>NC_139998.1:36847205-37312563 GCF_964263955.1 Coregonus lavaretus
TTTGCCAGGAACCTTTTTGTTTCTTTTTGACAATTTTAACTGAAAACAATCACAGTAAGGTACTTAATTGTTACCCAGAAATGATTTGATATTGACATAAAAACAGGTGCACTGGACCGTTAAGGGTTAGCATGGCATCAAATATATGTCGTGGTGCATGCTGGGAACTGGCAGCCCACCCAAACACTCCTGCCAGCTAGTTGTGACACATTTGAGGTAAGGTGACACCAGAGGTGGGACCAAGTCACTCTTATTCGAGTCACAAACAAGTCTCAAGTCACAAGGTCCAAGTCTCAAGTCGAGTCCCAAGTAGAACGGGTCGAGTCTCGAGTCAAGTCCAAGTCATGCATTCTAAAAGCAAGTTGAGTCAAGTCACAAGTTTTTCCAAGTTAAGTCTCAAGTCAAGTAAAACAAATATATACAGTGGGGGGAAAAAAGTATTTAGTCAGCCACCAATTGTGCAAGTTCTCCCACTTAAAAAGATGAGAGAGGCCTGTAATTTTCATCATAGGTACACGTCAACTATGACAGACAAATTGAGAAAAAAATCCAGAAAATCACTTTGTAGGATTTTTAATGAATTTATTTGCAAATTATGGTGGAAAATAAGTATTTGGTCACCTACAAACAAGCAAGATTTCTGGCTCTCACAGACCTGTAACATCTTCTTTAAGAGGCTCCTCTGTCCTCCACTCGTTACCTGTATTAATGGCACCTGTTTGAACTTGTTATCAGTATAAAAGACACCTGTCCACAACCTCAATCAGTCACCCTCCAAGCTCCACTATGGCCAAGACCAAAGAGCTGTCAAAGGACACCAGAAACAAAATTGTAGACCTGCACCAGGCTGGGAAGACTGAATCTGCAATAGGTAAGCAGCTTGGTTTGAAGAAATCAACTGTGGGAGCAATTATTAGGAAATGGAAGACATACAAGACCACTGATAATCTCCCTCGATCTGGGGCTCCACGCAAGATCTCACCCCGTGGGGTCAAAATGATCACAAGAACGGTGAGCAAAAATCCCAGAACCACACGGGGGGACCTAGTGAATGACCTGCAGAGAGCTGGGACCAAAGTAACAAAGCCTACCATCAGTAACACACTATGCCGCCAGGGACTCAAATCCTGCAGTGCCAGACGTGTCCCCCTGCTTAAGCCAGTACATGTCCAGGCCCATCTGAAGTTTGCTAGAGTGCATTTGGATGATCCAGAAGAGGATTGGGAGAATGTCATATGGTCAGATGAAACCAAAATAGAACTTTTTGGTAAAAACTCAACTCGTCGTGTTTGGAGGACAAAGAATGCTGAGTTGCATCCAAAGAACACCATACCTACTGTGAAGCATGGGGGTGGAAACATCATGCTTTGGGGCTGTATTTCTGCAAAGGGACCAGGACGACTGATCCGTGTAAAGGAAAGAATTAATGGGGCCATGTATCGTGAGATTTTGAGTGAAAACCTCCTTCCATCAACAAGGGCATTGAAGATGAAACGTGGCTGGGTCTTTCAGCATGACAATGATCCCAAACACACCGCCCGGGCAACGAAGGAGTGGCTTCGTAAGAAGCATTTCAAGGTCCTGGAGTGGCCTAGCCAGTCTCCAGATCTCAAGATCACAACCCCATAGAAAATCTTTGGAGGGAGTTGAAAGTCCGTGTTGCCCAGCGACAGCCCCAAAACATCACTGCTCTAGAGGAGATCTGCATGGAGGAATGGGCCAAAATACCAGCAACAGTGTGTGAAAACCTTGTGAAGACTTACAGAAAACGTTTGACCTGTGTCATTGCCAACAAAGGGTATATAACAAAGTATTGAGAAACTTTTGTTATTGACCAAATACTTATTTTCCACCATAATTTGCAAATAAATTCATTACAAATCCTACAATGTGATTTTCTTGATTTTCTTTTCTCATTTTGTCTGTCATAGATGACTTGTACCTATGATGAAAGTTACAGGCCTCTCTTTTATCTTTTTAAGTGGGAGAACTTGCACAATTGGTTGCTGACTAAATACTTTTTTCCCCCACTGTATATGCAGCGGGGGTTGCAGGATCGGATGGAAAGCATGATCTGTCTGTAGCCTTTTTCTTCCTCACAAATATTGTAATTAATTTGCCAGAATATGTTACATCTTCATCCCATAAGTATTGAAGGTAGTGCGATGTTACAGCTTTCTTTATAGCAAGTACCACCACTGAGGTATATAATCCATCCAAACTAGGCCTATCTGAAATATGAAAATGATTAATGAAATCACCAGCCTATTGTTCTGTCAAAAATGATTCCATAGCAGATTGCTAAACTGAATTGTATATGGATAATATCAACGTAGGTAGGCTACTCTGTTTTTGCCAGGCAAAACCGGAGAAAATAAACAAGTGCTTTCTGGTCACTAATCTGGATATGTGCACCCGCCTTTGTGCACCAGTGCTGGTGACTGGTCATTGGTCAACAGTCAAGACGCGCAACCTTTTGGTTCTGAAGCACAGATTACAAGAATTTGGAGCAATGCCATAGGCCTATGTTATTGACCAGATCGAATAAGCAAAGGTATAAATATAAAATACAAATGGTAGGCTATATCTAGCCTATTCAAATATGTATGATATTTGTATGTATTTTTCTCATTCAGTTTCACACTCGCGACCCCCCAGTGTGCGTTTCACTAGCAAATCTGTTTTTTTTTTGCAAATGAAGAATAGCCTATTCCACAGAGACTGTGCCACAAAATGAGTGACAAAACGTTACGAAACCTGGCCAGATAATTTGAAGTCATCAGTCTCAAGTCTATGTTGAGTCCCGACTCTGAGTCTCCAAGTTGAAGTCAAGTCTCAAGTTGTTTTATTTTCTATCAAGTCGAGTCTCAAGTCATCAAATTTGTGACTCAAGTCAGACCCGAGTCCAAGTCATGTGACTCGAATCCACACCTCTGGGTGACACTATTTATCTGTTTTTCAGAGAGCGAGAAAGAGAGACAGAGACAGAGAAAGAGAGAGTGTGTGCATGTGTGTGTGTGTTATAGCGAAGGAGAGGCAGCCTTTGTTTTCAAAGGACCCTCATTGCAGTCAGATAGTGCAGAGAGCCAAGTGAGCTCTCCTGGGTAAACATCCAGCTACTTTTCTTTTTTGCTGTGGATGGAATCAAGCCCACATCAAGGTTGTGAGAGTGTTGTGTGTTAGCTGCTAGGGTCCAGAGTGATGTGCCTAAACTGGATCCCCTGGTGTGATCCGCTCACTGCCTAGCAGGCTGGCTCCACTCTGAGCAGACACAGACAGGAGCCTGCAGGCTATATGCCATGATCTGATGATCTGAAGAGCTGAGCTCTGAGCTGTGATGTGTACTGTATTGTCCATTAATGCCTCTCTAACAGCCCAGGGCCATTGCCAGGAGCTTTGTTATAGATTAGATAAAACTATAGGTTGATTAATGAAAACATACTTCTGATAGGGTGCAAATAGTAACCTGAGAATGGGCTTTGTTCTCAGAACAATGCTCCCATTCTAATTAGTATCAAGTCCAGAGAGAGAAAGAGAAAGAGACTGAGTATGTGTGTGTAACAGTGAACTGTAGTTGAAATGCATGAATGTCAAGAGGTCCTGTGTTACTGTGGAAGATAGCACAATTCTAGCAGAGGGAGAAACAGACAGAAATACTACTGCACCCTCTCTCCCTCTTCCTGCTGCTTAATCTACAAGAGGTAAGGACAGTGAATGTGTTTTACAGTCTTAAAGTGGTCCCAAATCAACAGAGATACAAAACTCTCTCTATCCTTAGCTGTCTACCACTTTCCTACCTCAGCAAGGCCTCAGGATAAATGTGCTTGGTTAACTACAAAACTGAAGAAGATGGCATTATTCATTGATTGAGATAATTTTTTTGTTGTTGAAGGATCTGTTGAAAGACTTGTGAAGATGTCAATGAAGATATTCGAAAGACTAGCAGAAAGGATACACCCTGTTTTACATACAACATACAAAAGGCATGAGGGGGTAGGAGACATTCAAAGAGAGACAGTAGGGTGAACAACGATGGAATCACAGTGGGGGGAATGTAAAGAAAGAGAATGGGATATGATTAAAGGAAAATAAAAAATAAAAAGGTAATATTCAATAGCTTAGAACAAAGTTGAACTTAGTTAGACTTTCTTTGGTCAGATAGTGCAAGTGAGAGAAAAACATGACATTTAAACAATAAAAAGAGAGGTGTAAAGGTGGGATAAAAAAGTGTTGCTTTGTGAGACAGAATGTCATAGGGCTTATTCTATATGACTATCGCCCCGTAGCACTCACTTCTGTCATTATGCTTTGAGAGGCTAGTTAAGGACCATATCACCTCCACCTTACCCGACACCCTAGACCCACTACAATTCCCATATCGCCCCAACAGATCCATGGACGACGCAATTGCCATTGCTCTGCACACTGCCCTATCCCACCTGGACAAGAGAAATACCTATGTAAGAATGTTGTTCATCGACTACAGCTCAGCCTTCAACACCATAGTGCCCTCCAAGCTCATCACTAAGGTCAGGGCCCTAGGTCTGAACCCCTCCCTGTGAAACTGGGTCCTGGCCTTCCTAACAGGCCGGCCCCAGTGTTGAAGGTAGGCAACAACACATCCACAATGCTGATCCTCAACACAGGGGCCCCAGCCCTCTCCTGTACTCCCTGTTCACCCCTGACTCCAACTCAATCATCAAGTTTGCTGACGACACAACAGTGTTAGGCCTGATGAGACAGCCTACAGGGAGGAGGTGAAAGACCTGGTGGAGAGGTGCCAGGATAATAACCTATCCCTCAACGTCAACAAAATGAAGGAGATGTTGTGACTTTTGGCTATGGATATTCAAGATAATTTACTGATCAATTACTGGAATAATTAATTGATCTACTTTATTTAATTAATCTACGAGGGGCCCCATTAATGGTTTTGATATAGAGAGACCCCTTGAATTAACTCTATCATTAACCATTATACCATTAATCCTGTATCAAAAATAGTCTTAATTAACTGTCAATTTACTATATTCTCATTCTGAATGGTCGTCGAGCTCGGAAACTTCAAGAACCCAATCGCTTGTAAATGAACTCAATGCCACAAATAATTAATTCAAGGTTTTATTTACTAGACTAAATAAGTTGGAAAATGAGGTAGTTAACAGACACAATATAGAGGCAGGGTATTCGGGATACAGCAGAGTTATTGAGGTGAGAATCTCCACAGGTCAATATAAATTAACTTCCGTACCCAACTCAGCAAATACAACAGTACATACATTCATCAGACTTTTGAGGACGAGATGGTCTTATCAATTGAGAGGGAAATATGAGAGGCTTCACCAACACGTGCTTTCACAACCGTGAAATTATAGTTTCATCAACCAGGAATCAGTTCACATCCGAATGTGGACAATGCAGAGACAGAACTGATCATGGCTTGGTAAATTAGACCTGCTGTCTTACAACTACTCAATAACTTCCAACTACGTTACACACACAACGCCACTTTCATAGAATAGGAACAATGTAACCGGGAAATTACTTGTGTCAATGTTTTCTGTCAGTGGGATTCTGTCAGGATGAGATGAGTGGTTGGAGGATGGTGGTCTCAGTCTCTCTCTCGCCAGTGGAGCTGAGGCCAGCGGGCCGGAAATAGCTCACAGTTGAAGGAGTGATTCTCACGTCTTCCTCTCTCAGTCCGGAAAAAAAAGTCTATTAGAGTTAATTTTGTTCTTTCTTCTATCCCCCGGGATGTATTGAATGAGCAACAGTGCGCTCCGCAGGGTCCTCACAGGTGATTCTTGTGTCTGAGCAGGATAAGGCTTCCTCGATTGGTGTTTTGGATTCCAAGGAGATGGGATTGTTCGTGGCCTCGCCTTGCGGAACTTGATCTACTTTCTGTTTAGTAAGTTCTCTAATTTATATGGAGACTCACAGAAGGCGGACTCTAATGGCCAGACAGTGTGACACGGGAACACCCCGTTGGTCCTATGAACTCAACACATTTAATGTTCATATGAGATAAATCTGAGATTTCCTCATAAGTGTTCACAGAATGTTAAAATGTGTTTTGTACAAGACAAACAATCTCTAAGATTAAGTACACAGCCAGTAGATAGCAAACACTTATTGTGTAAAATCCATACATTTTATGTTACAGTGAAATACCCATTATACTTATTTTATAACATATGAGGATCAGAAGAGAAATCTCACATTATGTTTCAGGTTATATGTCATGAATCCAACAGTTTAATACATTGATAAGAAACGTGTTTAATATGTTCTGACGTTATTGGAGCCCATTTCTCTTTGTTACGGAGAGTGGGAAGAAAAGGTCCCTGACTCTTCTTTCTTTCTTTCTTTCTTGGAACACAGCTCTGGTGGCAAAGTCTCTGATAATCCCCTCCCCACTCGTGTAATAACCCAGGCAGATCACAAAGCGATCTGCTGATTTTAAGGCGTCTGTCTCCCATCTCCTGATCTCCTCAGGGTTGTAAATAAAGGGGGGTGGGGGGGAGGCGGGGGGGGGGGACAGATGAGCTATTGTCCCTGGTGGCCTTTATGGCCCAACCATATCATGGAGCCAGCATTCCAGCTCTGGTAAACCCCTCAAAGATAGGAAGGGTGACCCTAGTTCCTGTGTTAAACTGAAATTGTAAATCACGCACAGGTTTGGCAAGTGGAGTCATCTTCTTTTGAAGGGCCCAGAGTGAACAAAAAGAGCTCCAGCAATTTTGATTATGGCATCACACCTATTTAGGAAGGTAATGTAGTATCTGAGACAGTGGAACACAACCCCTCTGCCTGACTCTGCGCTCTCATCTCTACTTACTTTGTGATGGAGGAGGCATTATTCCTAAAAGATGTGGAATTATTTAAAGAGAAAATCGGATGACCACAAAATCAGATGACCACATAATGGGATACATGTCTCTAAAATCCTGCAATTTAATTTGAGATGTTCAATTTAATTTAAGTTTAGTGCAGTCCTGTGGCTGGCTGCTTTTACTGCAATTACCCCATGTTATTCTTTCGTTCTGTGAAAAGATGATTAATGCACTTACAGAGAACATGTTATTCTCCACTTTGGTGTAATTGCTGGCACACTGAGATCTCATTTGTGAATGCTCCTTGACCCTCATATCATGGAAAATATCCCAAGTTAGTGAAGTATTCCCAGAGTTCTCTAATAGCGTAAACACGAGACACACTAGTCATTAAGACGTTGTCACGCCACAGGAGGACTCTGTGGAGTGTTGTGACACCAGTGAGATGAAGTGTCTCTGAGCCCAGCTCTCTTCCAGATGGAGCTGGGTTTTTTCTCAACTCACAGGTCTGTGGAAGACCATCTGTTTATAAGGGTTTGATATATCCTCAGTTGGTTGTCACAGACACCTCTGTCACCCAGTATCTGTGGCATAAACACCTACTGTGCTGCTGCTTCCTGTATACATACTGTGTATCTGAAACTGCACCCTATAGAGAATAGATACACAGTATGTTCTCAACTGGCTTACCTGGTTAAATAAAGGTTAAATAAATAAAATACAAAAATATAGTGCTCTACTTTTGATGGGAACACCAGTAAAACAGCTCAGTTTATGAGAGAGGAATGAAGATGTGTGTCTGCCGCAGGGTAGAGCATTGGGTGTGGGAGTAGAGGGGAGTGGAGGAGAAGAGTGGAGAGGTGGGGTGTGGGGGTCAAAGGAGCCTAGATTTACTTCACATTGATGTGAGATGCTCCTGCTGTGCTGAGGATGTCTCCGTGGCGCGGTGTGGCGAGGCCCAGGAGAGAACACACAGGGAGATGTAATGAGATACAATGATAAGAGCGCATCATACTGAATTCATGGGAGAGCTCAGTGTTTGTACTGTATATACATAATCATGGCTAGAGGATTGGACTATTCATGTATTGCACTGTACTGCTTTCTCTAATGTTACAGTGCTGTATGAATGCCATATTGAAGTACTTTGGCTGATTGTATAATGTAATAGTAAAGCAGCTTATGCTTCAGCATAATAGAGAAACGTGTTTTGGGAACGTAATTCGTAAGTCCATATACTGTATAACTATACATACCCAGCAGTGAACTTCCAGACAGACTTTATGTACTGTAGCCTACTGTTTCCAGTGTCTATGTTACACTATCACTCTGTGTTGACATGATAATTAAAATGTGCCTGAGGGGCTTCAGGCATTGATTGTCTGGTCTCCCCCTGCCTGGGGTCCGATCGATCCCAGTGTTATCAGTGATGGGAGCAGCGGAGAGGAGAGAAACGGAGCAGACCCTCCCCACTGCCTACTGCCTCCTCTCCTCTCTGGGTCTCAAAGATCCTGTCTGGTCCCCCTGTTGAGAGGCCCTGTTTTAGGCTGTTTCTACCACAATAAAGAGGCAATGTGGGAGAGATGTGAGATGTGAAGAGGAAAATAGAGAGTTTTAAAGGAGAAAGGCAGACAGTGTAGAGGACACAGATGATCTCAGCGGAGGCTGGTGTGTTTGTGTGCGTGTGCGCATGTGTGTGTAAGACTGTAACTGTGTGTGTGACTGTGTGTGGTTCACAAAGAGCATCTCTCTAATGAGACCAGTAGAACAGGAGAGACAGTAGAGGGGTTGGACAAGTTTGCGGATGTAGGCAGGGTCATTACACAAATGGCCAATTAGAAGAAGTATTAGTAGTTTCATTTCCTCATCTCATTAATCTATATTCCATTACAGAATTCACTCTAACAAAATAATATTGTGATGATGTCTTTGCTTTGAAACATTTCCGTGATTATATGGGTAAATATTAAGTATCTTTTAGTATAGATTATTTCATTTGCACAGAATAAATTGTATAGATTCATTTCATAGTGCCTACCCACTAGGCACAGCTGGTTGAATCAACGTTGTTTCAACGTAATTTGTCAATGTATTGTGACGTTGAATCTAGGTGGAAAATACAGGTAATCAACTGTTGTTTTGAGGGTGAAATGTCACCCACAATACTGTCATAACTGTAACCAATTTTGAACATTGACAAACCATGCGTAAAATATGTTGAATTTGTACCTTTGAAACAACATATATATACGCTATCAAAATAAAAATTAACAATAGGCTGGGCAGCACATCCTACTGAAGTGTTGATCTACAGCAATTCATTTGTGACCGACCGGCTCGATTCGATGTTATGTAGCAAAATTTAAAATTGTGTTTTTTACATTAGATAAAAGTTGAGACTCAGAACTAGAAAATGGTATATCATACACTACAGGTGAGGAACAATGGGAAAGTAATTCTGCTTTGAAAGTTGATAAACTTTAAACCCCACTTTTGAGAAAATGGCCCTTGAATGTTTTGGTACACGTAATGGATAGCTCTTCTTTCTCTACACCCATTCAGCATTGTTCACACCCTCTTAAGCAGTGGTGGAAAAAGTATAGATACCTTAATAGAAAGTTACTCAAGTAAAAGTGAAAGTCAGCCAGTAAAATACTACTTGAGTAAAAGTCTAAAAGTATTTGGTTTAAGTAGGTCCTGTGTAGCTCAGTTGGTAGAGCATGGCGCTTGCAACACCAGGGTTGTGGGTTCGATTCCCACGGGGGGCCAGTATGAAAAAATGTATGCACTCACTAACTGTAAGTCGCTCTGGATAGGAGCGTCTGCTAAATGACGTAAATGTAAAATGTAAGTATCAAAAGTAAATGTAATTGCTAAAATATACTTAAGTATCAAAAGTATAAATCATTTAGAATTCCTTATAATAAGCAAAGCAGACAGCACCATTTTCTTGTTTTAAAATGTATGGATAGCCAGGGGCACACTCCAACACTCAGACATTATTTACAAAATATGCATTTGTGTTTAGTGAGTCCACCAGGCCAGAGGTAGTAGGAATGACCACTTGTTCTCTTGATAAGTGTGTGAACTTGACAATTTTCCTGTCCTGCTAAGCATTAAAAATGTAATGAGTACTTTTGGTTGTCAGGGAAAATGTATGGAGGAAAAAGTACAATATTTTCTTTAGGAATGTAGTGAAGTAAAAGTAAAAGTAGTCAAAAATATGAATAGTAAGTACAGATACTCCAAAAAATGACTTACGTAGTGCTTTAAAGTATTTTTACTAAAGTACTTTACACCACTGCTCTTAAACCTTATCCCCACCCATCTCTTTAAGGACTCACATGCATTACATCAGCAGCCTGGTGGTCCAAAATAGCATAACTGGTGTATTTTAACAGCAATAAACCCATCTGTTTAAAAATGAATAGAGTATATGTCAATCTAGCAAACCAAGCTACTAAAAACAACTTTCTAAACAATGTTTCTAGCTTGTTAACTAGCTAGCAAACATTAAGTTAGTTGGCTAGCCATTTCAAATAATGATCATATAGCTGACATCGTCTTAACTTGAGCTAATTTGTATTCATTATTACAGGGAAATAAACTCACAACAAGTTCATTATTTACAAGTAATTACAGAAAATAAAAGACGAAATAAAAGCAGGACATTCTACCAGAGAATTTTAGAACTTGGACACTGTCTCGTTGGCTTAACGTTGGCCTAATTTGACTTTGGTGCAGGTAATGTTGTTCTTCACATTATCGTCTCTGGTAAACACACACTAGCTATATCAAATAAAATCAAAGTTTATTTGTCACATGGTACCTTGCATAGTGGAGTCTTTTGACATGTAGCTAGCTAGCTAGCTAAACAATTAACCATAATCCCAACTCATAACATTACTAACCTGCATGAATCTGCAGGTAGCTAACCAACTAGATTCAATGTTAGCTAGCTAGCTAACATTATGCTATAACTAGCAATGCAAATGGATCTGAGATACGAATAATATTAATACACAGATCATACATGTAACATTAGCTAGCGAGCCAGCCAGCTAACGTTAGCTAGCTAGCTTACAGTATGCTTTAACTTGCAATGAAAATGAATTTCTGACAAAATTAGAAATGTATAATATCTGAAAATGTAGCTAGCTAGACTCTCTTACCCGTATACATGGATGAACACTTCTCCAGCTCTGTCACGGATGCCATGGTTTTCCTTAGTTTGAAGATGTAATCTGGAGACAGGTGTTTTAAACAACAGCCTTCTGTGTGTTCTCTTTTTAATAATAATAATAATAATAATATGCCACTTAGCAGACGCTTTTATCCAAAGCGACTTATAGTCATGCGTGCATACATTTTTGTGTATGGGTGGTCCCGGGGATCGAACCCACTACCCTGGCATTACAAGCGCCGTGCTCTACCAGCTGAGCTACAGAGGACCACATTGACTCCCTCCGCATATTTGCAATCAAACGCCAGAATTTTCTCTATCTCCTTAGCTATCATACTCTGCTTCCACCGGGCATTCCACTGATTTAAAAACTCTGTCCTCCAGAAAGTAAAGAGCAACACTTTTGAAGTTATTCGTGATATCTTTTAAAAAGCCGCATTAGAAAGGATTACCTACACATACTGAGCAGCCCTTTGTTATAGACAGAAGCGTGCTACATGGCAGACCAATCCGAACTAATCTCTCGGCATGTCCAGCCCATCCATTATCTCAGGTAATCAAGGCTAGCGGGAAGTTTCCTGTCTTTTTACGTGGCTAAACTAACTCTGCTCGTAATTTAACAATTGTATTCATATTTACAGGTGGTATACAAGTTATTAAGTTATTAAGGCACATGAATGTTCACATGTTCCATAAGGCATTTCTGCCAAAAAATGCATTTTGATAAAAAAATACATGTTTACATTCAAATGCCTCTCCTGTGAATTAGTGACGCGCGACATACGCCTAGTTTCCTGAAACGAGTGTCACTTGGTCTCCCATCCAGAGTTTTAACCAAACCCAGCTTTTATATTTGTCACTGACTACTATCTATGTGCTATCTTGAGAATCATTATTGAGAGACCTCTTAAATAATTAAATATATTGCTATTGAAGTCATTCCAAAGGGTAGGTTTAACAGAGCAAATGAAATGTAACCATACTTTATAAGTAATATCATCAATGATAGTATTTAGGCCTATATAGCATTTGCAAATTCATCACCAGCTATATTTTCAAGTCAACAAAAAATAGACAATACTGTACATAGGCCTAGGGTTTCAAGTTTTGGTTATATGTTGGATTTACGTCTCCATCTCAACCAAGAATCAAAGGTAAAGAATAGCACTAAATCAAATCAAACTTTATTTAAAGTATATTTCAAGTTTGATTTCATTTAGTCCTATTCTTTAACTTTGATTCTTGGTTGAGATGGCGACGTGAATCCAACATATCAATTATTAATTTGTAGACAAACTGGAATTTGTTGACCACCAAACACAATTCAATATGACTTTTGCAATACAGTTAATGTCAATAAAACATATACACTATATATACAGTACCAGTCAAAAGTTTGGACACACCTACTCATTGCAGGATTTTTCTTTATTTTTACTATTTTCTACATTGTAGAATAATAGTGAAGACATCAAACTATGTAATAACACATATGGAATCATGTAGTACCCAAAAAAGTGTTAAACAAATATTTTATGTTTGAATTTCTTCAAAGTAGCCACCCTTTGCCTTGATTACAGCTTTACACACTCTTGGCATTCTCTCAACCAGCTTCATGAGGTAGTCACCTAGAATGCATTTGAATTAACAGGTGTGCCTTGTTAAAAGTAAATTTGTTGTTGTTCTTAATGCGTTTGAGCCAATCAGTTGTGTTGTGACAAGGTAGGGGTAGTGTACTGAAGATAGCCCTGTTTGGTAAAAGACCTAGTCAATATTATGGCAAGAACAGCTCAAATAAGCAAAGAGAAACGACAGTCCATCATTACTTTAAGACATGAAGGTCAGTCAATCCAGACTGCAGTCGCAAAAACCATCAAGCGCTATGGGAGTGTGGTGCCAGGCAAATAACCTCTCCCTCAATTTCGACAAAACAAAGGAGCTGATTGTGGACTTCAGGAAACTGCAGAGGGAGCGCGCCCCTTTTCACATCGACGGGACAGCTGTGCAGCAGGTGCAAAGCTTCAAGTTCCTCGGCGTACACATCACTGACGATCTGAAATGGTCCACCCACACAGACAGTGTGGTGAAGAAGGCGCAACAGCGCCTCTTCAACCTCAGGAGGCTGAAGAAATTTGGCTTGGCACCTAAAACCCTCACAAACTTTTACAGATGCACAATTGAGAGCATCCTGTCGGGCTGTATCACCGCCTGGTACGGCAACTGCACCGTCCGCAACCGCAGGGCTCTCCAGAGGCTGGTGCGGCCTGCCCAACGCATCACCGGGGGCAAACTACCTGCCCTCCAGGACACCTACAGCACCCGATGTCACAGGAAGGCCAAAAAGATAATCAAGGACAACAACCACCGAAGCCACTGCCTGTTCACCCTGCTATCATCCAGAAGGCGAAGTCAGTACAGGTGCATCAAAGCTGGGACCGAGAGACTGAAAAAAAGCTTATATCTCAAGGCCATCAGACTGCTAAATAGCCATCACTACGCGGCTTCCACACGGTTACATAACCCTGCACCTTAGAGGCTGCTGCCCCATATACATAGACTTGAAATCACTGGCCACTTTAATAATGGAACACTAGTCACTCTAATAATGTTTACATATTTTTGCTTTACTCATCTCATATGTATATACTGTATTTTATTGTAATGTATTTTAGTCTATGCCTGCTCATCCTAATATTTCTAATATTTCTATATTCCTTAATTCCATTCTTTTACTTTTTTGGTTGTGTGTATTGTGTATTGTTGTGAATTGTTAGATATACTGCACTGTTGGAGCTAGAAACACAAGCATTTTGCTACACCCGCAATAACATCTGCTAAACATGTGTATGTGACAAATAAAAATTTGATTTGATTTTGATTTTGAAACTGGCTCTCATGAGGGCCGCCACAGGAAAGGAAGACCCAGAGTTACATCTGCTGCAGAGGATACGTTCATTAGAGTTACCAGCCTCACAAATTGCAGCCCAAATAAATGTTTCACAGAGTTCAAGTAACAGACACATCTCAACATCAACTGTTCAGAGGAGACTGCGTGAATCAGTCCTTCATGGTCGAATTGCTGCAAAAAAAACAATACTAAAGGACACCAATAAGAAGAAGAGACTTGCTTGGGCCAAGAAACACGAGCAATGGACATTAGACCGGTGGAAATATGTCCTTTCGTCTGATGTGTCCAAATTTGAGAGTTTTGGTTCCAACCGCTGTGTCTTTGTGAGACGCAGTGTAGGTGAACGGATGATCTCTGCATGTGTGGTTCCCACCTTGAAGCATGGAGGAGGAGATGTGATGGTGTGGGGGTGCTTTGCTGGTGACACTGTCAGTGATTTAGTTAGAATTCAAGGCACACTTAACTAGCATGGCTACCACAGCATTCTGCAGTGATACGCCATCCCGTCTGGTTTCCTCTTAGTGGGACTATCATTTGTTTTTCAACAGGACAATGACCCAACACACACCTCCAGGCTGTGTAAGGGCTATTTGACCAAGGAGAGTGGTGGAGTGCTGCATCAGATGTTCTGGCCTCCACAATAACCCGACCTCAACCCAATTGAGATGGTTTGGGATGAGTTGGACTGCAGAGTGAAGGAAAAGCAGCCAACAAGTGCTCAGCATATGTGGGAACTCCTTCAAGACTGTTGGAAAAGCATTCCTCATTAAGCTGGTTGAGAGAATGCCAAGAGTGTGCAAAGCTGTCATCAAGGCAATGGGTGGCTATTTGAAGAATCTAAAATCTAAAATATATTTTGATGTGTTTAAAACTTTTTTGGTTACTACATGATTCCATATGTGTTATTTCATAGTTTTGATGTCTTCACTATTATTATACAATGTAAAAAATTGTAAATGCAAAGGTCACAAGTCTGTGGAGATCTTCACAATTGCTTTAATAATCTGTGCAGATTCCCGAACAGCATTGATCACTTGCCCTAATTACTTTTAATGTAATCTCAACTACAATCCAGGTCATTTGGTTGAGCTATTAGATGAAGCACAGTGATAAAACATTAAGTTGTTGTATAAATACAAAATAATTGACATTGTATTCCCATTTCAAATTTGGTTTTGCTTTTAGATGGTTGAAAGCAGAGTGATAACACATTGGGAATTCAACAAACTTCTGGCTGTCTTTTTGAGTGGTTGAATAAAGGTTATTACCCACATATTACCCACATTTCCACTTTGAAATGATGTGGTGTGCGCAGTGGGTAGTGACTGCTGTGGTGTGCAGAGTTGGGAGAGGGAGGGAGGGCTGCAATGTGGGTAAGAGAGAGAGAGAGGAGATGCAGGAGTGGGCTCCTGGGGGATTTAGTGAGTTTTATTAAGCATGTGGCACTGAACACCGCACTGAGTGGGATCTCACCAAGGAAAATAAATGTTAGCTTAACAACACTACTTGGTGTAATTTATGCCATTGGACCACCATTTCTAAGCAGGAAATATTAAAACAAATTAATGTTGTGATTCTGATCATTAAGAATACACTCTGCTTGGTAAAGGTTATGTTTCACTTGTGCCAGTTTGTAGCACAAGTTGAGTATGGCCAATGTAAACATTGTTTTGGACTCACTTTGATCTACCCTATAATGATGACATCATGGCCAGTGTCTACTGTTACACAACAAGTCCCTGGTGCTCACCTCTGCTACAATGATACCAGCTGCACAGGGCTTGTTTAAAGTGTGACTGCCTTATTCCATCTATACACTCTTTAAAAAAAAAGGTGCTATCTAGGACCTAAAAGGGTTCTTCGACTGTCCCCGTAGGAGATCCCTTTGAATAACTATTTTTGGTTCCAGGTAGACCCTTTTGGGGTTCATGTATAACCCTTTCTACAGAGGGTTCTACATGGAACCCAAAAGGGTTATACCTGGAAGCAAAAAGGGTTTTACCTGGAACCAAAAGGGTTCTCCTATGCTGAAGAACCCTTTTGGAACCCTTTTTTCTAGCCTGCAAGTGAATATTAACTATGGCTTTAAAAGCAACAAAATAATCTATGCTGTATGCACAGCTGCATATTCCAAATTGAGCTTGGCATTTAACCTGCACTGCAATCACACTCCACTTCTCCAACTTACTCTAATGCCTGGCCAGCTTCTGTCCTCCAGTGTCCCTCCCCACTGCCTTCCCTCGCCTTAGAATTACCCGGGAGAGCCAAGCGCCAAAGAGGATCCTTTCTCTTTTAATGTAGCACATCATAAAAGCTGGGAGAAAAATGTTAATAATGCCGCTTGCATGTCTGCCAAGCATACAAACCTTGATCTTATGTATTTTGAGGCATTGAAGGGGAAGCATTGAAACGGCCCACCCCCCCTAGGTATTTAAAAATGGATGAAGATAAAATACTGTGTGTCGTACTTCCATACATCTATTCATAATCATATGTGCTGAGAGGTGTTCTACACAGACTGTAAATACATTTGTTTGGGGATTTTTTAATCTGGTTTGCACAAGACCTGGATGCCTGATAGATGCCAATAGATGATGTGGGTGTTTGTTGGTTTCTATACTGCGATAAGCTTAGATTATAACAGACACTTGACATCTGTTTAGTTCTATTTAAATGTCAGGGAATGGCTGTCATATATAGTAGACTACAGAGTACTGCTCTACCACCCCCAGACAGGAGACCATACCATAGCAACTCTCTTTTGTTTGTTTTGTGTGTATGAGTCACTTGGGCTCTGTGACAATGTGATCATTACACTCCAGTACCTGTCTGGCTCTATGCCTCCAATGGTCTGTTGAAGTCTGGGGCCTTGTTGCTGAGCTTTCTAAGAGGCTCGATAGAAATGTACAAAGTGTCAACATAATAAGACGCCAAGGGGGTGTGTTTTTATTATAATATGTTTACTCTGAAATGAATCCACACCGGCGTAACAATCATCCAGTCTAAATTGCTTTTTGTCAGTCAGTTAATAATTTGTTACCATTTGTATTCAGTGGATTAATTTGATCTCCCTCAGCAAATCCTGTGTCTAATGATGATTGTGTTGTGTGTAACCCCTGAAATGGATGTGTGATAATGACAGACTTTATGACACTGTGTGTGTCTGTGTGTGTGTTCCTCCAGACGCTCCCCACCACGCAGTATGAGCTGGAGATCGTAGCCCAGGACATGAAGGGAAGAGACGTAGGACTGACAGGAACATCCACGGCAACCATCACCATCACAGACAAGAACGACCACGCCCCAGAGTTCACCCACTCACTGGTGAGTACATGCACCCCTGCTTGTTCCCCTGACCCCTGACCCTTGTCCTCTGTCTGTCCTCTCTGCCCTGTACCCTGTCCTCTGTCTGTCCCCTGTCCTCTGTCTGTCCTCTCTGTCTTTTGTCCCCTGTCCTCTGTCTGTCATTTCTGCCATATCCCCTGTTCTCTGTCCCCTATCTTCTGTCCCTGTTATCACTTTTCTGTCCCCTGTACTCTGTCATCTGTCCCTATTCGCAGATGCAGCTGGTGACGGGCATGACTCACGTACAGGTGATGGAGTGGGTTACACACACACACACACTCACTCACTTAAACAGTTATCCTCCATGACCTCTGCTTTCCAATTTAAAATGAAAGTTATAATTCTTAGAGCCTGCCCTAGGAAAGGCTCAGCTCACATCAGTCGTCGTCCTGTGTGTGTGTGTGTGTGTGTGTGTCTGTGTGTGTCTGTGTGTGTGTGTGTGTGACCACATGTAATAAACAACACATCACAGTAGTCAGGTGGTAGGGGCTCATAAGAGAGATAAGGGAATGTTTGTGTGTGTGCTTATGTGTTGTGCTGCTATGATCATGGTGTTGGTTTCCTTTGTCAGCACAGCCTCAATGCTCTAGTAGAAACCCTGTATGGCACACGTAACCCAATACCCAGCAGCCACACTATCTACGTCATTCAGAAAAAAATGCACTTAACAAACTTAACCTACTTGCCTGTTTGTGCAAACTCATGTGGAATCTTTAAAAAAAACTGCAACCGTTGCTGTTTATTTTATTCTTGAGGTGAAGAAAAAAGCATCAGGCCTTGGAGGAGAGGTCGTAATGTTGAGTTGTGTGGTTTTTAATGGAAATGCCCAGAGCTGTTGTCAGGCTTCGAGACACATCAACCCCAACCTCCGCCAGGCGGGCTCCCATAATGCATTGCCGTGTCAGAGCGTTGTGAGATCTTCACAGTGAAATGTTTGGCTGAGTAGGCATGCTGGGGCCGCGCTGAGTGCACTCTGTCCGTGTCCTCACTTAATGCCTCTATCTTTCTTCTGGGGATGTATTTAACAGCGTGGAGAAATGTTCCTTTTAAAAACACAGCCATTTAAGGTTCTGAACTCCTCATATACAGTGAGGGAAAAAAGTATTTGATCCCCTGCTGATTTTGTACGTTTGCCCACTGACAAAGAAATGATGAGTCTATAATTTTAATGGTAGGTTTATTTGAACAGTGAGAGACAGAATAACAACAAAAAAATCCAGAAAAACGCATGTCAAAAATGTTATAAATTGATTTGCATTTTTATGAAGGAAATAAGTATTTGACCCCCTCTCAATCAGAAAGATTTCTGGCTCCCAGGTGTCTTTTATACAGGTAACGAGCTGAGATTAGGAGCACACTCTTAAAGGGAGTGCTCCTAATCTCAGTTTGTTACCTGTATAAAAGACACCTGTCCACAGAAGCAATCAATCAATCAGATTCCAAACTCTCCACCATGGCTAAGACCAAAGAGCTCTCCAAGGATGTCAGGGACAAGATTGTAGACCTACACAAGGCTGGAATGGGCTACAAGACCATCGCCAAGCAGCTTGGTGAGAAGGTGACAACAGTTGGTGCGATTTTTCGCAAATGGAAGAAACACAAAATAATTGTCAATCTCCCTCGGCCTGGGGCTCCATGCAAGATCTCACCGCCTGAAGTTGCAATGATCATGAGAACGGTGAGGAATCAGCCCAGAACTACACGGGAGGATCTTGTAAATGATCTCAAGGCAGCTGGGACCATAGTCACCAAGAAAACAATTGGTAACACACTATGCCGTGAAGGACTGAAATCCTGCAGCGCCCGCAAGGTCCCCCTGCTCAAGAAAGCACATACAGTGGGGAGAACAAGTATTTGATACACTGCCGATTTTGCAGGTTTTCCTACTTACAAAGCATGTAGAGGTCTGTAATTTTTTATCATAGGTACACTTCAACTGTGAGAGACGGAATCTAAAACAAAAATCAAGAAAATCACATTGTATGATTTCTAAGTAATTAATTTGCATTTTATTGCATGACATAAGTATTTGATCACCTACCAACCAGTAAGAATTCCGGCTCTCACAGACCTGTTAGTTTTTCTTTAAGAAGCCCTCCTGTTCTCCACTCATTACCTGATTAACTGCACCTGTTTGAACTCGTCACCTGTATAAAAGACACCTGTCCACACACTCAATCAAACAGACTCCAACCTCTCCACAATGGCCAAGACCAGAGCGCTGTGTAAGGACATCAGGGTTAAAATTGTAGACCTGCACAAGGCTGGGATGGGCTACAGGAAAATAGGCAAGCAGCTTGGTGAGAAGGCAACAACTGTTGGCGCAATTATTAGAAAATGGAATAAGTTCAAGATGACGGTCAATCAGCCTCGGTCTGGGGCTCCATGCAAGATCTCACCTCGTGGGGCATCAATGATCATGAGGAAGGTGAGGGATCAGCCCAGAACTACACGGCAGGACCTTGTCAATGACCTGAAGAGAGCTGGGACCACAGTCTCAAAGAAAACCATTAGTAACACACTACGCCGTCATGGATTAAAATCCTGCAGCGCACGCAAGGTCCCCCTGCTCAAGCCAGCGCATGTCCAGGCCCGTCTGAAGTTTGCCAATGACCATCTGGATTATCCAGAGGAGGAATGGGAGAAGGTCATGTGGTCTGATGAGACAAAAATAGAGCTTTTTGGTCTAAACTCCACTCGCCGTGTTTGGAGGAAGAAGAAGGATGAGTACAACCCCAAGAACACCATCCCAACCGTGAAGCATGGAGGTGGAAAAATCATTCTTTGGGGATGCTTTTCTGCAAAGGGGACAGGACGACTGCACCGTATTGAGGGGAGGATGGAAGGGGCCATGTATCGCAAGATCTTGGCCAACAACCTCCTTCCCTCAGTAAGAGCATTGAAGATGGGTCGTGGCTGGGTCTTCCAGCATGACAACGACCCGAAACACACAGCCAGGGCAACTAAGGAGTGGCTACGTCAGAAGCATCTCAAGGTCCTGGAGTGGCCTAGCCAGTCTCCAGACCTGAACCCAATAGAAAATCTTTGGAGGGAGCTGAAAGTCCGTATTGCCTAGCGACAGCCCCGAAACCTGAAGGATCTGGAGAAGGTCTGTATGGAGGAGTGGGCCAAAATCCCTGCTGCAGTGTGTGCAAACCTGGCCAAGACCTACAGGAAACGTATGATCTCTGTAATTGCAAACAAAGGTTTCTGTACCAAATATTAAGTTCTGATTTTCTGATGTATCAAATACTTATGTCATGCAATAAAAAGCAAATTAATTACTTAAAATCATACAATGTGATTTTCTGGATTTTTGTTTTAGATTCCGCCTCTCACAGTTGAAGTGTACCTATGATAAAAATTACAGACCTCTACATGCTTTGTAAGTAGGAAAACCTGCAAAATCGGCAGTGTATCAAATACTTGTTCTCCCCACTGTATACATGCCCGTCTGAAGTTTGCCAACGATCATTTGAATGATTCAGAGGAGAACTGGGTGAAAGTGTTGTGGTCAGATGAGACCAAAATTGAGCTCTTTGGCATCAACTCAACTCGCCGTGTTTGGAGGAGGAGGAATGCTGCCAATTACCCCAAGAACACCATCCCCACCGTCAAACATGGAGGTGGAAACATTATGCTTTGGGGGTGTTTTTCTGCTAAGGGGACAGGACAACTTCACTGCATCAAAGGGACGATGGACGGGGCCATGTACCGTCAAATCTTGGGTGAGAACCTCCTTCCCTCAGCCAGGGCATTGAAAATGGGTCGTGGATGAGTATTCCAGCATAACAATGACCCAAAACACACAGCCAAGGCAACAAAGGAGTGGCTCAAGAAGAAGCACATTAAGGTCCTGGAGTGGCCTAGCCAGTCTCCAGACCTTAATCCCGTAGAAAATCTGTGAAGGGAGCTGAAGGTTCGAGTTGCCAAACGTCAGCCTCAAAACCTTAATGACTTGGAGAAGATCTGCAAAGAGGAGTGGGACAAAATCCCTCCTGAGATGTGTGCAAACCTGGTGGCCAACTACAAGAAACGTCTGACCTCTGTGATTGCCAACAAGGGTTTTGCCACCAAGTACTAAGTCATGTTTTGCAGAGGGGTCAAATACTTATTTCCCTCATTAAAATGCAAATCAATTTATAACATTTTTGACATGCATTTTTCTGGATTTTTTTGTTGTTATTCTGTCTCTCACTGTTCAAATAAACCTACCATTAAAATTATAGACTGATAATTTCTTTGTCAGTGGGCAAACGTACAAAATCAGCAGGGGATCAAGTACTTTTTTCCCTCACTGTAAGTCCTCCACTCGCTCAGCAGCCTCTAACCTAGTCATGAATAATTTCTTATGACTTCAAACTATTGTGGGTGTCCCCATGTTTATGTGAATGTGGGCACATTCATAGATATTGAATTCCATTTGTGTGAAGATATTCTGCACTCTTAAAAAATATTTTAAAATAACATATCCTTCTGGATGTTGAAGGTTTTCCAACTGAAAACTCTGTCGACAAACATAGATGTGCATCTCTTGCAGCGTGTACAGTGGGGAAAAAAAGTATTTAGTCAGCAACCAATTGTGCAAGTTCTCCCACTTAAATAGATGAGAGAGGCCTGTAATTTTCATCATAGGTACACGTCAACTATGACAGACAAAATGAGAAAAAAAAATCCAGAAAATCACATTGTAGGATTTTTAATGAATTTATTTGCAAATTATGGTGGAAAATAAGTATTTGGTCAATGACAAAAGTTTCTCAATACTTTGTTATATAGCCTTTGTTGGCAATGACACAGGTCAAACGTTTTCTGTAAGTCTTCACAAGGTTTTCACACACTGTTGCTGGTATATTTGCCCATTCCTCCATGCAGATCTCCTCTAGAGCAGTGATGTTTTGGGGCTGTCGCTGGGCAACACGGACTTTCAACTCCCTCCAAAGATTTTCTATGGGATTGAGATCTGGAGACTGGCTAGGCCACTCCAGGACCTTGAAATGATTCTTACGAAGCCACTCCTATGTTGCCCGGGCGGTGTGTTTGGGATCATTGACATGCTGAAAGACCCAGCCACGTTTCATCTTCAATGCCCTTGCTGATGGAAGGAGGTTTTCACTCAAAATCTCACGATACATGGCCCCATTCATTCTTTCCTTTACACGGATCAGTCGTCCTGGTCCCTTTGCAGAAAAACAGCCCCAAAGCATGATGTTTCCACCCCCATGCTTCACAGTAGGTATGGTGTTCTTTGGATGCAACTGAGCATTCCTTGTCCTCCAAACACGACAAGTTGAGTTTTTACCAAAAAGTTCTATTTTGGTTTCATCTGACCATATGACATTCTCCCAATCCTCTTCTGGATCATCCAAATGCACTCTAGCAAACATCAGACGGGCCTGGACATGTACTGGCTTAAGCAGGGGGACACGTCTGGCACTGCAGGATTTGAGTCCCTGGCGGCGTAGTGTGTTACTGATGGTAGGCTTTGTTACTTTGGTCCCAGCTCTCTGCAGGTCATTCACTAGATCCCCCCGTGTGGTTCTGGGATTTTTGCTCACCGTTCTTGTGATCATTTTGACCCCACGGGTTGAGATCTTGCGTGGAGCCCCAGATCGAGGGAGATTATCAGTGGTCTTGTATGTCTTCCATTTCCTAATAATTGCTCCCACAGTTGATTTCTTCAAACCAAGCTGCTTACCTATTGCAGATTCAGTCTTCCCAGCATGGTGCAGGTCTACAATTTTGTTTCTGGTGTCCTTTGACAGCTCTTTGGTCTTGGCCATAGTGGAGTTTGGAGTGTGACTGTTTGAGGTTGTGGACAGGTGTCTTTTATACTGATAACAAGTTCAAACAGGTGCCATTAATACAGGTAACGAGTGGAGGACAGAGGAGCCTCTTAAAGAAGAAGTTACAGGTCTGTGAGAGCCAGAAATCTTGCTTGTTTGTAGGTGACCAAATACTTATTTTCCACCATCATTTGCAAATAAATTCATTATAAATCCTACAATGTGATTTTCTGGATTTTTTTTTCTCAATTTGTCTGTCATAGTTGACGTGTACCTATGATGAAAATTACAGGCCTCTCTCATCTTTTTAAGTGGGAGAACTTGCACATTTGGTGGCTGACTAAATACTTTTTTTCCCCACTGTATGTGCTGCATTCAAGCGGAGAGAAAGACGTGTTCTGGTTTACCTTTTATTATTCATCAAGCGGAGAAGACCTAGGCTTCCTACCCTGCATTACACACAGGTGCTGATACACACAGGTGCTGATAGTGTTGGCATGACTCCACATAACACTAGTCTACTTGAAGATGTGCTTAAGTCAACCAGTGGGGGATTCACAATGTACCATGTCTACCCCCCGCGCTCTTGAAATAGACTTTAGAGCCTATGATTCCCATACAGAGTAGTGAGATATAATAAAGCTCCACAAAGACAAACATGGTTTGTAAGGTATTACATATTCTTTAGTGCTATCTAAACACCACTCAGAGGGAATTCTGTTGGATTTGTATTCCATATCTTTTCCCATTTTCTCTCTTACACAGTGTGAAACTACTCTGAAATGTAGTTACCAAGTTCAGGTTGACTTTAACTCATCAAAGATTCTGAGTGAAATGGACTCACACAGGTCACCATGCAGTCTCCTGGAGCTGGAGGGCAGTGTGGGGTCATCATAGAACACACTGTTGTTTCATGTCTGGTAAAGATGGACAGACTACAGTATGTTACAGTGAGTCAGTAGTAAACCTATCATAGTCTTCTTGGTTTTTAGACCATATAATGGCCATTGGTTGGTGCATAGGCCTACAGATATTATACACACTCATGAGTCTGTCGAGCTGCACTGTTGTTCTCCTTAGCAAGTTTCTCTGAGGGCCCTGTGTAATCTATCCGCTCAACTTTTTTAATCTAAGGCTAAGTTGCTATTTTATACTTATGAATGTATTACATTCTGTGAAGCTTCTTTAGGGGATTGGGTTCCACAATGATTCAATTTTTCTGATCAAGTTCTAATCCCATTTTTATGAGAGTGGAAACAACAAAAGATGATTGGGAATCCCCTGGTATAAGAATAATTTAAAGACTGAATATGTATAGTAGGAGATTAATGCCACTCCTGATGAAAACCAACAGCAATACACCACTGACTTATATTCTTATATTATTTATTTATTCTGGAAGGTTATACTATGCTAATATCTTAGCATAATGCTTGATAGATACTTCTGTTGGACCTTGTTCCTATTTGGGGTTCAAAATAAAGATAGAGCACCAACCAATACCACTTTGTGCATTGACTACTAACTACTCCACACAGTGTATGTTACTGTGTATTGTCTGTCTTTGAAATGTGTTTATAGACCACTGCTGTTAACTGACCAGTGGACTCTGACTCTTCCTGTCAGTCTACATGTCTGCCTTTACCATGGTTTGACCTGTAGTCTAACTGCTGTTCCAGCACAGCTCTGACCACTGATCCACACCACTAAAACACACATTAGCAAACATTTCAAAGTAGGACAGAGGACAGTAACAGCCCCTATTACATAATTTATGCTTGTCCTGAAGTCTCCCTAATTAAAGCCTGTGGTGACACAGAGAGGATAGGCTGGTGATACTACTTTCTGGTTCAAGTGGACAGTGTACCCCTGCCACCCCCTCACCAGCAACCCCACCCCCGTCTGGCCCTGGGTGATAACTGGCATCTCATTTCTGACTAGCCCGTTCCATAGTTTCTTAGCAGCCACTGATCTGGCTTATCACTCAGGGAGACTGACAGCTAAGCCATGCCCTTGCTCCCCTGTGGTGACGGGAGAATATGCCTGACCTCCAAATGATAATGATATTAAAGCCCCCATGCAGTCTTTTGATTTTGATGTTTTTTATAATCTAATAAATCACCTCCTTTTGCAATTGAAATGTTCAGTCTGTTCATGTGGGCTTGTTGATACAAATGTAAATATATTTGCATACACAGCCCTGATTGGCGGATAGGATCGTCTAGACCAGGGGCGTCAAACTCATTTCATGGAGGGCCTAGTGTCTGAAGGTTTTTGTTTTTTCCTTTCAATTAAGCCCTAGACAACCAGGTGTGAGGAGTTCCTTACTAATTAGTGACCTTAATTCATCAATCAAGTACAAGGGATGAGCAAAAACCCACAGCCACTCGGCCCTCCGTGGAATGAGTTTGACACCTGTGGTCTAGACTCTAGAGCCTACCCCGCTTACCCATTCAAAGTAGGAGGATACATATGCAAAAAAGGATGTCTGGTCATTGGTCAGAATAATCAGATCAGATTTTGATGTCATGCTCTGGGCCAAAAACTCCATCCCACCTGAAAAGACAGACATTTCAGGCAAAAAGTAAATACAATTCTTACACTAAAAGAGCATTATCATCATGTTATTTTGACCTCATAGTGTGGAAATATATATTTTAAAACATTTACAGGAAAATTGAGTTTTTGACTGCACTGCCCCTTTAACAGTGATGACTGAGACACTGAGGTCTGTCCTACCCGGGACCAGGCTGGGCTAGGCTGGGCTATCTGTCAGGGCTGGGCTGGGCTGGGTGTCTCAGTGAAGGCTGCCATATGCGTGTCAGGGATTACCCATCTGTTGCTGGGATGAAAGGGGCTGTATCCGTGTGGGAGGATAATGATGGGGAGGAGGCAGGAAGGGACCTGGGGTTAGGACCGTCTTTATTTCTGCTTGAATGCTTTGTGCTGTCAAAAGATATCCAAATAGATAGTATTTTTTGTTTTCCTTGGATATTGTAACCTATGAAGGTACTGTATATCAAAGTGGCAGTAGTTTAGCTTAGCCTGTCCTTTCTCTATCATATTCAGATAGAAGAAGCCATTTGGTATGAGAGACCATGTGGTGTAAAACATGATTTTAAACCTACAGTGTCTGAAGAGGGCCAATTGCAATCCATAGCTCTCCTCATGTCATTTAGATGTTGAGATGAATAGGCAACCTCTCATGTTCGCCAGACACTCAGACAGACATAAAGGGGTCCAGAGAGGGTCTGTGTAGAGTGTATGAACACTTGAGTGGATTGTTCAGAATATTGCCGTCCTTCAGGTCTGGAAAACACAAGACGTCTCTTCAGGGAGCACTGAAGGGTCCCCATTCAAATAGTTTGAAAGCCTTTCTGTTCTTTCTTGTTAAAATACCATCCTACCACCAACAATGCTTTGTTGTATGAAGTTATTATTATATCTACTTTTCATTTAATTTATAACATTTCTGTCCATTGTCTTCCTCACATGGCCTCACAAGCTTCAAGTTACCGTTAATTAATGTAAGTGATTAAGGACTTAGAAAGGTAATGGAGTCATTTCACCAAGTACAGTGAGGGAAAAAAGTATTTGATCCCCTGCTGATTTTGTACGTTTGCCCACTGACAAAGAAATGATCAGTCTATAATTTTAATGGTAGGTTTATTTGAACAGTGAGAGACAGAATAACAACAAAAAAATCCAGAAAAATGCATGTCAAAAATGTTATAAATTGATTTGCATTTTAATGAGGGAAATAATTATTTGACCCCCTCTCAATCAGAAAGATTTCTGGCTCCCAGGTGTCTTTTATACAGGTAATGAGCTGAGATTAGGAGCACACTCTTAAAGGGAGTGCTCCTAATCTCAGCTTGTTACCTGTATAAAAGACACCTGTCCACAGAAGCAATCAATCAATCAGATTCCAAACTCTCCACCATGGCCAAGACCAAAGAGCTCTCCAAGGATGTCAGGGACAAGATTGTAGACCTACACAAGGCTGGAATGGGCTACAAGACCATCGCCAAGCAGCTTGGTGAGAAGGTGACAACAGTTGGTGCGATTATTCGCAAATGGAAGAAACACAAAATAACTGTCAATCTCCCTCGGCCTGGGGCTCCATGCAAGATCTCACCTCGTGGAGATGCAATGATCATGAGAACGGTGAGGAATCAGCCCAGAACTACACGGGAAGATCTTGTCAATGATCTCAAGGCAGCTGGAACCATAGTCACCAAGAAAACAATTGGTAACACACTACGCCGTGAAGGACTGAAATCCTGCAGCGCCCGCAAGGTCCCCCTGCTCAAGAAAGCACATATACATGCCCGTCTGAAGTTTGCCAATGAACATCTGAATGATTCAGAGGAGAACTGGGTGAAAGTGTTGTGGTCAGATGAGACCTAAATCGAGCTCTTTGGCATCAACTCAACTCGCCGTGTTGAGGAGGAATGCTGCCTATGACCCCAAGAACACCATCCCCACCGTCAAACATGGAGGTGGAAACATTATGCTTTGGGGGTGTTTTTCTGCTAAGGGGACAGGACAACTTCACTGCATCAAAGGGACGATGGACGGGGCCATGTACCATCAAATCTTGGGTGAGAACCTCCTTCCCTCAGCCAGGGCATTGAAAATGGGTCGTGGATGAGTATTCCAGCATGACAATGACCCAAAACACACGGCCAAGGCAACAAAGGAGTGGCTCAAGAAGTAGCACATTAAGGTCCTGGAGTGGCCTAGCCAGTCTCCAGACCTTAATCCCATAGAAATCTGTGGAGGGAGCTGATGGTTCGAGTTGCCAAATGTCAGCCTCGAAACCTTAATGACTTGGAAAAGATCTGCAAAGAGGAGTGGGACAAAATCCCTCCTGAGATGTGTGCAAACCTGGTGGCCAACTACAAGAAACGTCTGACCTCTGTGATTGCCAACAAGGGTTTTGCCACCAAGTACTAAATCATGTTTTGCAGAGGGGTCAAATACTTATTTCCCTCATTAAAATGCATAGACTGATAATTTCTTTGTCAGTAGGCAAACGTACAAAATCAGCAGGGGATCAAATACTTTTTTCCCTCACTGTATAACTTGATATTTGTTTACATTTACAATTTAGTCATTTAGCAGATGCTCTTATCCAGAGCAACTTACAGTTAGTGCATTCATCTTAAGATAGCTGGGTTGGACAACCACATATCGCAGGCATAGTAAGTCTGCTTACAAATGCAAGTGTTGGTAAAATGAATAGTGTTTCTGCAATAACCCAATCCTCAGCCAGATGCATTGTTGGGCTGCCATAACCTTGCATTATCCAGTTAATGACATACATTTGCTGTCAGCCTAGGCCTTTTCACTTTGTCACAAAGCATGTAACATTGAGGGCCATTTCTGTGTGTTACACAGTTGTGGTCAAATATATTGGTACCCTTGCACAATTCACTATTTCTTGTAAAATAAGTTGAAATTGAAAAAACTTTTGTTGTTCACATGTGTGTGCACAGGACCAAGAGGAAAAAATATCTAAACTGAAATTTAGATTTTTCCTTAGAAATTTAAAGAAATGGCTTGGACTAAATTATTCCAAATAATTTGTTTTAAGGCAAGTGATTCTCGTTTAAGTGTAATTTATCTCACCTGACCTGTGGTAAGTGGCTGGTGCATACTGGGTAAAAAATTAATAAGCCATTTAATCAGTTTCAAAAGAGAAAACAGAACATTCTGCTCCATTGCACTCCATTGTAAAGTGCAAGGGTGCCAATATATTAGAATATACAGTATATTATACGACAACTGTAGCCTTTTGTCATCTCAAGCATTGGGTCAGGTGGTGCAAGCTCAGTTAGCTTTGTGTTCAGTTTATGTAGTAGTTGTTGTTATTGCATGCCTTGAACCCTAGCTGATCCTTTCTATCTGAAATTCAAAATATAACCGTTTCTCTGTAAGTGGAATAGTCAAATCACTACAACCTTTTTGAACTTTTGAACTTTTTTCAAACCCACTTTACATAATGTGTGCCTAGAAGGTGTTTAGGTGGAATCTTTCACTGAAACTGTATATATATTTTAAAAAATGTAAGGTTGTTGTCCCTTCCATAATGGCATCACTCTGAAGTGAAGCTCCCATTGAGCACTCCCACTGAGCACTTTTACTATACATTGTGGCAAACTGTAGTTGGAGACAAACTGACCTTTTTAGAGTGCCTTTAGATGTTTTATAAAATATATATCTAACAGCTGTTGTCACTACAGGACTTAATAGGTTGTAAGGTTATAATTGACTGTGATGTAGAACTTATTTTATGTGTGCCCGTCTTTTCCCATGAAGTTAAAAAAAGAGTTGGCAGTAGTTTGTACATCATTTTCTCTGTGGGTTCAAGGTGCCAACAAAGCTATTTACATTGCCTTCATTGTATATGTGCAAAGCAACCTGCATAGCAACACAAGTCTGTTATAGCTGTCAGCCAGGTTGTTATGTTCAAGTGTGGTTGAGAAGTATTGATGTTATTTCACTCTCTAGATATATGCAATGACTAGAGCCCATTTTACTGTTACAGTTAAATCAACTTATAAAGGCAGAGCTGGTTTTCTGTGCCACATGTTCAGCTGAAGTGTATCTATGGGAACAGCTTGAGCTGGATCTCTTCAAATTTAATAATGGTACAGGTAAGCTCATGAACTTCCTTGGCCCATGAATGTAGGATGTAGGAGGGAGGGAGAGAGAGAGAATGAGTGTATGTATTGTAATGATCCGGGCTGGGTCATAAAGGAAAAAGAGACGGACACCAGGTGTGCAGGGCAGAACACAGGTTTATTTCTAAACTGGGCTATTGTTCAGGCCACAGCCCACGCCGCTAAATTCCGAACGTACACAAATACACAATGTCAAGTTAAGTGGCAGACTCATAGGAACAGATCAGGATCCCGAATAGAAAGAGAGAGAGATGAGACAGTAACCCCTATTTATGCATTTCAAAACCCTGCGGGATTACCCATCATACCCCCCCCAACCTTTCTGTCTGTCCTGGCATATTTAACCCCTGCTAGCACCCATGAGAACAATAACACACCAACGAACACAGAACACAATACCGGGTCATTACAGTATGTATGTGTATGTGTGTGTGTGTGTGTGTGTGTGTGTGTGTGTGTGTGTGTGTGTGTGTGTGTGTGTGTGTGTGTGTGAGAGAGAGAGAGATGTGGTGTGTGTGTGTGTGAGTGAGTGTGTGTGTGGGCGAGATGTGGTGTGTGTGTATGTGAGTGAGTGTGTGTGTGTGTGTGTGTGTGTGTGTGAGAGAGATGTGTTGTGTGTGAGAGAGAGAGATGTGGTGTGTGTGAGTGTGTGTGTGTGTGTGTGTGTGTGAGTGAGTGTGTGCACTATTTTCATCTTCATTCTGTCTAAAGGAGGCACATCAATCAGATCAGATAAGCAGCTTTTATAAGTGAGCTGATGGGGTAAAAGAGACGACCGCTGAAAGATTTGTAAGATGTGTATTTCACTCCAGGGAATATCTTTAAGCAAGTAGCAGAATATTTTCTCAAAATACAGCTAGCATGCTAATTACCCACATATGAATAAGAAGCATGCACAGTTCAAATAAATCAACCTTTCAAAAGTATCAAACCTACACTACCGTTCAAGAGTTTGGGGTCACTTAGAAGTTTCCTTGTTTTCGAAAGAAAAGCAATTTTTTTGTCCATTAAAATAACATCAAATTGATCAGAAATACAGTGTAGACATTGTTAATGTTGTAAATGGCTATTGTAGCTGGAAACGGCTGATTTTTAATGGAATATCTACATAGGTGTTCAGAGGCCCATTATCAGCAACCATCAGTCCTGTGTTCCAATGGCACGATGTGTTTGCTAATCCAAGTTTATCATTTTAAAAGGCTAATTGATCATTAGAAAACCCTTTTGCAATTATGTTAGCACAGCTGAAAACTGTTGTGCTGATTAAAGAAGCAATATATCTGGCCTTCTTGAGACTAGTTGAGTATCTGGAGCATCAGCAATTGTGGGTTCGATTACAGGCTCAAAATGGCCAGAAACAAATAACTTTCTTCTGAAACTCGTCAGCCTATTCTTGTTCTGGGAAATGAAGGCTATTCCATGTGAGAAATTGTTAAGAAACTGAAGATCTCGTACAACGCTTTGTACTACTCCCTTCACAGAACAGCGCAAACTGGCTCTAACCAGAATAGAAAGAGGAGTGGGAGGCCCCGGTGCCCAACTGAGCAAGAGGACAAATACATTAGAGTGTCTAGTTTGAGAAACAGACGCCTCACAGGTCCTCAACTGGCAGCTTCATTAAATAGTTGCAAAGAAAAAGCCATATCTCAGACTGGCCAATAAAAAGAAAAGATTAAGATGGGCAGTCTGAGATATGGCTTTTTTTTTCGCCTCTTCACTGTTGACATTGAGACTGGTGTTTTGCGGGTACTATTTAATGAAGTTGCCAGTTGAGGACCTGTGAGGCGCCTGTTTCTCAAACTAGACACTCTAATGTATTTGTCCTCTTGCTCAGTTGTGCACCGGGGCCTCCCACTCCTCTTTCTATTCTGGTTAGAGCGACCCACTAGGTGTCATCCTCCGACAACCTTAGGCACCTCCTCACTCACAGTCTGGACTAATCATTATCTTATTGGTGTCACCTGTGTCTACCTGTTCACCCTCACTTCCCTGTGTTCCCTTGCTCTGTTTTGTCTGCTAGTTCTCGATGCCAAACAGTACTAATCAGTGTCTGATCGCGAGACGTATGTACAGGTACTTGAGAAGAGTTCTCCCTGTTTCATTGTTGTTTTCAGTCATAGTTAGTATTTCGTGTGTTTGCTGTCAGCCTGTTTTTGGAGACTAATTTGCTCCTCCTTAATTTTTTTGTGACAAGTCCGTTATTTTGTATCCTGGTTTTGGGACCACCAGTAAAGATCCTTGTTTCACCATCTCTGCCTACAGCCGACTGTCTATTCTGCACCGCACCTGGGTCACACCTCACTCCAACCCTTACACCTAAGTGGGATAATAATGAGAGAAGTTGCAGCATAGGATTTTTCTTTGTGGGCTTTTCAGTTGTTTTTGTGAAGTCAGGTCAGATGATGCCAGCAGGCAGAATGGGAGAGAGAACAGCACTCTCTGTAGAAATACATACTGTACCTTTGAGAGTTAGCATCTTGGCTGTGATTTCAAGGCTCCTTAGGGGAATAGTGTTGTCTCCCCAGGGACTAAAGTGACATGCCACTGTGTGTTTGTTGTCAGCTCAATCTACGGGGCCACAGAAACGTGGCACAAAGCACTTTCCATTAGGATGAACAGTTGCTCTGCTGTATTCTGTATTCTCTCCCTGCGTAGCTGTATCTCTGTCAGACCAACCAAATCAAACCACATTTATATTCATAAGCCATTATGTCTGACGGTCGGGGCTCTCTGCACGTTTATCTCTCTTCTCTTTGGTCTGTCAGAGGATTGGGGGGGGGGGGCTGCCACCGAGAAGGATGGGTTGAGGTGTAAAAAGATGTGTATGATGGATGTGTGATGGGACAGTTTTTATCACTGTGAGTGGCGAGAGAGAGAGATGTTCTTTCTCCTCTTCACTCCACTTAACATTAGTGCAGGCTGAGCAGCCAATCACCCTAACCTATTCTCATATTGAGAGGAAGGCCAGGGACAGACAGGCAGTGTAGACACCACTTATTGACAGCACATAGAGAGGACATCTCAACACTGAAATAAAGCCAGGGTTGCTGCCTTTCAACAGCCTCATAGTGCCTGAAATGGTGTTAATGAGGTTTGATATTCACCCCCTGCTCCAATTATACAGCCAGATTAGATCAATATGCATGCATTGTCAGCAACAAGTGGTGAGTGCACGGAGCGATATGACAGCCCATTTTTACAGTAAACAAGCAGTATGCGTTGATGATGGCCCTTCAGACAATCTCTGGTTCCTCCCCTCTTCAATTGTTCATGGTCTGTGGAACTACAGTTGTATCAGGCTACAGGAATGGATATTGTTATGGTGAATGCATCCATGATATCAGATGGGCAGCCTACAGTTCACCACTTCAAAGTGTTGTCCAACTGTTATCAGCAGGTCAACTCAATGGGATCATTCAGTCACCAGAAACAGTCCCAGTCTGAAAGCTGGTGAGAGTATGTCCCCAGGGAGGTAACTGAGTTAAAGTGTGTTTCTCCTTTGGCCTGCACTGAACTGCCCTGGTCCAGTCTGTACTTACCTGGTCATCCCTTCACTGTGTGTTTGCAGAGCTCCCTTGCTTTATAATTGGCTCTATGGCTGCCTCTTCTGTTTGTCTGTTTTCTTTAATACACACACATACAGACTCTCATGCACACACACACACATAGTAAAATCACACATGTAGATACCCAGGAGAGCCTGAGTTGGTGGTTATTTCCCCATTCTCTCACACCGCTGGTTAGTTTGTACACTCAGTGGTATTGGGGTCTTATCAGTAGCAGGGAAGTGCTCAGTAGCAACAGCCCAGAGATTGAATACATTCATCTGACCACATGGCTGAAATGGGAGGCTGAGGTCTGGTCTGCCGCTATAGCAGCCTGCTAATCAGTGTGTAGTGTAAGTAGTGTGTAACTGCGGTAATCACAGGGGGAGAGCAGCCATAGAACAGGATGTCATATGGTGCTCAGCAACAGACCAAGTTCTCTTCCATTGAGGATCCCGTTTGAGGTTTAACATCAGAACAGGGTTAGGTTTGTAGAGTAGCTGTATTACATTTTACATTTACATTTTAGTCATTTAGCAGACGCTCTTATCCAGAGCGACTTACAGTTAGTGAATATATATATATATATTTTTTTTCATACTGGTCCCCCGTGGGAATCGAACCCACAACCCTGGCGTTGCAAACGCCATGCTCTATCAACTGAGCTACATCCCTGCCGGCCATTCCCTCCCCTACCCTGGACAACGCTAGGCCAATTATGCGCTGCCCATGAGTCTCCCGGTCGCGGCCGGCTGCGACAGAGCCTGGATATATTACCCCAGGAGACTGAATGATCTCAGCCTCTGATCTGAGTTGAAGAATACTCTCTGTCTGTCTGTGTGTGTCTCTCTCTCTCGCTCTCTTTCTCTCTCTATACAGTGAGGGAAAAAAGTATTTGATCCCCTGCTGATTTTGTAAGTTTGCCCACTGACAAAGACATGATCAGTCTATAATTTTAATGGTAGGTTTATTTGAACAGTGAGAGACAGAATAACAACAAAAAAATCCAGAAAAACGCATGTCAAAAATGTTATAAATTGATTTTGCATTTTAATTAGGGAAATAAGTATTTGACCCCTCTGCAAAACATGACTTAGTACTTGGTGGCAAAACCCTTGTTGGCAATCAGAGGTCAGACGTTTCTTGTAGTTGGCCACCAGGTTTGCACACATCTCAGGAGGGATTTTGTTCCACTCCTCTTTGCAGATCTTCTCCAAGTCATTAAGGTTTCGAGGCTGACGTTTGGCAACTCGAACCTTCAGCTCCCTCCACAGATTTTCTATGGGAGGTTCTATGAGACTGGCTAGGCCACTCCAGGACCTTAATGTGCTTCTTCTTGAGCCACTCCTTTGTTGCCTTGGCCGTGTGTTTTGGGTCATTGTCATGCTGGAATACCCATCCACGACCCATTTTCAGTGCCCTGGCTGAGGGAAGGAGGTTCTCACCCAAGATTTGACGGTACATGGCCCCGTCCATCGTTCCTTTGATGCGGTGAAGTTGTCCTGTCCCCTTAGCAGAAAAACACCCCCAATGCATAATGTTTCCACCTCCATGTTTGACGGTGGGGATGGTGTTCTTGGGGTCATAGGCAGCATTCCTCCTCCTCCAAACACAACGAGTTGAGTTGATGCCAAAGAGCTCGATTTTGGTCTCATCTGACCACAACACCTTCACCCAGTTCTCCTCTGAATCATTCAGAAGTTCATTGCCAAACTTCAGACGGCCCTGTATATGTGCATTCTTGAGCAGGAGGATCTTGCGGGCGCTGCAGGATTTCAGTCCTTCACGGCGTAGTGTGTTACCCATTGTTTTCATGGTGACTATGGTCCCAGCTGCCTTGAGATCATTGACAAGATCCTCCCGTGTACTTCTGGGCTGATTCCTCACCGTTCTCATGGTCATTACAACTCCACGAGGTGAGATCTTGCATGGAGCCCCAGGCCGAGGGAGATTCTTCCATTAGCGAATAATCGCACCAACTGTTGTCACCTTCTCACCATGCTGCTTGGCGATGGTCTTGTAGCCCATTCCAGCCTTGTGTAGGTCTACAATCTTGTCCCTGACATCCTTGGAGAGCTCTTTGGTCTTGGCCATGGTGGAGAGTTTGGAATCTGATTGATTGATTGCTTCTGTGGACAGGTGTATTTTATACAGGTAACAAACTGAGATTAGGAGCACTCCCTTTAAGAGTGTGCTCCTAATCTCAGCTCGTTACCTGTATAAAAGACACCTGGGAGCCAGAAATCTTTCTGATTGAGAGGGGGTCAAATACTTATTTCCCTCATAAAAATGCAAATCAATTTATAACATTTTTGACATGCGTTTTTCTGGATTTTTTTGTTGTTATTCTGTCTCTAACTGTTCAAATAAACCTACCATTAAAATTATAGACTGATCATTTCTTTGTCAGTGGGCAAATGTACAAAATCAGCAGGGGATCAAATACTTTTTCCCCTCACTGTATATATATATATACAGTGGGGAGAACAAGTATTTGATACACTGCCGATTTTGCAGGTTTTCCTACTTACGAAGCATGTAGAGGTCTGTAATTTTTATCATAGGTACACTTCAACTGTGAGAGACGGAATCTAAAACAAAAATCCAGAAAATCACATTGTATGATTTTTAAGTTATTAATTTGCATTTTATTGCATGACATAAGTATTTGATCACCTACCAACCAGTAAGAATTCCGGCTCTCACAGACCTGTTAGTTTTTCTTTAAGAAGCCCTCCTGTTCTCCACTCATTACCTGTATTAAATGCACCTGTTCGAACTCAGTTGTTGCCTTCTCATCAAGCTGCTTGCCTATTGTCCTGTAGCGAGTGGTAATCTATGACATAATACCATCCTGACAGAATACACTGTGATCTGGGATACAACACTTTCCTTTAACAGAGCGTTCTGTGTCTGAAATATTACACTGTAAGTTGTGATACAATAATGGTCCTGACAGAGAGAGAGGGAATTTCTGTTAGCTGGATGCAGTAATGCTCCTAGAGTATTCCGCTTCACAATGCACTCTGCAACAGTGTCTGCCAAGTAGAATACATTCCTGATATGAATCTGATTAAGGGCTGCTACAACAACAAGGAATGTCATAGGATAGAACTCCTTTGTGTGTGCTTGCATGCATATGTCTGTATATCTTTCTTTCCACACAAACTTGTGTGTTTGCTTGAGTCCTGCTGGCTTAACTTTAAATTCAGGTGAGGTGCGCTATGAAATATTTTAGTGCTGCTACTTCACCCCGGACAGCCTCAGTACAGCCCTCAGACTACTTAACCTGGCAGTCACAGACAGACAGAGAGTCTGCGTCCCAAATGCAGCCTATGGACCTGGTCAAAAGTAGTGCACTATAAAGGGAATATGGTGCCATTTGGGACAGCCAGTGTTAGTGTCCCCTGGCCACATGTTCTCTCTGAGTCAGATCATTCCCAAGAAAGGTGAACATCACTACCCCCCACCCCATCCCCTTGGGGCTGAATGAGGACAGCCTTCACACTGTGTTGAACAGGGATGATAGCAGGGTCTGGTCAGATGGGCCTGGTCAGGCCTAAACTAAACACTCCATCCACACCAACTAGCCTGGGAGATTGGCCTGGATGAAGTCTTTGAAAGGAGACAATCTCTGGAACTAGGGGACAGAGAACAGCTCTGTCAGAGAGAGAGTCAGAGAGAGAATCCGAGAGAGAGAGAGAGTCAGAGAGACAGAGTGAAGAGAAAGTCAGAGATAGAATGAATAGAGTGAGTGAATGTGACAGAGAGCAGGGAGGGTATGAGAAACAATCTCTCAAGTTAGCGAAAAAGAGTGTGAGGTGTTAGAGAGAGCAGTTTGGGTTGTACTTCAAATCAAAGTCTGAGTTAAATTGTTCCAGCATTCTTTTAATTGAGGACGGTGTAGATTAAGCTGAAACAAAAGGATCTCCCTCCCCTTACTTTTTAATCCTGCACAACCCACATGAGAAGCACAATTATTGAGTAATACTGTCAAAACAGACATTGTCTTGCAGCCGTGCGCATACTTGCGTGCATGTGTTTGGGCTTGAGTAAGTGTGTGGTGCGTGTGCATGCGTTTGTGTGTGTGTGTGTGTGTGTGTGTGTGTGTGTGTGTGTGTGTGTGTGTGTGTGTGTGTGTGTGTGTGTGTGAGCGATGGGATGGAGAGTGTTGGGAATGAAGGACAGAGAGAGGAGTTTGACAATAGGTTCATGTTCAACTCAATAGCATTCGAGAGATGTGAATGATGCGAGGGAGAGAACATGATGCTTTTAATAGCTTCTAAATGTAAGTCACTTCAAGTGGAGCGTGATTCAGACAGGGTAATCTACCTTGAACAAAACAACATACACTATCCCTCACTTGTCAGCGCCAGGTCCACTGTGGTGATGATGATGATGGCAAAAACTTTATTTTAAACAGAAAATTGCATAGCTCTAAGGAAGCCAGATGTCCTTGTATGTGGTGACCAGTAGTGTCCCTCTGTCCCTCGAGTTCCAGACCACTAAATAGAAACCAGCTGTCTATATGCCAGTTGACCAGTCTTGTCCCTCTGTTTCTGTCTGTCCCTCCAGTTCCAGACCACTGAATAGAAACCAGCTGTCTATATGCCAGTTGACCAGTCTTGTCCCTCTGTCTCTGTCTGTCCCTCCAGTTCCAGGCCAATGTGGACGAGGGCTCCACTGGGGTGGTGGTCAACCTGACTGTGGACGACAGAGATGACCCTGCGACGGGGGCGTGGCGAGCAATCTATTCCATCATCAACGGTGACCCCACCCAGAGCTTCGAGATCCAAACCAACCCCGACAACAACGAGGGCATGCTTTCCCTCATCAAGGTAACCACAGGGCCCAAAAGCTATCTCAATTATCTCTCTCAAATATCTCTCTCACATATCTCTCAAATATCTCTCTTAATTATCTCTCTCAAATATCTCTCATCTCTCTTAATGATGGATGAGCTAATAAAGGTGTGTTTGTGGTGTCATTATAACAGGCAGGTTGGATGGTGATATTATATACTGCACGATTTGGCCAATTCACTGGAGATATGAATAATATAATAATAAAAATATGAACATACAGGTTGCACAGTAAAGATCCTGTAGCACTCACAGTTTTTATTGCTCTCATTATTCCAATAAATGTGTGTTGTCATGCAATACAGCAATACAGAATACAGGAATACAGGATATCTGTAACCTTGGTAACATCGTATGTTTCACTCTAGTACACTGCAGTTTGCCCCTTTACTCTCATGTGTCATTTTCACCTACATGACTCACATACTATAAGAGCAAACCATTACACACTGAGCGTCCAAAACATTAGGAACACTTGCCCTTTCCATGACATAGACTGACCAGGTGAAAGCTATGATCCCTTACTGATGTCACTTGTTAAATCCACTTCAATCAGTGTAGATGAAGGGGAAGAAACAGGTTAAATTATGATTTTTAAGCCTTGAGACAATTGAGACATGGATTGTGTATGTGTGCCATTCAGGGTGAATGGGCAAAATAAAATATTTAAGTGCATTTGAACGGGGTATGGTAGTAGGTGACAGGCGCACCAGTTTGAGTGGGGCAAGAACTGCAACGCTGCTGGGTTTTTCACGCTCAACAGTTTAATATGTTTATCAAGGACATCCAGCCAACTTGACACAACTGTGGGAAGCATTGGAGTCAAAATGGGCCAGCATCTCTGTGGAACACTTTCGACACCTTGTAGAGTCCATGCCCTGACAAATTGAGGCTGTTCTGAGGGCAAAAGGGGGTGCAACTCAATATTAGGAAGGTATTCCGATTGTTTTGTACACTCAGTATGGAAGTGACATGTTAACTACATGATATACACTCTCATCTCTTCTCCTCTCCTCTCCTCTCCTCTCCTCCTCCAGCCTCTAGACTATGAGAGCTTAGTGTTCCACACGCTGCTGATCAAGGTGGAGAACGAGGACCCCCTGGTGCCAGAGGTGGGCTACAGCTCCAGTTCTACAGCCACCGTACACATCACCATCCTGGACGTCAACGAGGGACCCGTCTTCTTCCCCGACCCCCTCCAGGTCACCAAGATGGAGAACGTCCCCCTGGGCAGCTTCGTGGCCTTACTCAACGCCACCGACCCAGACGTCCTCCAATCACAGAGCATCAGGTGAGAGATGAGGTCATCAACCTGCGCCAGGTAGAACATTCTGCAGCATCCAGAGTTCCACACTTCCACTTCTGGCTCGGGTTGAAGTTGGAATGTAATCTCATGGACATTAGGTCCACACTGACTGCCAGCTTGTCAACAATGAGCTGTGTGCAGGTCTGTTTATGTGCAGTAAATCTCATCAGGTGTTGATTCCACAGATGCTCCTCTTGGTTATTGATTGAAACTGGTCAAGGGGGACAGTCAGGGTTCAAAAACAATGATGTACAATGAAGTTTGTTCTTACTCTTTTCACCTCTTTACCATCTCTCAACTTCATAGTTTGTCTATGGTATTGAAAGATAGAGATTCTTCTCAGTGAGCTTCTCTATGTAAGTGTGACAAGGTGATTTAACAAAGACAACCTATCAGAAGTGTAGCCTAGCATGACAGCACGCCTCATGGTTTCCAGACATCTCTCCATCTGTTTCAGCTCTTACCTTTTTCTCTCTCCATCCCTCCATCCCTCAACTGTCCCGCCCTGTCTATCACCAGACAACCTATTTATCATCTTATGCATGTCAGCCAACCGCCTCGTATAAAACTGCCTGTCTGGCCGTCAACTTTCTGTAAACAGTCCAATTATTCCTCTGTCACCAGGGTGGCCTATTACTAGAGAGGCGTGTTCAGGTCAACTCTATTCTCTATGTCTAGGAGATATATTACTTTTTGCTGTGTGTGACAGTCAACTTGTTCCCTGGAAGCCTTGGGGAGCCATTAAGTATAGGTGAACTTCTCTTGCTTTACAAGAGGGGAAAGTCATGATTGCTTTATGGGCTTTAAGCACAGATTTATGCTAAATTTGTGATGCTGCAGTTCGTGAATTGTTGGTGTTACATCATATTTTAAAGATTTGTATGTAAATATATCAGGCCATAGATACAGTGGGGAAAAAAAGTATTTAGTCAGTCACCAATTGTGCAAGTTCTCCCACTTAAAAAGATGAGAGAGGCCTGTAATTTTCACCATAGGCACACGTCAACTATGACAGACAAAATGAGAAAGAAAAATCCAGAAAATCACATTGTAGGATTTTTTATGAATTTATTTGCAAATTATGGTGGAAAATAAGTATTTGGTCAATAACAAAAGTTTCTCAATACTTAGTTATATACCCTTTGTTGGCAATGACACAGGTCAAACGTTTTCTGTAAGTCTTCACAAGGTTTTCACACACTGTTGCTGGTATTTTGGCCCATTCCTCCATGCAGATCTCCTCTAGAGCAGTGATGTTTTGGGGCTGTCGCTGGGCAACACGGACTTTCAACTCCCTCCAAAGATTTTCTATGAGGTTGAGATCTGGAGACTGGCTAGGCCACTCCAGGACCTTGAAATGCTTCTTACGAAGCCACTCCTTCGTTGCCCGGGCGGTGTGTTTGGGATCATTGTCATGCTGAAAGACCCAGCCACGTTTCATCTTCAATGCCCTTGCTGATGGAAGGAGGTTTTCACTCAAAATCTCACGATACATGGCCCCATTCATTCTTTCCTTTACACGGATCAGTCGTCCTGGTCCCTTTGCAGAAAAACAGCCCCAAAGCATGATGTTTCCACCCCCATGCTTCACAGTAGGTATGGTGTTCTTTGGATGCAACTCAGCATTCTTTGTCCTCCAAACACGACGAGTTGAGTTTTTACCAAAAAGTTATATTTTGGTTTCATCTGACCATATGACATTCTCCCAATCCTCTTCTGGATCATCCAAATGCACTCTAGCAAACTTCAGATGGGCCTGGACATGTACTGGCTTAAGCAGGGGGACACGTCTTGCACTGCAGGATTTGAGTCCCTGGCGGCGTAGTGTGTTACTGATGGTAGGCTTTGTTACTTTGGTCCCAGCTCTCTGCAGGTCATTCACTAGGTCCCCCCGTGTGGTTCTGGGATTTTTGCTCACCGTTCTTGTGATCATTTTGACCCCACGGGTTGAGATCTTGCGTGGAGCCCCAGATCGAGGGAGATTATCAGTGGTCTTGTATGTTTTCCATTTCCTAATAATTGCTCCCACAGTTGATTTCTTCAAACCAAGCTGCTTACCTATTGCAGATTCAGTCTTCCCAGCCTGGTGCAGGTCTACAATTTTGTTTCTGGTGTCCTTTGACAGCTCTTTGGTCTTGGCCATAGTGGGGTTTGGTGTGTGACTGTTTGAGGTTGTGGACAGGTGTCTTTTATACTGATAACAAGTTCAAACAGGTGCCATTAATACAGGTAACAAGTGGAGGACAGAGGAGCCTCTTAAAGAAGAAGTTACAGGTCTGTGAGAGCCAGAAACCTTGCTTGTTTGTAGGTGACCAAATACTTATTTTCCACCATAATTTGCAAATAAATTCATAAAAAATCCTACAATGTGATTTTCAGGATTTTTTTTCCTCAATTTGTCTGTCATAGTTGACGTGTACCTATGATGAAAATTACAGGCCTCTCTCATCTTTTTAAGTGGGAGAACTTGCACAATTGGTGGCTGACTAAATACTTTTTTCCCCCACTGTAGCAGGCCCTCAGTGGAAAGGGTTTTACATGGAATCCAAAAGGGTTCTACCTGGAATCAAAAAGGGTTCTTCGAAGGGTTCTCCTACGAGGACAACCAAAGAACCCTGTTAGGTTCTAGATAACACCTTTTTTTCTAAGAGTGTACTTTACTGTCTTGCTCTCTCTCTTTTATCTGTGTCTCTGTATTCATTTCTCTCTATCTCTCTTTTTGGGACTTTTGTCTTTTGATCTATTTTTGCCAGTGAAATTGACTTTGAAGTGCCACAGCTTTCACCTTAGGCCAGAGGAGAATGAGGACAGGGGAAGACGTTGTGAGGTGGAGATGGAGATGGAGAAACAGCGTATAGAGAGCAGTGACAGAGAATAAAGGGGAGAGGGTGTAACGGTGTGAGTGTGTGCGCGCGTGTGTGTGTGTGCGCGCGTGTGTGTCAAATAAAATAAAAAGTTATTTGTTGCATGCTTTGTAAATAACTGGTGTAGACTAACAATGAAATGCTTACTGACGGGTAATTTTCCAACAATGCAGAGTTAAAGATAAAGATGTTTTTATTTTATATAGAAATAGTGACACAAGGAATAAATACACAGTGAATAACAATAACAAGTAAAAGTAACATGGCTATATACAGGGAGTACCAGTACCGAGTCGATATGCAGGGGTACGAGGTAATTGAGGTAGCTCATTAAAAATGAAAAGCTGAAATGTATTGATTCAATAAGTATTTAACCCCTTTGTTATGGCAAGCCTAAATAAGTTCAGGAGTAAAACTGTGCTTAACAAGTCACATAATAAATTGCATGGACTCACTCTGTGTGCAATAATAGTGTTTAACATGTTTTTTTAATGACTACCTCATCTCTGTACCCCACACATACAATTATCTGTAAGGTCTTTCAGTCGAGCAGTGAATTTCAAACACAGATTCAGCCACAAAGACCAGGGAGATTCTCCAATGCTTCGCAAAGAAGGGCACCTATTGGTAGATGGCAAAAAAAAAAAGCAGACATACCCTTTGATCATTGTGAAGTTATTAATTACACTTTGGATGGTGTATCAATACACCCAGTCTCTTCAAAGATTCAGGCGTCCTTCCTAACTCATTTTCCGGAGAGGACGGAAACCACTCAGGGATTTCACCATGAGGCCAATGGTGACTTTAAAACAGTTACAGAGTTTAATGGCTGTGATAGGAAATAAATGAGGATGGATCAACAACATTGTGGTTACTAACTTCATTGACAGAGTGAAAAGATGGAAGCCTGTACAAAATAAAAATATTCCAAAACATGCATCCTCTTTGCAACAAGGCACTAAAGTAATACTGAAAAAAAAAAACGGTAAAAGCAATTAACTTTTTTTACTAGCAATGATCAACAACCAATTTGACAGAATAATTTTGAAAAGAAGGATGGGCTAATGTTGCACTATCCAGGTGTAGAAAGCTCTTAGAGACTTAGCCAGATAGACTCACAGCTGTGATCACTGCCAAAGGTGCTTCTACAAAGTATTGACTCAAGGGCGTGAATATTTATGTAAATGAGTATTTCTGTATTTCATTGTCAATAAACGTGCATACATTTCTAAAAACATATTTTCACTTTGGCATTATGGGGTATTGTGTGTAGATGGGTGAGAAACATTTTTATTTAATCAATTTTGAATTCAGGCTGTAACACAACAAAATGTGGAATAAGTCAAGGGGTATGAATACTTTCTGAAGTTTTGAGAATGACACAAAAGTTTTGAGAATGACACAAATACTAATTTTCACAAAGTCTGCTGACTCAGTTTTGATGATGGCAATTTGCATATACTCCAGAATGTCATGAAGAGTGATCAGATGAATCATGGTCAAAAGTTTTGAGAATGACACAAATACTAATTTTCACAAAGTCTGCTGACTCAGTTTTGATGATGGCAATTTGCATATACTCCAGAATGTCATGAAGAGTGATCAGATGAATCATGGTCAAAAGTTTTGAGAATGACACAAATACTAATTTTCACAAAGTCTGCTGACTCAGTTTTGATGATGGCAATTTGCATATACTCCAGAATGTCATGAAGAGTGATCAGATGAATCATGGTCAAAAGTTTTGAGAATGACACAAATACTAATTTTCACAAAGTCTGCTGACTCAGTTTTGATGATGGCAATTTGCATATACTCCAGAATGTCATGAAGAGTGATCAGATGAATTGCAATGAATTGCAAAGTCCCTCTTTGCCATGAAAATGAACTTAATCCCCAAAAAACATTTCCACTGCATTTCAGCCCTGCCACAAAAGGACCAGCTGCCATCATGTCAGTGATTCTCTCGTTAACACAGGTGAGAGTGTTGACGAGGACAAGGCTGGAGATCACTCTGTCATGCTGATTGAGTTAGAATAACAGACTGGAAGCTTTCAAAGCAGGGTGGTGCTTGAAATCATTGTTCTTCCTCTGTTAACCATGGTTACCTGCAAGGAAACACGTGATGTTATCATTGCTTTGCACAAAAAGGGCTTCACAGGCAAGGATATTGCTGCTAGTAAGATTGCACCTAAATCAACCATTTATCGGATCATCAAGAACTTCAAGGAGAGAGGTTCAATTGTTGTGAAGAAGGCGTCAGGGTGCCCAAGAAAGTCCAGCAAGTGCCAGGACCGTCTCCTAAAGTTGATTCAGCTGCGGGATCGGGGCACCACCAGTGCAGAGCTTGCTCAGGAATGGCAGCAGGCAGATGTGAGTGCATCTGCACGCACAGTGAGGCGAAGACTTTTGGAGGATGGCCTGGTTTCAAGAAGGGCAGAAAAGAAGCCACTTCTCTCCAGGAAAAACATCAGGGACAGACTGATATTCTGCAAAAGGAACAGGGATTGGACTGCTGAGGACTGGGGTAAAGTCATTTTCTCTGATGAATCCCCTTTCCGATTGATTGGGGTATCCGGAAAACACCTTGTCCGGAGAAGACAAGGTGAGCGCTACCATCAGTCCTGTGTCATGCCAACAATAAAGCATCCTGAGACCATTCATGTGTGGAGTTGCTTCTCAGCCAAGGGAGTGGGCTCACTCACAATTTTGCCTAAGAACACAGCCATGAATAAAGAATGGTACCAACACTTCTCCCAACCATCCAAGAACAGTTTGGTGATGACCAATGCCTTTTCCAGCATGATGGAGCACCTTGCCATAAGGCAAAAGTCATAACTAAGTGGCTCGGGGAACAAAACATCGACAATTTGGGTCCATGGCCAGGAAACTCCCCAGACCTTAATCCCATTGAGAACTTGTGGCCGATCCTCAAGAGGCGGGTGGACAAACAAAAACCCACAAATTCTGACAAACTCCAAGCATTGATTATGCAAGAATGGGCTGCCATCAGTTAGGATATGGCCCAGAAGTTAATTGACAGCATGCCAGGGCGGATTGCAGAGGTCTTGAAAAAGAAGGGTCAACACTGCAAATATTGACTCTTTGCATAAACTTAATGTAATTGTCAATAAAAGCCTTTGACACTTATGGAATGCTTGTAATTATACTTCAGTATACCATAGTAACATCTGACAAAAATATCTCATAACACTGAAGCAGTGAACTTTGTGAAGACCAATACTTGTGTCATTCTCAAAACTTTTGACCACGACTGTTTATAGTCCGAATTTAAGGGGGGGCTTTTATAAATGCATTTAATGCAATTCTACATAATTTTGCAGAATCTTCCTACTACACAAAAGACTGAAATTACTACTTTGACACTGACAAACTGAGAATCTAAGATCAATAAAAGCAACCTCGTCTTGAATCCATCAATAGCCTAGGTGTGTGGAGACACACATATTGTACAATACAAGGAGGAAATTATAGTCCTAAAAAACGTTCCAGTTTCACTGACTCATCCAATGATGCGCAGCTCAATTGCCGGTGATGGCCGATGCGCTCGTGCCAAAAGCCTATCTCTCTCTTGTTTTACTTTGTACCATAGACAACTGTTCGCTAGGCCTATTTGGAAGTTGCACAAATATTATGGTAGCTTACAGACAGATTAGAGTCTTCTCTTTTCAGCAGGAGCCATTTGCTTTCCAACCTGTGTTTTCCCACTTTTTTTTTTTTATATTGTGATTTGCCTGTTTTGGCTACATGCTGTTCACTGACAGATTTCCGACCCCTTGTGATTGGGCTACACACAATTCACAGCTAGGCTATTTAAAAAAAGAAGAAGCTATTGATCCTCTGTTGGTAAATTAGGCCTATAGACCTAATCCTGGTGTAATATTCTCGAATTAACTCTGATCACATTTATTCAAATGTTTACATTGCAAACAGTGAACAATATTTTTCATGCCATGAGAGGTACCGGATCCTGGCAAATAGGCGCCGGAACAAAACAGTACAAAACTAAGAGGTTAAGCACTGGGTAGGAGTAGGGGTAAAGTGAGGGGTAAAGTTACTAGGCAATAGGATAGATAACAGACAGTAGCAGCAGCGTATGTGGTGAGTGTGAAAGTGTGTGTGTGTGTTGGGGTGTCAGTGTAAGCATGTGTGAGTGTATGGGTAGAGTCCAGTGTGTGCATAGAGTCAGTGCAAGAGAGTTAGTGCAAAAAGGGTCAATGCAGGTAGTCCGGGTAGCCATGTGATTAGCTGTTTAGGGTCCTGTTTAGGGTCCTGGATGGCAGGGAGCTCGGCCCCAGGGGTGTGTGAGTGTGTGTGTGTGTGTGCGTGCGAGAGAAAGTGTGAGAGAGAAATTGTGGTGGTACAGCTTTGCCCCAACAGATATCAGGGTCAAACGAGGTTGAAGTGCAACACAATCAATTTGGCTACCTGGTCAAAACCTAAGGAATTGCACCTCTGTGCAAAACAGAACACATCAAATATATATGTTTTAAGAATAGAAGACTTGCTAGTTCCTACTACTTACTCTCCACACTATTCTAAGAAAAAGGAATGACTGAAAGTTGACTCATTTGTCAAGTATTCAAAGAAGGCTGATGAACTACTGATATGTCTATTCAGATACTATGTGCAAAGACTAAAGATCAGCCTTTTGCAGCCGGTGACACTTTGCTTCTTGAAAGTCCAATATCTTGAAAACTTGACTGCTGACATGCAAAACATTTTGGGACTGTATCAACAGTGGACTAATGAAAAGAATACCCAAAGATTGTTTTTAAGTGGAGTTTTCCTTTAATTGTGGATCCATCCCCATCACATTAGGACAGTACCTGATTATTTTTGAAGACTGAACCTGCTGGAGGTTGTTCCATGGATCGTAACGAGCTAGAACGAGAAAGTGGCGTGCAGAAGGAACAGGCTTCCAATTGATCCCGGTGTCTCAGTCTTGTTCCTCCCTTGACAATTTGGAGGAAGTGTAATTCCGAAGAAGATGTAATTAACAGCTATGATAAAAGATGTTCGCTAGACTAGCTAACGCTGAGTAGATTCCACCTGAACCCAATAGAACTATAAAAAGCGATTTTGATGTGGCGAACAGCATTCATTAGAGTCATATTGTGTCAATTTAGATTAGTTTAGAAAAATGTAGCATAAGATTAATCAATTAATCAATGTTCATGGAAAAACACAGATAATAAAAACTATTCAAAAAAATCTACCTGCAGCTGAGCATGCTGGGAAATATGATAATGATCGGTGTGGTTTTGATGGGAATGTTTTACTCTCTCACTGGCCAATTTGCTGTGTTCAGATTTAGAAGGGTTCTATGTAGAACCCTTCTTGTCTTCCAAATAATCTTTCTTTCCTTCCAAAGAATCATCAAAGAACCCTCATCTTCCGAAAAGGGTTCTTCAGATGAAAACAGTTGTTAGTAGAACCCGTATCCTCCGCAAAGAATCCTTTTGGAACACTTTTTTCTAAGAGTTTGCCCTGAGTAAGGGGAAATTTGCTTTAAAGGGTGCCTCAGGAACATCACAAATAAATACATCATTGGAATTCTGGGATACATAGCAGGGTGAAGTGAGAAGGAATGACCTTGAATTCGTGGCAAACTTTTGCCACAGATGTTTTTAGTCTGGTGTTTTGTTGGATGTGTGTGTGCTGTTTTATGTGTAGTTGTTTTTTAGTGATTTTTAGAAAAGTCTCCTCGAATAAGGAACATTTTGTTGACTTCAGCAATGACATACAGTATGGCCCTCTTGCCTGCACTTTACTGAATATCATCAGTATGTCGTTTTGAATCAATAATTCTTATTACAAACTGCAGAAAGATAACTGTGTTTGCACCTACTATGACACAAAAGTCCTTGGCTGAGTTCTGCCTAAAGTTTAATGTATAGGGTGAATTAAGTTGAAAGGAATTTACTTCATCACATTCACCCCAGCCAGCCAGACTGACAGGAGGTCCAAGCAGCGCTGACAGTCCCTAGTGGAATCATGCAAGAACCAACTCCTCGGCCTTACACAAACCCCTCAGACCATCTCCTATCCCCTAGCCCATATAATTTTAAAAGACATACTTGGGTTGTTTTTTCTTTCCTTGAAAGTACAGACCGAGTTCAAACAGACCAAGTTATCCATAATTCAAAACGTTCCCCTCTCTTTGGCCATATTTAACTTAAAAGTGCTGAGACTTTAAAGGAGTGGAAGAGGAATGAAGAGTCTCTCTCTCCCTCTCTCTGTCTCTATCCATCTCTCTCCCTTCAGCACTGCTAACTCTGACTCCCTGCTGAGTCTGACTCCCCCTCCATGTAGTCAACACACACACAAACAAGGTTGACCACTATTGGCATATCTATTTATTATGGCCATCGAAATGTTAGCTATTAAAATTAGATCCAACAATAATTTCAAGGGATTAGAAAACCAGGGCTTAAAAACAAAGGTGTCATTGTACGCTGATGATTCATGTTTTCTTTTAAATCCACAACTTGAATCCCTCCACAGCCTCATAGAGGATCTAGATACATTTTCTAACCTCTCTGGATTGCAACCAAATTATGATAAATGTACTATATTACGTATTGGATCACAAAGAAATTAAATTTGTACATTACCATGTAGTTTACTAATAAAATGGTCTGATGGTGATGTGGATATACTCGGAATACATATCCCAAATGAAATAAATGATCTCACTCCAATACATTTTAATAGAAAGTTAGCAAAAATAGAGAAGATCTTGCTACCATGGAAAGGTAAATACCTGTCTATTTGTGGAAAAATCACCCTGATTAACTCTTTAGTATTATCCCAGTTTACCTGTTTGCTTATGGTATTGCCTACGCCTAGCGAACAGTTTTTTAAATTATATGAGAAAATAATATTCAATTTTATTTGGAACGGCAAGCCAGACAAAATTAAATGGGCCTATTTAATATAATGAATATGAATTCGGAGGACAGAAATTATTAAATATTAAAGCATTAGACCTATCACTAAAAGCTTCAGTCATACAAAAGTTATACTTAAATCCGAACTGGTTCTCTAGCAAATTAGTAAGATTGTCTCACCCCATGTTCAAGAATGGCCTTTTTTCATTTTTTCAGATTACAACCTCTCACTTTCAGTTTTTTGAAAAGGAAATCATCTCCCAAATATCACTATTTCTAAAACAAGCCATAGAAAGTTGGTTGCAATTTCAATTTAATCCTCCAGAAACGACAGAACAAATAATGCAACAAATATTGTGGTTAAACTCAAATATACTAATTGATTATATATTTTTTTAATGTTTTAAAAATATATAAAATTATATCATAGGTAGGACTGGTGGAGTTATGTCGCACATGCAGCTAACAAAAACATATGGAAATGTCTGCTCTACCCAAAATTACAACCAAATAATTGCAGCATTACCGCAAAAGTGGAAGGGGGAAAAAGTAAGGAACTTGTCTGTCGGCCCTGCATTAAAGAACATAATTGGTTAGAGAAAATTGTGATAAATAAAAAAGTATGCCAGTTTCAGTTAAGGACCAAAGGATTGACAGCCGTCCCATATAGATTGCAAAATAGTTGGGAAAATATTTTTGACGTACCAATTCCATGGCATAGTGTTTATGAACTGATACGCAAACTGACGCCGGATTCAAAACTTAGAATTTTTCAATTTAAATTATTATACAAAATTCTTGATACCAATAGAATGTTATTTATATGGGGGATACAATCTTTCCAGCTCTGCAGATTTTGCTGCGAAGAGACAGAATCATTAGATCATTTGTTTTGGTACTGTCAATTTGTAGCTTGTTTTTGGACACAGGTCCAGGAATGGCTGAAGGATTGCAATATTTACCTGGAGCTAACCCTGCAGATAGCGCTACTGGGTGATCTGAAAAGTCATAGTCAATCGATCAATAATATAATAATACTTTTAGCAAAAATGTTTATTTTCAATTTACAATCTGTAGAAACAATGAGAATAGAAGGGTTCAGAACTTTTGTGAAACATCACAGTACAGTTGAAAGATATATGGCAAATAGAAATCCAATATGGATGGTGTTAAGAGATCGATGGGAGGTGTTGAATGGAGCTGAAGGATGGGACTAATAACAACTAATAACAACTAATAACAACAAGATAACTGATGTAAAGCATACTGTGTCCATAATAAGTATATACAGTGGGGAGAACAAGTATTTGATACACTGCCGATTTTGCAGGTTTTCCTACTTACAAAGCATGTAGAGGTCTGTAATTTTTATCATAGGTACACTTCAACTGTGAGAGACGGAATCTAAAACAAAAATCCAGAAAATCACATTGTATTATTTTTAAGTTATTAATTTGCATTTTATTGCATGACATAAGTATTTAATACATCAGAAAAGCAGAACTTAATATTTGGTACAGAAACCTTTGTTTGCAATTACAGAGATCATATACGTTTCCTGTAGGTCTTGACCAGGTTTGCACACACTGCAGCAGGGATTTTGGCCCACTCCTCCATACAGACCTTCTCCAGATCCTTCAGGTTTCGGGGCTGTCGCTGGGCAATACGGACTTTCAGCTCCCTCCAAAGATTTTCTATTGGGTTCAGGTCTGGAGACTGGCTAGGCCACTCCAGGACCTTGAGATGCTTCTGACGTAGCCACTCCTTAGTTGCCCTGGCTGTGTGTTTCGGGTCGTTGTCATGCTGGAAGACCCAGCCACGACCCATCTTCAATGCTCTTACTGAGGGAAGGAGGTTGTTGGCCAAGATCTCGCGATACATGGCCCCATCCATCCTCCCCTCAATACGGTGCAGTCGTCCTGTCCCCTTTGCAGAAAAGCATCCCCAAAGAATGATGTTTCCACCTCCATGCTTCACGGTTGGGATGGTGTACATGGGGTTGTACTCATCCTTCTTCTTCCTCCAAACACGGCGAGTGGAGTTTAGATCAAAAAGCTCTATTTATGTCTCATCAGACCACATGACCTTCTCCCATTCCTCCTCTGGATCATCCAGATGGTCATTGGCAGGGGGACCTTGCGTGTGCTGCAGGATTTTAATCCATGACGGCGTAGTGTTTTACTAATGGTTTTCTTTGAGACTGTAGTCCCAACTCTCTTCAGGTCATTGACCAGGTCCTGCCGTGTAGTTCTGGGCTGATCCCTCACCTTCCTCATGATTATTGATGCCCCACGAGGTGAGATCTTGCATGGAGCTCCAGACCGAAGGTGATTGACCGTCATCTTGAACTTCTTCCATTTTATAATAATTGCGCCAACAGTTGTTGCCTTCTCACCAAGCTGCTTGCCTATTGTCCTGTAGCCCATCCCAGCCTTGTGCAGGTCTACAATTTTATCCCTGATGTCCTTACACAGCTCTCTGGTCTTGGCCATTGTGGAGAGGTTGGAGTCTGTTTGATTGAGTGTGTGGACAGGTGTCTTTTATACAGGTAACGAGTTCAAACAGGTGCAGTTAATACAGGTAATGAGTGGAGAACAGGAGGGCTTCTTAAAGAAAAACTAACAGGTCTGTGAGAGCCGGAATTCTTACTAGTTGGTAGGTGATCAAATACTTATGTCATGCAATAAAATGCAAATTAATTACTTAAATATCATACAATGTGATTTTCTGGATTTTTGTTTTAGATTCCGTCTCTCACAGTTGAAGTGTACCTATGATAAAAATTACAGACCTCTACATGCTTTGTAAGTAGGAAAACCTGCAAAATCGGCAGTGTATCAAATACTTGTTCTCCCCACTGTAGGTTGTAGGTTGAGAGCATTTGTGGAAGAGCACAGTTAGAAAGATATGGCATATAGAAGCAAACCGGATGGACATCATGAAAATGATCGGAGAGGTTGAGGGTAGAGGAATTTCAGGTGTAAAAACAAACTAGAATTATTGTAAAATTGGCTGAGTTCATAAAATGTATATAGTATGTATAAGCTGGAAGTAGAGGCGTAAGCGTTGTTGTTCACTAGTTTACTCCAATTAGGGAAGTAGTGGTGGGGTTGGAAAGTAATAAAGGGAAATATGTTGTATATACATGTATGTATATGTATTTATATGTATGTATGTGTATATGTATGTGTATGTATGTATATGTATATATATATATTTGCGAGAGAAAAAAATCATATGAGGGATTGGAAGGGATGCAGACAATTACATTGATGGAAGTTACAATCTATCTGCAATATTAAAGCTGATCTACCCCCTAAAAGAAAAACTAAAAAAATGTATGAGTCTGACTCCCCCTCCATGTAGTCAACACACACACATACATACACACACATACAAACACACACAGAGAGTGAGCCCCATCACATGCAGTGCTAGTGGAACTAGTAGACAGAGCCAAATAAGCGTAATAAACACTAAAGTCCTGTGCCCCATTGTAGAGGGATGATGGTAATCTACTGTAGCACTGCTGGTACTGCATCTGTCGTGACAAATCACATGAGGGCAGACATATATAACCTTTTGAAATAGTTATCCTATTGGGACTCTGATTGCTTTCTGTGGTGCTGGGATTATGTAATGGACTGTGTAGAAGACAGCCCAGAAACCTGTATGTGTGTCAGTTTGGCTGTGGTCTTGACTTGTTGACCCAGGTGAGAGCTGTGCTACAGGAAGGCTAGCTGCAGAATGACAGACAGTCCTGTACTGTACCTGCTCCTACCAGGCCTTCTGCTGGTGTACTGACTGGATCTCCAGTGGCTCTCCAGCCATCTGGACATTCTTAATGACACTGTTGTCACTCAACAGAAGTGGCTGCCCACCTGAACTGACATTTTGGAACTATCTTTCATGGAACTATTGAAGTCCCCCACTGTTTTATCATGGCTGAAGAGTACATAGTATTTACCCATATTCTTCAGGCACTTGCACATAGTACCAGTATACTCTAGCTCAGAACAATGCATGTACTTTGGGCTTTTTGAGTGGTCTGAGAAGAACTGGGTACTGGGTACCTGGTTTTAAATGCCCTTAGAGTTGTTCTCATGCAATGACATTCTTCGGAGGGTTCATCTGTCCATGTTCTTGTGCAAATCCTTTTTGAGAATGTAAATCCTCAAATTCAAGTTCTAGTGCCATTATAGTGCAGGTGGCTTAGTGGTGCATCTTGACATTTTATCTTTGAGTGTTTCTCATATCCTTTTGTGTATTAAATGATTTTCCCTGCTCTCTCTATAGATGACAGTCTACATGTGAGTGGGGAGTTCTGGTGGTTTGAACACTGATGGATAAGTACTTGTGTAAGTGGATGGAGAGCTCAGGGAAACTCCCTAAGATGAATGAAGGATGGGGAGGAAAAAAGGATAGAGGGAGTGGTTGAGAAAGGAATAGAAATAGAGAATTGGGGTGAGGATTGGAGAATGAAGTGGAGGTAGGTAATGGGAGAGGGGGATGAGGAAAGATATATAGTGAGAGAGGAATGGGGAGACAGAGATATAGTAAAATAAAGATGAGAAGAGAGTGGTATAGTGAGAGAGGGACGCAGAGAGAATTATAGTGAAAGAAGGATGATGAGAGTGAGGTATATTGAGAGAGGGATGGAAAGAGAGATATACAAATGTGTAGAGTCACAAGCTTGATGTAGTCATTGCGTTCAATGAATATGGGACCAAATACTTAACATTTTACTACTTTAATACACATAATACACACAGTGAATTTGTCCCAATACTTTTGCTCCCCTAAAATGGGGGGACTATGTACAAAAAGTGCTAAAATTTCTAAACAGTTCACCCGATATGGATGCAAATACCCTCAAGTTAAAGCTGACAGTGTGCACTTTAACCTCATAGTCATTTATTGATTTCAAATCAAAACATTTGGAGTATAGAGCCAAAAGACGGAAAAATGCTTCACTGTCCCAATAATTACGGAGGGAACTGTATATGTTGGATTCACTTCTCCATCTCAACAGAAAATCAAAGTTAAAGAATATAAATAAAATCTAATCTAATAAAACGTTAATTCCACTTTAAATGAAGTTTGATTTGGGGGGGTTTAGATGGAGATGGGAATCCAATGTATTGATGATTTACTTGAAGATTACACTTTAAATCAATCAAAGCTTGAAACCCTAGGCCTATATGTATTGTCAATTTTTTGTTGAACCCTGGGTTGAATTGAAACAATAGCTGTTGATGACTTTATAAATTCTATATAGGCCTAAATAGGATCATTGATGATATGACATAAAGTATGGTTACATTCCATTTGCTCTGTTAAACCTACCCTTTGGAATGACTTCGATAGCAACAGTGAATATATTTAGTTATTAAGAGGTCTCTCAACAATTTATTTATTTTTTATTTTTTATTTAACCTTTATTTAACCAGGAAGGGCTCATTGAGATTTAAAATCTCTTTTTCAAGAGCGTCCTGGCCAAGATAGGCAGCACCAAGTCATTACAAAAAATTACAGACAGACAACATGAAAAACTACAAGTAATCTAGTAAAAAACCATTCATGAATTCACAAGAGTATAACAATATCAAAAACAGCAAATTAAAAACATTGACAGGTCAGGGAATCAGCCTCAAAATCCTTCATCAGAGATTTAAAAACACCAATCGGGACAAGTTCTTCCAGTTTAAAATTATTTTGTAAGGTGTTCCAAGACGATGGCGCAGAGTACATAAAATACCTTTTACCAAATTCAGTTCTGACATTTGGAACAGTTAGCAGGATAAAGTCCAGTGAACGAAGAGAGTACCCACCACATTTCTGAACAATAAAAATGCCCAAATAAAAAGGTAGTAAACCCAAAATGGCTTTGTAAATAAAAGTATACCAGTGACTGAGCCTACGAGTGACTAGAGAAGGCCAGCCAACCCTGGTATACAAAGTACAGTTGTGCGTAAGGATTTTGCAGTTTAAAATAAATCTCAAAGTACCATGATAAAGAGTGTCAATTGATCTCAAACACTGAGCGGAAGCATTCATATATAAAATATCCCCATAATCTAGTAAAGGCATAAATGTAGCTGATACTAGCCTCCTTCTGGCTTCAAAAGAAAAACAGGCCTTATTCCTAAAATAAAATCCCAATTTCAGCTTCAATTTTTTTGTAAGTTGTTGAATATGCAATTTAAAAGAGAGGCCGTCATCAATTAGAATTCCAAGATATTTATATGAGGTTACAACCTCAATCTCCTTGCCCTGACAGGTAATAACAGGTGAAAGGTTCATAGGTCTATTTCTTGCATTAGAAAACACCATTAGTTTAGTTTTGTCAGTGTTGAGGATAAGCTTCAATTGACACAAGGTATGTTGAACAGTATAAAAAGCAGTTTGCAAGTTCTGGAAAGCTTTTGTAAGAGATGAGGCACAACAGTAAATAACAGTATCATCAGCATAAAAATGAAGTTGTGCATTTTGGACATTTTTGTCTAAATCATTAATATAAATAGTGAATAAGAGAGGACCAAGTACAGAGCCCTGGGGCACACCATTCAGGAGAGACAATTTAACAGACATAAGCCCATCAAATTGAGTGCACTGAGTTCTATCAGACAGATAGTTAGCAAACCATGCAACTGCATGCTCCGAAAGACCTACACTCAACAATCTCTGCCTTAGTATAGCATGATCAACTGTATCAAAAGCCTTAGAGAGATCAATAAAAAGTGAGACACAGTGCTGTTTTTTGTCAAGGGCTTCAGTGATATCATTTAAAACCTTCATGGCTGCTGTAATTGTGCTATGCTTCTTCCTGAAGCCCGATTGATACATTGATAAAATAGAGTTAGTAAATAAAAACTCTTTTAGCTGTTCACTTACAAGGGTTTCAAGTATTTTCACCAGGGGTGACAGCTTTGAGATTGGCCTATAATTATTTAAAAGAGTTGGATCTCCCCCTTTTAAAAGTGGTAGGACAAATGCTGATTTCCAGATCTTTGGAATTTCATTACATTCCAGGGTTAGATTGAACAGATATGTAAGTGGTTCAGCTATGAAATCAGCTGCCAGATTTAAAAAGCAGGGATCCAAAAGATCAGGACCTGCAGGCTTTCTTTGATCTAAGGATTTCAGGGCTTTATGTACCACCTGCACTGAGAATGGCAGAAAACTAAAAGTTTGACCAGCTCTCACTGGTTCATCCACACAGGGTTGTACAGAGACAGAGGACACTGGTTCATCCACACAGGGTTGTACAGAGACAGAGGACACTGAATCAAACAGCCTACCAGATGATACAAAGTGCTCATTGAAACAATTCAGCATTTCAGTTTTGTCATATATAGCAACAGAGTCCTTCAAAACACATGACGGTAATTCATTAACATTACTGTTACCAGACATAGACTTAATAGCATTCCAAAACTTTCTAGGGTCATTCAGGTTATCAGTGGTAACAGACATAAAATATTCAGACTTGGCCTTCCTGAGAAGAAAAGAACACTTGTTTCTTAACTGCCTAAAAATAAGCCAATCAGCATCAGAACAAGATTTCCTTGCTTTAGCCCAGGCTAGATTACGGTCGTGAATAATACAAGACAGCTCAGAAGAAAACCATGGATTATCCCGCCCTTTAACCCTGAACCTGCGGAATGGTGCATGTTTGTTTACTATTTGGAAAAAACCATCATGAAAGAATATCCAGGCAGTTTCCACATCAGGGATAAGCTCAATCTTGCTCCAGTCAAAATAAAACAAATCATGAAAGAAAGCCTGCTCATTAAAACACTTCAAATTTCTCTTACGAATAAAACGTGGATTTGTCTTTGGAACCTTAGTATTTCTAACAGCAACAACAGCACAATGGTCACTTAAATCATTACAAAAAACACCAACCGCAGAATATTTATGTGGAACATTTGTCAATATCAAATCAATCAGGGTAGATTTATCAGGGCATTTAAGATTTGGGCGAGTGGGTGAATTAATCAACTGGGTAAGATTCATAGAATTACAAAACATTTTTAAATCATCAGACACCGGCTTTAACCAACACCAGTTGAGATCACCAATCAAGATCATTTCACTGTAAAGAAGTTTAGACATAAGGTGCGTCAAAGAAGAAAATGCATCACCAAGAGCAGAGGGGGGTCTATAACAGCCAATCACAGTTATAGAGAGGCCCTTTGAAACCTCAATATTCAAAGCAAGAAATTCCAATTGTTTACAAATAGTTTCAGACTTTGCCACACTTACATGGAATTTAGATTTTACATATATAGCCACACCCCCACCTTTCTTAACCCGATCTGTACGATAAACATTGTAACCACTTATACAAATATCCTTATCAAAAATAGACTTGCTGAGCCAGGTTTCCGAAAACACAATTACATCAGCATCAGTTGATTTAGCCCAAATCCTAACCCCATCAATTTTTGACAACAGGCTGCGTACATTTAAATGAAAAATACCAAAACCAGATCTAGATTTAAAATCAGAGGGGGTTTGGAGACATTGCATATCAGGGCCAGGGTTAGGTTGCACATTACCTGATATCAGCAACAGAAGAATAACTAGGCACCTCTGTTTAATAACCTTGCACGGCTTCTCTTTTTTAAGAGACCTACTGCAAGCGAATTCTACAAGTGAGTTTCCAGACAATACAAAACAGTCATTTAAAACCATTAGACTTTGGTAGTGACACAAATTCGTACTGTTCACATCATGCCACAAATACATCGGCACTTGGACGAGTGGACCGAGTGAAAAAGAGCGAGTTCCTGCAGACAAAATGTCTAATGGACGCGAGAGTACATTTTCAGATGTACTCACCCTGCGACAATGTTCGTTTTCTCCAGAGTTCAATAAAGTCAGTGCACAAAGCAATACCACAATCATTCTCATGATAGCACATTAGCAGTAGTCAGTGACAAATATAAAAGCTAAGCAGGGCTTGGTTAACTCTTTACACTCGTGAGAATTGGCCTATATGGATAGGGCTAAATTGAAATGTATTATTTTTTTAAAGAAGAAATATGAAAAGCATATGCATAGCAATGGTAACAATTGAAAGGGAGCAGTTCAGAGATTATGGGAAAATTATTAGACCAAAGGTAAGGACACAACAGTTCACCTGACACAATACTATATCCAAACATTACAATGTTGATTTTATGTTCATTTTACATTTACTGTACTTTTCGCTGCATTTTGTTCATAACGAAATCTGAAAATACTCTGGACACATTCAGTAACATTGTCAAGGTGACGTGTATGCGGTGGACGAAGTCAAGCGCAGGACACCGAGCTGCTGGCAGACGTACTTTACTAGCACAGTAATTAACATACAAAACAAAAAACCTCCTAACAGGGAGGAACAATACTCGCATACAACAGCAACTACCGACCTCACGGAAAACAATCACACACAACAAACAATGAGAGACAGGGGTTTTTAAAGGGAATACAATGCCACATAATGGGACACAGGTGTAAACAATAAAGACCAAACAAGACAAACACCGAAACATAGATCGGTAGCAGCTAGTACTCCGGGAACGACGAACGCCGAAGCCTGCCCGAGCAAGGAGGAGGAGCAGCCTCGGCTGAATCCGTGACAAACATATAAGAATATTCCTGGAAAATGTGGGGTAGGTGCAACATAAGACAAAAAATAATTACAAGTGTTTGAGTGAGAGGACTAACCAGTGTCTCCAAGTGGCCACACCCCTCACCAAAATGAGCACAGTTCCTAAGTAATTTCAATGCACTTTTATGACTCAAAGAAGAGTCTTCAACTATAAGGTGCTTTTTTTTAAATCTCCTAGCTGTGCCGTTGAGGAACTAGAGCAAGCACACTTGTAGCTGTTTAGTTTGGAACACAACCCTGCATCCCCACCATCACACAATTACTGTTGTTGTTTACGCAATCCGAAAATGGTCCATTATAAATCGCAATCTGAGTCAGGTGGGCATAATTTGAAAGCCTGTTCTATTGCCAGCATGACTAGCTAAGTTATAAAATACAGTATTATAATGTTAATTTTGGTGCGCATAGAAAGTAGTCATGAGTGCATTCAGGTGCGTGTACCACGGCAAATTTTCTTCACGATAGACATTCTGTTCAGAAAACCCCAGGGTATGACTCCATGTCATCTTGTAACTGTACATCAAACATAGTAATCAAAAACGTTGACAATGTATCAGTGGTGTAAAGTACTTAAATAAAAATACTTTTTTGGGGTTACCTGTACTTTACTATTTATATTTTGGACTACTTTTACTTTTACTTCACTACATTCCTAAAGAAAACACCCAAAAGTACTTGTTACATTTTGAATGCTTAGCAGGTCAGGAAAATGGTCCAATTCACTCACTTATCAAGAGAACATCCCTGGTCATCCCTACTTCCTGACGGGCCGCCCCCAGGTGGTAAGAGTAGGTAACAACACATCTGCCATGCTGATCCTCAACACGGGGGCCCCTCAGGGGTGCGTGCTCAGTCCCCTCCTGTACTCCCTGTTCACCCATGACTGCATGGCCAGGCACGACTCCAACACCATCATTAAGTTTGCCGACGACACAACAGTGGAAGCCTGATCACCAACAACGATGAGACAACCTATAGGGAGGAGGTCAGAGACCTGGCCGTGTGGTGCCAGGGTAACAACCTCTCCCTCAACGTGACAAAGACAAAGGAGATGATTGTGGACTACAGGAAAAAAAAAGAGGACTGAGCACGCTCCGATTCTCATCGACGGGGCTGTAGTGGAACAGGTTGAGAGCTTCAAGTTCCTTGGTGTCCACATCACCAACGAACTATCATGGTCCAAACACACCAAGACAGTCGTGAAGAGGGCACGACAAAGCCTATTCCCCCTGAGGAGACTGAAAAGATTTGGCATGGGTCCTCAGATCCTCAAAAAGTTATACAGCTGCACCATCGAGAGCATCCTGACTGGTTGCATCACCGCCTGGTATGGCAACTGCTCGGCCTCCGACCACAAGGCACTACAGAGGGTAGTGCGTACGGCCCAGTACATCACTGGGGCCAAGCTTCCTGCCATCCAGGACCTCTATACCAGGCGGTGTCAGAGGAAGGCCCTCAAAATTGTCAAAGACTCCAGCCACCCTAGTCATAGACTGTTCTCTCTGCTACCACACGGCAAGCGGTACCGGAGCGCCAAGTCTAGGTCCGAAAGGCTTCTCAACAGCTTCTACCCCCAAGTCATAAGACTCCTGAACAGCTAATCATGGCTACCCAGACTATTTGCACTTTTTTGTTGTTGTTGTTTATTTTTTATTTTGTTTTAAATAAAAAAATTAATGCATTGTTGGTTAAGGGCTGTACGTAAGCATTTCATGGTAATGTCTACACCTGTTGTATTCGGCGCATGTGACATGAGCCAGAGCTCTGACATCATGTATAGCATGTTACTGTACTGCCACTGTGATCCAATTTAGGTGTTTATCAGTGCCCAAATCTGCCATTTTCAACATGTATACAGGTACAAGTGTAAAGGGTTAAAACTCTGGATGGGAGACCAAATGAATAGCTGTAGATCAACTGCCCAACCTACTGTTGTTGTTTTTTTACAGTGGATATAACATTGAAGATCTGATGTTTCAAAGGTACTGTATGGGAGTGTATCAATTAATAACAGGGCATCACTTGCTATATGTCAGCAAGAAACTATAAAATAGTTACAATTATAACTACAATTTATTCATAATTCTGAAGGCAATTAAGTTCTTAAAATGACAAGGCAATGCATTCTTGGAGACTGTAGATTTCTTACGAAAATGAAGATTTATTTAGAAATAACCAGGGTAAAGCAATAAATGTACAGGATGAATGAATAATGGAGATTATGATGGAAAAGTTATGTACTAATACAGGCTATAGAATCAGAGTCACAAACAGGTAAGAGGGCCTAAGATCAAACAGTTATCCTTGATATTTCAGAATGAAACAAGGCAGCGATTATAGGAGAAATATAAATAGTAATAATAAAGTAACAGATACACGCTCACATTCAAATCAGGGAAAAGATGAGAGGTGAGATCGAGCTGAATATTCTTACGTATATCCTGTCTGGAACCAACAGTCTTCAGAGAACTCTCTATGCACGCAAAACAAAGGATTTCAGAAGTCCAGTATCTCAAAGTCCCAGCAGGAGGTAGTCCTTGAAGGGTTTTGTAGTTCATAAATGACAGCAGCCATATGGCTAGTTGTCATCCGAACACAAGGAGTGGTGTTCACACATTCAGTTTATAGTCCTGGACAGGAAAAGGTGAGGCCTTCCATTAGGAGAGCTGTGATTGGCTCAGGTGAGGGAATAGTTCCTGGGTCTGGGTCAGCCCCATTCATCACCTGCATTGTTCTGTGACTTATGGCAGGGCATGAGTTAATCAATTGTCCACATAAATGGAGGGTACTTTGTACACTCTCATAACATCTTCCACCTCCTGTGTGAAGACTGTCTGATCGCACAGATACCAAACAGTATACTTTTCCGTCGACGAATAATGGTAATACCTAATTGTCATAAAAGCATATCACACACATAAAGAAATTATATCTTATTACACACACATCTCAAAACGTTTAACCACGTCATTTTCAGTCAGTTTACACTGTTTGCTTGAGGAAATAAGAGTTTGAGGCACTTTTGCGTGCAGTGTATTATTCTCCAATGGAGAAGTTCCTTGGCTGTGTTGTAGTCATCGTCACTCTTCGTCAGAACCCGGCACGCCGTCTTGGCACCATTTTGTTAAACTTGCTGCCCTTGAGCTAATTGGAGGAGCTTTGATGTAGATTAGAGGTGTGAGATGAGCACAATAGGGGAAGGACGACTCCTTCTGGGAGCTTGCTGTGAGTGGGCCCCTCTGGGAGCTTGCTGTGAATGGGCCCCTCTGGGAGCTTGCTGTGAGTGGGCCCCTCTGGGAGCTTGCTGTGAGTGGGCCCCTCTGGGAGCTTGCTGTGAGTGGGCCCCTCTGGGAGCTTGCTGTGAGTGGGCCCCTCTGGGAGCTTGCTGTGAGTGGGCCCCTCTGGGAGCTTGCTGTGACTGGGCCCCTCTGGGAGCTTGCTGTGAGTGGGCCCCTCTGGGAGCTTGCTGTGAGTGGACCCCTCTGGGAGCTTGCTGTGAGTGGGCCCCTCTGGGAGCTTGCTGTGAGTGGGCCCGTCTGGGAGCTTGTTGTGAGTGGGCCCCTCTTTATTTGTTCTGTTGCCAGTGAGAGAGCTCCTTGTGTATTCTCATTGTGGTTGATGTCTGGTGTGGATGTGTTAATTCAACGCTCCTCTACATTACAAATTCAACATATTTTATACAAGGTTTGTCTATGTTGTTAATTGGTTACAATGATGACATAATCCTGACATAAACACATTTCATTGAAACAACATTGATTCAACCAGTTTGTGCCCAGTGGGTTGTTACTCTGGGATCATATCTCTTACTATCAGGTGTATCCTATCAAGTTCTGTCTAGCTTGTAAGGGGAAACCTATTATCACCCCATCCCAGTCTCTCTCTCTCTCTCTCTCTCTCTCTCTCTCTCTCTCTCTCTCTCTCTCTCTCTCTCTCTCTCTCTCTCTCTCTCTCTCTCTCTCTCTCTCTCTCTCTCTCTCTCTCTCTCTCTCTCTCTCTCTCTCTCTCTCTCTCTCTCTCTCTCTCTCTCTCTCTCTCTCTCTCTCTCTCTCTCTCTCTCTCTTCTCTTCTCTTTGTGTTCCTGATAGATTCTCCCCCCTGGGTTGTGTGGAGGCAGATTACAGTCCAATCAGCTCTGTATTTTAGTTTGTCATTTTAGAATCAATGTAATAGAGTGCCAAATGTGTGGAGGGGGAAGGCTACAGACACATAACCATGATGCCATGAGATAATAAAAACAATCCCAAAAGGTGCCAAGAGGAAGAGAGAGAGAGAGACTGCGCTGCAATGCCTCACTGAAGCGCAGATAAATTGCTTTTCTCTGTGTTAATTACAGGGTTATGATTTTCAACTGATGCGAAGAGATGCTTTTTGTGCCTTATTATGATAATAAATGTCATTGCATGATAATTTATGGAAATATGCTACAGTGGCTGCTATTACCCTTGCAGTGTATTTGTATGGGTGTACTTTGGTGTATTTGTGTGTGCGTGTGTGTGTGCGTGTGTGTGCGAAAGAGTGCGATCCGGCTCTACGTATTTTACTGTTTTGTGACTCACTGACACCGCCTCTGGTTAGAAGGGAATAAAGCAGCTGGAGAGTTAACACACAGGAACTTTATTTAAACACACTGAGGAAGATGAATATGGAGATGAAAAGTGGGAGAGGTAGTGGATTTTGGGCACACACACCATCCCACACGTCCAGTTGTTGATGGGAAGAGACATAGATGTTGCTCTCTGTCACAGCTTGAGGGAGACTGCAGGTGTTGTGTGACCTGCAGAGTCAAGAGGATGGGCAGATGTCCGGCCTCCTAGTAACTTCCCTAGCAACGTAACAGGGCACAGGTCGCACAGGTCAGAGAGAGTTTGAGAGGCAGGTTTATGGTACCCCGTAGACTCTCAGGCTCTGGGTGTGGGGGATGGGGGATGGGGAGTGGAGTGTGCAGCTCAGGGTTGTGAGGTGCTGATAACAGTCACCGTCAGGGAATTCGTAACAGTGTGTGTAATATCCATTCACAGCCATTATTCTCCCTCGCTTGTCTGTAGCAGTGCTCTGTAGCCTACCATAAAAACCAGCCTTCTAGCCGAAACTTCAATGATAAAAAGGCTAATTTCATTGCCAATGTCTTTATATCTCTACAGTAGATAGCCCCAGGAGAAACAGTCAGTCTTTACCCCATATCACTGATGTTATCATGCTTGCTTACATGGACATGGACACAAATTGACAAAATTACACTGTTATCTGGAGTCTCTGTACCTACAGATGTCGGATCTTAATTTGACCTATATTGTCACACCAAAATAATTCTGCAGCGACAGGAATTGAATGTTTAGTCCATAATGTTGCTTGAAGGTGGTTAGGCTATTAGCTGGCCAAAAGTAGGCTACATGAAAAGTGCAATACTGTTAATATCAGTGTGTTAGTGTGGGCTTTTGTATTTATTTACATCACTAAGCTCATATGAATTTCCAGTGGTGCAGGAATATACTCAGCAACAAAAGAGTGATCAAATTACAATCCTACATCTGTAAACACATGGGATTACCAATGATACATCACTGTGTACAGTGTGGTTCAGTCATGCTCTCTCTCTCTCTCTGGCACTCTCTCTATCTTTGTCTCTGTAAAGTTTACTCAGCAGCTCTGTACATCTTTGCTTTAGGGACCTCGTAGTGGAGATGCCACTGAGCTGAGAGGCCTTGGCAAGAACCCACATGGCTCCAAATTGCCTCTGTCTAGATCAGGGATAGGCAAAACAATTTAACTCATCATGAAGTGGCCCGCGGGTCTGCATAACCACATCCATACCCACACAGACCAGGCCATAGCCTTTTGGGGGCTTTCAGTAAAACATTTTAGCAGCCTCCCCTTTTCAAAGTTTTACAGTTAATTTCCTGCAATTATACACATTTTGCTGTGGGGCGGAGAGAAGACTTAGCAATTTTATAACACATTTTACACATATTAGCAGTTTTACAGATAATTTCCTGCGTTCTACACATTTTGCCATAATGTAGAGAGAAATGTTTGCAGTTTTTAATATATCTGAGTTGAGTGACTTACAAAATCAATGGGGGCCCCCGGTCGGTAATACGACCATGATTACTTCATGTTTAGATAGCTGGCCGCTAGACTAACTGACCAATCTAAAAAATGCTAGCTGACATCGGTTAATTGAGTGACTGTCAGAACCTGTGACTGCAGTAGTGTTAGTGGGACTGACCGAGGTGAGTTTGACTCTAATGTGCTGTGTCAACTGTTTGTTTCTATTACCTCTGTGATATCTGTGCTGTAGTCTAGTCTACCTCCCAGTCCCAGTGTATTAGGGTTGGTCCTGGACTGGGGAGAGATGGTTGGGCGGGTTTGAGCTGTCAGTGGGGTCCCCTCCTATCAGACCTAGATGAATGGATGGGGAGTGACAGTCACAGTGTTAACGAGGCCATAATAAATAGCCGACCGAAACGATGCCTGGTACAATGTGTGGTTGCGGTGCTGACAGACGGGGGGCTCTGACTCCCTCTGAGCTGCTCTGTCTGACAGCTGATTGATGGCCAGTCACATTGTGTTTATTTTGCCCACTGAGCCCATCATATATATTTCCTTTCTACAGCCCTGCCATTGTGCTGATATGGAATAGAAATATGACCAGGTGTGACAATGACAATTTGTCCTGTGGGCCAAAGCAGAGCATTGTTGGGCAGCATGGGGGACTGTAATTTTACTATCAGGCCCTGAGTGGATGTCTAGATGATGCAAGTTCTCTGATTATACAGTAGCTGCAGTTCTCTCCGGGCCAGACTCGATCAAAGCCAACATCTCTGTCTTTTCACCTTGTTATCAACTGACAAATAAATGCATGTTTTTTCACAGTGCTGCGTAAACATCAGAGGTTATTAGAGCCATTGTCAGCAGAGTAGCAGACAGTTTGATGAAATTAAGAGATAGTGAACGAGGTAGTGAAGGATAAAGACAAATAGAGAGAAAGAGAGAGAGGGCTTGCTTTCATCATTCCTTTATTCACAGTCCTCTGCATTCTACTGTTATCTCTACTTCCTTCATTCCTGCTCAGCCAGTTCTGAATTCTGTCTACAGACTGCCGAGGCCAAAAACAGGCCCTAAACTTCAGGGAATTTCACATTAAGTAATGGCTGCCCTCAAATGTCTCTTTCACATACAATGGCTTGCTGATAGAGGGGAGTATTAGCATTGACTTCCTTCCCTCTGGTTCTTTCAGCCAGTTAGTCACTGATCACTGCTGTCTGGCAGTGGAGAGAGGGAGCATGTTTAATGGCTCTGAAATGCTGCCAAAACATCACACCTCAGAAGTATGAACTTGTCTAAGTCACAGTGCACTCAGGATAGTCAAGGTTAGGTACATTGGCATTTCACTGCCAGACAGGTTTTGGTGTGTGTGTGTGCCTTCATGCACGTGATCATTGCAGTCATTTAAAATGTTTTACTGAAGGAATATATTGGGTGAAATGCTGCTACATATTCAGCCGTTTTAAATAACAACATATCAGAGAGGAAGCCTGTAGCACTCTCCCTGTCCCACTTCCATCCACCTGCTCCAGGCGCAAACAGACCCCAGCCTCCAGCGCAGCAGCCTGAGACGAAGAGGCACAGAGGGGGGCATCAATATGCAACACACCTCTGGAAATGTACTTGGTTGACACAGCGTAAAAAAGTGCAAGGGTGAAAAATATAAATGAGTTATTGCCTATTTGGGCATTTTTATTAGAGACTTAGCAGATCTGTGCTTTGCATGCTAGATGTGGACCCGTGCATGGCTCCTTGAGCGGGCCAGGGGGTTGGTGTTGCAGTGATTACTGTCCCCTCTGCCCATTCGGATTAGGAGATGCGCAGGCAGAGCAGTTGGGCCTGTCTGATGTGATGTGATGTACAGTAGGATTCAGCATTTCTCTCCAGCTGCTGGGGAAATTTACGACATCACTCTTGTCACAGGAAACACTAATGAACAAAGGGCCCCATGCTGCACTGAAACAGATGTTAGAGACACATCCATACTGTAGCTATACACTCACTAACTTACAGCATACACACATCCTGTGTTTTAATGTACCTATGTACTCTACTGTGACTGTCCTTTTCTTTACAGTCCACTTACAGTCCATTTAGCAAATGGTCTTATCCAATGCACTTACAATATGTGTACTTAAAAGAGGATGCAGAATAAACCACTTTGTACAAGCTTTCTCAGAAATAGTTGCTGTCAGTAAGAAGGGATATTGTGTTAGAAACAATAGAACCAATGAGATCTTTCATTGTCTTTCTTTCTCTCTCTCACACACTCTCTCTCTCACGCATGCACACCACACCACACACACACACACACACACACACACACACACACACACACACACACGCACGCACGCACGCACGCACGCACCCACACACACATACACAGCCATACTGTATGCATGATCCATAGTGTTATCGTGGTTCCTAAAGGCGTCACAACCTCAGAGATAGCTACAGTATGTGAACTGTGTGGGTGAGCAGATTACTCCTAAAGAGTGCTGCTGCATTGTCTTTACGTCCTCTCTCAGTGTGGTACTGGCATTATCCTAGAATAGACTGCCTCGTCCTGTGATGTAGGAAAAGCACTCCCCTTGAGTGGGCTGTACTGTGTCCTAGAAGGTCTGTCCTATAAGGCAGGGTTTTCCAAACTCGGTCCTGGGGCCCCCCCTGGGTGCACATTTTGGTTTTTGCCCTAGCACTACACATCTGATTCAAATAATCAAAGCTTGATAATGAAAAGGTTATTTAAATCAGCTGTGTAATACTATGGCAAAAAACGAAATGTGCACCCGGGGGGGCCCCAGGACCAAGTTTGGGAAACCCTGCTATAAGGTGTCCACTGGGAGGCTACTGTATAACTGTCCGATGAAAGCTGAAATGGGCTCCGTTCTTGGTAGAGTAGGGGTCAGGCCAGGATTTGCCGTATACAGTGCATTCGGAAACTATTCAGACCCCTTCACTTTTTCCACATTTTATGACATTATTCTAAAATTGATCAAATATTTTTCCCCTCATCAATCCACACACAATACCCGATAATGACAAAGCGAAAGCAGGTTTTCTGAAATCTTTGCAAATTTATAAAAAACTGAAATATCTTATTTACGTACAGTGGGGGAAAAAAGTATTTAGTCAGCCACCAATTGTGCAAGTTCTCCCACTTAAAAAGATGAGAGAGGCCTGTAATTTTCATCATAGGTACACGTCAACTATGACAGACAAATACAAGAAGAAAAAAATCAAGAAAATCACATTGTAGGATTTTTTATGAATTTATTTGCAAATTATGGTGGAAAATAAGTATTTGGTCACCTACAAACAAGCAAGATTTCTGGCTCTCACAGACCTGTAACTTCTTCTTTAAGAGGCTCCTCTGTCCTCCACTCGTTACCTGTATTAATGGCACCTGTTTGAACTTGTTATCAGTATAAAAGACACCTGTCCACAACCTCAAACAGTCACACTCCAAACTCCACTATGGCCAAGACCAAAGAGCTGTCAAAGGCCACCAGAAACAAAATTGTAGACCTGCACCAGGCTGGGAAGACTGAATCTGCAATAGGTAAGCAGCTTGGTTTGAAGAAATCAACTGTGGGAGCAATTATTAGGAAATGGAAGACATACAAGACCACTGATAATCTCCCTCGATCTGGGGCTCCACGCAAGATCTCACCCCGTGGGGTCAAAATGATCACAAGAACGGTGAGCAAAAATCCCAGAACCACACGGGGGGACCTAGTGAATGACCTGCAGAGAGCTGGGACCAAAGTAACAAAGCCTACCATCAGTAACACACTACGCCGCCAGGGACTCAAATCCTGCAGTGCCAGACGTGTCCCCCTGCTTAAGCCAGTACATGTCCAGGCCTGTCTGAAGTTTGCTAGAGTGCATTTGGATGATCCAGAAGAGGATTGGGAGAATGCCATATGGTCAGATGAAACCAAAATAGAACTTTTTGGTAAAAACTCAACTCATCGTGTTTGGAGGACAAAGAATGCTGAGTTGCATCCAAAGAACACCATACCTACTGTGAAGCATGGGGGTGGAAACATCATGCTTTGGGGCTGTTTTTCTGCAAAAGGACCAGGACGACTGATCCGTGTAAAGGAAAGAATGAATGGGGCCATGTATCGTGAGATTTTGAGTGAAAACCTCCTTCCATCAGCAAGGGCATTGCAGATGAAACGTGGCTGGGTCTTTCAGCATGACAATGATCCCAAACACACTGCCCAGGCAAACGAAGGAGTGGCTTCGTAAGAAGCATTTCAAGGTCCTGGAGTGGCCTAGCCAGTCTCCAGATCTCAACCCCATAGAAAATCTTTGGAGGGAGTTGAAAGTCTGTGTTGCCCAGCGACAGCCCCAAAACATCACTGCTCTAATGGAGATCTGCATGGAGGAATGGGCCAAAATACCAGCAACAGTGTGTGAAAACCTTGTGAAGACTTACAGAAAACGTTTGACCTGTGTCATTGCCAACAAAGGGTATATAACAAAGTATTGAGAAACTTTTGTTATTGACCAAATACTTATTTTCCACCATAATTTGCAAATAAATTCATTAAAAATCCTACAATGTGATTTTCTAGATTTTTTTTTTCTCATTTTGTCTGTCATAGTTGACGTGTACCTATGATGAACATTAGAGGCCTCTCTCATCTTTTTAAGTGGGAGAACTTGCACAATTGGTGGCTGACTAAATACTTTTTTTCCCCACTTATAAAATTGAGCTCAGGTGCATCCTGTTTTTCCACAACTTGATTGAAGTCCACCTGTGGTAAATTCAATTGATTGGACATGATTTGGAAAAGCACACACCTGTCTATATAAGGTCCTACAGTTGACAGTGCATGTCAGAGCAAAAACCAAGCCATGAGGTCGAATGAATTGTCCGTAGAGCTCCGAGACAGGATTGTGTCAAGGCACAGATTTAATTTTTTTACATTTTAGTCATTTAGCAGACGCTCTTATCCAGAGCGACATACAGTTAGCATCACGTCTGGAGGAAACCTGGCACTATCCCTACGGTGAAGCATGGTTGTGGCAGCATCATGCTGTCGGGATGTTTTTCAGCGGCAGGGACTGGGAGACTAGTCAGGATCGAGGGAAAGATGAACGGAGCAAAGTACAGAGAGATCCTTGATGAAAACCTGCTCCAGAGCGCTCAGGACCTCAGACTGGGGCGAAGGTTCACCTTCCAACAGGACAACGACCCTAACCACACAGCCAAGACAACGCAGGAGTGGCTTCGGGACAAGTCTCTGAATGTCCTTGAGTGGCCCAGCCAGAGCCCGGAATTGAACCCGATCTAACATCTCTGGAGAGACTTGAAAATAGCTGTGCAGCGACGCTCCCCATCCAACCTGACAGAGCTTGAGAGGATCTGCAGAGAAGAATGGGAGAAACTCCCCAAATACAGGTGTGCCAAGCTTGTAGCGTCATACCCAAGAAGACTCAAGGCTGTAATTGCTGCCAAAGGTGTTTCAACAAAGTACTGAGTAAAGGGTCTGAATACTTATGTAAATGTGATATTCAAAAAAAAAATTAAACCAGTTTTTGCTTTGTCATTATGGGGTAGATTGATGAGGGGGGGAAAACAATTTAATCAATTTTAGAATAAGGCTGTAACATAACAAAATGTGAAAAAAGTCAAGGGGTATGAATACTTTCCGAATGCGCTGTAGCGCAGGAGATAAATTCTGCCAATCAAGCAGAAATATGGGCAAATCACCATGCTATTAGACATTTTACGAAAGTAAAGTACATTTTTGACAGTACAGGCAATTTTTGGGTCCGAGCTTTTGTCTTTTTGTGTGTATCTGTGATTGAGCTCGTATGCATGCACGTGTGTGTGTGTGTGTTAGAGCGCGTGTGCGTGCACGTGTGTGTGTTTGTGGTAAGCGAGAGAGAGCAGAGATAAAAAGGACAATTTTACATGCGGAAGCAAGTGATTATTTGTGGGCAATTTTGTTATATTGCTGATAAATATGTAACCTGTATGGGAAAGATATTTACTTTATTTGCATAATGGTTTTTAATGACCTTAAGAGAAGGCTAATGGAGGGTCTTTGTGTATGTACTCATTGTGCTGCCTCATTTAGGGTTACCATGGAGCTGGGTTGATCCAATACCATGTCCTGGCCTCCCAGGGCTGCTCTTAATGCCACACTCATGACATGCTACTGTAGAGTGAAAGCGAGGAGAGAGCAAACATTTTGCTCTAATTACCCAGCGGCACCACTACCTTCTCCACTCGAACCAACACACCTCAGTCCTCCTCACTGCACACACACTCCCACTCACAGCCTCTGGACGGGCCATCTGGAGGGATTTACTGCACCTCTCCTGTGTGTGTGTTTGTGTGTGCGTGTCAAATCACATTTTATTTGTCACACGCTTCGTAAACAACAGGTGTAGACTAACAGGAAGATGCTTACGGGTCCTTCCTAAAACTGCAGAGAAAAATGGAAAAATCATAGAAAAGTAAAAATAACACAAAGAATAAATATACAATGATTAATGATAACCTGGCTATACAGTATATACGGGGTACCAGTACCGAGTCGATGTGCAAGGGTACGAGGTAATTGAGATGATATGTACAGTACATATAGGTAGGGTTAAAGTGACTAGGCAACAGGATAGATAATAAGATCTGAGGGCTCATGCCAAATCTTGTCAGCGTTCTGAGGGGGAAGAAGCGTTGTCGTGCCTTCTTCACGACTGTGTTGGTGTGTGTGCTTAGTAATGCAGACACAGAGGAACTTGAAGCTCTAGACCCGCTCCACTACAGCTGACGTTGAGGGAGAGGTTGTTGTCCTGGCACAGCACTGCCAGGGCACTGCCCTCCTCCGGTTAGGCTCATCGTCTTCGGTGATCAGGCTTACCACCATTGAGTCGTCCGCAAACTTGCGCGGCCACGCAGTCGTGGGTGAATAGGGAGTACAGGAGGGGACTAAGCACGCACCCTAAGGGGCCCCCGTGTTGAGGGTCAGCGTTGCGAAGGTGTTGTTGCATACCCTCACCACCTGGGGGTGGCCTGTCAGGAAGTCCAGTGTGTATGCGTACGTATGCATATGCGCGTGTGTGAGAGAAACAGTTGCAGAGAGTCAAACATAGCGATGTTGCGGAGAACCGGTGGTGGAAAACCTTTTATAAGCTTTATCATTTAAGCTGCATCTGAATAGATTATATCAACAAATAACCAAGCAGACTATATACAAACCATGTTGTAATGGTTCAAGTGACTATCTGTGTACCCACAACAGCAGGATAATCATCTTGTGTGTTCCTCTTTCTAAAGCGATGAGCTTGTGTGTTGTTGTGTGGTGCCTGGTAGTGATGAATGGCTAATAACCAGGAAGTGTGTGTGTGTGTGTGTGCGTGAGTAGGTGTGTGTCCTTGTGTGTGCGTGTCTGAGAGTGTAAAAATACGAAGGTGCATGTGGAGTGTTTATTGGTAAACTTAAAGAGGTTAGGAGTGGGGGTGTGTGTGTGTGTGTATTTAGCAGATGCTTTTATCTAGAGCAACTAACAGTAGTGAGTGCATACATTTTTCATTCTTGTCCCCTGTGGGAATCGAACCCACAACCCTGGCGTTGCAAGCGCCATGCTCTACCAACAGAGCCACACGGGATTGAGCCACTAGGTCAGAGGCACGGCACCATTCCCCATCCAATCACAAGGCACCTCCCATCACCTGGCTCTCAGGATCACATTATCAGGGTCATGACTCAGCCTCAGACTCCATCTGCTTTCCACACAAATACATTATTCTCTGAGGAGTTACCTGAGTTCATCCATCATTATCTTCACACTCCAACCACTGTCAGAGCGTCCACCGACATACACAGACCGTCCACTAAACCTCAGCCTCACCTTCACACACCCCACGTTGCACTTCAAATATATTGTCTCATCATGCTGCAATTCAACAGTTTTGTGTCTTTGATAGATATTGTCCTTTCAGTATCTCAATATCTTCCTTAGAAACAGTGATAAAATGTCTTTACTGAAAAAGCTCTTACAAGCTGATGTCCTATACAGATGTAGGAACTTAATTTGTTGCTGAGAGTTTTCCTGCACAGCAGGAAATATAAACTTGTAGTGTATACGAGGTTTAAAATGGCTTCTAAAGTTTGTAGATTCCATTTTAAAATCCACATAATAATTCACATTTCCTGTTGCTGCAGGATTATTTTCCTGCTGTAGCAAACTGGCTCAAATTAATGTCCTACATATGTAGCTACAGTATCTCCATATCTAATCATGTTGTATTTGTCTCATACCATGTTATTGCCCTGACTATATTCTGATCAGCTGTCATCTGTTCCTTGTTCAGGTTTGCAGTTCTGAGAGACCCGGCTAACTGGCTCAGTGTGAACCCGGTTCGAGGTACGGTCAACACCTCTGCCAATCTGGACAGAGAGTCGCCTTACGTTCACAACAACAAATACACTGCCATCTTCATGGCCACAGACAATGGTAAGATTCAGTAAGTCTCTTTTAATAGGGATGTCGAATCCTCATAAAAAGGTGTGATGATAATCTATTCTGCATCTGGAGAGAATGTGGTATAAGGAATATTGCATGAAATGTCATGTCTAATCCTCAAATAATACCCTTACAACTTCAAAGTCACAGATTTGAATTAGTACGTCAACACAAAAAAAAAAAAAATATTATTATAAGGATTGCTGTAGAACGGATGACAATTGTTATGGCATTATTGCTGTAAAGTTGGAGATAAGCATTATTAGATCCTCGCCTATTTCCTCAAAGTGGTGTATAGCCATGGTTTTACACAGGCTCTTGGAGTTTTGACATCCAGGTAGACCCTTAAAAAAAAACTTTGGAAAGGGTTCTACATGGAAACCAAAATGGTTCTACTTGGAACCAAAAGGGTTCTACCTGGAACTCTCTGTCACTGACTGTGGCTTTGAGAGGCACACTCAGACCCACAGCACTTGAGCCTTGAGAGAGAGAGACTCTGCATGCAGAATTCTGCAAAAATATCTTCAGTGTACAACGTAAAACACAAAATAATGCATGCAGAGCAGAATTAATACCGATACTCGCTAATTATCAAAATCCAGAAAAGACCCGTTAAATTCTACAACCACCTAAAAGGAAGTGTTTCCCAAACCTTCCATAACAAAGCCATCACCTACATAGAGATGAACCTGGAGAAGAGTCCCGTAAGCAAGCTGGTCATGGGGCTCTGTTCACAAAAACAAACAAACCCCACAGAGCCCAAGGATAGCAACACAATTAGACCCAACCAAATCATGAGAAAACAAAAAGATCGTTACTTGACACATTGGAAAGAATTTATAAAAAAACAGAGCAAACTAGAATGCTATTTGGCCCTAAACAGAGAGTGCACAGTGGCAGAATACCTGACCCCTGTCACTGACCCAAAATTAAGGAAATCTTTGACTATGTTCAGACTCAGTGAGCATATCCTTGCTATTGAGAAAGGCAGCCATAGGCAGAACTGGCTCTCAAGAGAAGACAGGCTATGTGCACACTGCCCACAAAGTGAGGTGGAAACTGAGCTGCACTTCCTAACTTCCTGCCAAATGTATGACCATATTAGAGACACATACTTCCCTCAGATTACACGGACCCACTTTAGAATTCGAAAACAAATCCAATTTGGATAAACTCCCATATCTATTGGGTGAAATACCACAGTGTGCAATCACAGCAGCAAGATTTGTGACCTGTTACAACAAGTGAAGAACAAACACCATTGTGAATACAACCTATATTTATGTTTATTTATTTTCCTTTTTGTACTTTAACTATTTGCACATCATTACAACACTGTATACTGTGCCTTTCAAAAGTATTCATCCCCCTTGGTGTTTTTCCTATTTTGTTGCATTACAACCTGTAATTTAAATTGATTTTTATTTGGATTTCATGTCATGGACATACACAAAATTATCCAAATTGGTGAAGTGAAATGAAAAAAAAAACGTGTTTCAAAAAATGAAAAAAAAAAAAAAAAACGGAAAATTGGTGGGTGCATATGAATTCACCCACTTTGCTATGAAGCCCCTAAATAAGATCTGGTGCAACCAATTACCCTCAGAAGTCACATAAGTCCACCTGTGTGCAATCTAAGTGTCATATGATCTCAGTATATATACAGTGGGGAAAAAAAGTATTTAGTCAGCAACCAATTGTGCAAGTTCTCCCACTTAAAAATATGAGAGAGGCCTGTAATTTTCATCATAGGTACACGTCAACTATGACAGAGAAAATGAGGAAAAAAAATCCAGAAAATCACATTGTAGGATTTTTAATGAATTTATTTGCAAATTATGGTGGAAAATAAGTATTTGGTCAATAACAAAAGTTTCTTAATACTTTGTTATATACCCTTTGTTGGCAATGGCACAGGTCAAACGTTTTCTGTAAGTCTTCACAAGGTTTTCACACACTGTTGCTGGTATTTTGGCCCATTCCTCCATGCAGATCTCCTCTAGAGCAGTGATGTTTTGGGGCTGTCGCTGGGCAATACGGACTTTCAACTCCCTCCAAAGATTTTCTATGGGGTTGAGATCTGGAGACTGGCTAGGCCACTCCAGGACCTTGAAATGCTTCTTACGAAGCCACTCCTTCGTTGCCCGGGCGGTGTGTTTGGGATCATTGTCATGCTGAAAGACCCAGCCACGTTTCATCTTCAATGCCCTTGCTGATGGAAGGAGGTTTTCACTCAAAATCTCATGATACATGGCCCCATTCATTCTTTCCTTTACACGGATCAGTCGTCCTGGTCCCTTTGCAGAAAAACAGCCCCAAAGCATGATGTTTCCACCCCCATGCTTCACAGTAGGTATGGTGTTCTTTGGATGCAACTCAGCATTCTTTGTCCTCCAAACACGACGAGTTGAGTTTTTACCAAAAAGTTCTATTTTGGTTTCATCTGACATTCTCCCAATCCTCTTCTGGATCATCCAAATGCACTCTAGCAAACTTCAGACGGGCCTGGACATGTACTGGCTTAAGCAGGGGGACACGTCTGTACTGTAGGATTTGAGTCCCTGGCAGCGTAGTGTGTTACTGATGGTAGGCTTTGTTACTTTGGTCCCAGCTCTCTGCAGGTCATTCACTAGGTCCCCCCGTGTGGTTCTGGGATTTTTGCTCACCGTTCTTGTGATCATTTTGACCCCACAGGGTGAGATCTTGCGTGGAGCCCCAGATCGAGGGAGATTATCAGTGGTCTTGTATGTCTTCCATTTCCTAATAATTGCTCCCACAGTTGATTTCTTCAAACCAAGCTGCTTACCTATTGCAGATTCAGTCTTCCCAGCCTGGTGCAGGTCTACAATTTTGTTTCTGGTGTCCTTTGACAGCTCTTTGGTCTTGGCCATAGTGGAGTTTGGAGTGTGACTGTTTGAGGTTGTGGACAGGTGTCTTTTATACTGATAACAAGTTCAAACAGGTGCCATTAATACAGGTAACGAGTGGAGGACAGAGGAGCCTCTTAAAGAAGAAGTTACAGGTCTGTGAGAGCCAGACATCTTGCTTGTTTGTAGGTGACCAAATACTTATTTTCCACCATAATTTGCAAATAAATTCATTAAAAATCCTACAATGTGATTTTCTGGATGTTTTTTCCTCATTTTGTCTGTCATAGTTGACGTGTACCTATGATGAAAATTACAGGCCTCTCTCATCTTTTTAAGTGGGAGAACTTGCACAATTGGTGGCTGACTAAATACTTTTTTTCCCCACTGTATATCATGATTTTTTACTCATTTTTCTGTAAAATGATTGGCCGTTATGATGTTCATGCACCGAGCAGTCTAGCTGCTGCAGTAACCTGCGAGTAAATCATAGTTTATGACAGCCATTTGAGCCATGTGTTGTATGTCTAAGAACATGCCCTCTGGGGCTGTGCTGGTGTAATGGCCCATGTCTCCACAGCTAACCCAGGCTCCGTGCACTGCATGCCATGTTGTGTGTGTGTGTGTGTTTTCTTGTTTGTTCACCTGTGTGTCTTTGTGTGTGTGTGTGTGTGTGTGTGTGTGTGTGTGTGTGTGTGTGTGTGTGTGTGTGTGTGTGTGTGCGTGCGCACGCCTGGCCTTTGGAAAGTGCTCTGTCATAGACAGTCTGAAGCTCGTCTACAATGATCTGTTAGATGATTGCATGACAACACACCTACGCCGGCTACTAACAGGGTATCGATCTAACACACATCTTTATCTGGAACACTCGAAGGAATGTTCCAGGCCTCCAACTGACCAGCAGAGTGCTCTGGCTGAGAGAGAGAGGGAGAGAGAGGGAGGGAGAGGGGTTGAGGGGGATGGATAGAAGGGAAGGGAGAGAAAGTGAGAGAACGAGAGCGAGGGTAGAAAATATATACAAAGAAAAGTGAAGAGAAAGTGATTTGGTAGAGAGTGGGAAGGAGAAGAGAGATAGATAAAAACAATGTCTTACTGTATATAATTATATGAATAAAGGTTGGGGGTCAGAGTGAGAGGGTAAAGGAAGTCATTGTGATGTGGTCCAGGGGCAGCGTATACTCTCCTCATTGATTTCCTCGCTCTGCTTCCTCCTTTATACTTCAGTAGTTCTTAACTTTTCAGCCAACAGCAAACTTTTTCACATTAGAATTATTCCACAATACTGATTACGGATCATCTCCTAGAGATACATTAAATTACCACCTATGGCTGCAAATTAATTATACTTACGCAGTAATATTGCACTAAGTCACAGATTGGGCAAATCATTGCACACATTATGTCACACATCATGAAATACATGCATAAATTAAAGGCAGTAGCCTAGTTGCAAAATATAACTCAATTGATTAAACATGAAATTGATTTCAATATTATTGAAGCAGCCTATAGCCCCTTTGTAGCCTACAGTTGAAGTCGGAAGTTTACATACACTTAGGTTGGAGTCATTAAAACTTGTTTTTCAACCACTCCACAAATGTCTTGTTAACAAACTATCATTTTGGTAAGTCGGTTAGGACATCTACTTTGTGCATGACACAAGTAATCTTTCCAACAATTGTTTACAGACAGATTATTTCACTTATAATTCACTGTATCACAATTCCAGTGGGTCAGAAGTTTACATACTGACTGTGCCTTTAAACAGCTTGGAAAATTCCAGAAAATGATGTCATGGCTTTAGAAGCTTCTGATGGGCTAATTGACATCATTTGAGTCAATTGGAGGTGTACCTGTGGATGTATTTCAAGGCCTACCTTCAAACTCAGTGCCTTTTTGCTTGACATCATGGGAAAATCAAAATAAATCAGCCAAGACCTCAGAAAACAAATTGTAGACCTCCACAAGTCTGGTTCATTCTTGGGAGCAATTTCCAAACGCCTGAAGGTACCACGTTCATCTGTACAAACAATAGTACGCAAGTATAAACACCATGGGATAACGCAGCCGTCATACCGCTCAGGAAGGAGACGCTTTCTGTCTCCTAGAGATTAACGTGCTTTGTGCGAAAAGTGCAAATCAATCCCAGAACAACAGCAAAGGACCTTGTGAAGATGCTGGAGGAAACAGGTACAAAATTGTCTATATCCACAGTAAAACGAGTACTATATCGACATAACCTGGAGCAAGGAAGAAGCAACTGCTCCAAAACCGCCATAAAAAAGCCAGACTACGGTTTGCAACTGCACATGGGGACAAAGATCATACTTTTTGGAGAAATGTCCTCTGGTCTGATGAACCAAAAATATAACTGTTTGGCCATAATGACCATCGTTATGTTTGGAGGAAAAAGGGGGACGCTTGCAAGCCGAAGAACACCATCCCAACCGTGAAGCACGGAGGTGGCAGCATCATGCTGTGGGGGTGCTTTGCTGCAGGAGGGTCTGGTGCACTTCACAAAATAGATGGCATCATGAGGAAGGAAAATGATGTGGATATATTGAAGCAACATCTCAAGACATCAGTCAGGAAGTTAAAGCTTGGTCGCAAATGGGTCTTCCAAATGGACAATTACCCCAAGCATACTTCCAAAGTTGTGGCAAAATGGCTTAAGAACAAAAAAGTCAAGCTATTGGAGTGGCCATCACAAAGCCCTGACCTTAATCATATAGAGAATTTGTGTGCAGAACTGAAAAAGCGTGTGCGAGCTAGGAGGCCTACAAACCTGACTCAATTACACCAGCTCTGTCAGGAGGAATGGGCCAAAATTCACCCAACTTATTGTGGGAAGCTTGTGGAAGGCTACCCGAAACGTTGACCCAAGTTAAACAATTTAATGGCAATGCTACCAAATACTAATTGAGTGTATGTAAACGTCTGACCCACTGGGAATGTGATGAAAGAAATAAAAGCTTAAATAAATCATTCTCTCTACTATTATTCTGACATTTCACATTCTTAAAATAAAGTGGTGATCCTAACTGACCTAAGACAGGGAATTTTTACTAGGGTTAAATGTCAGGAATTGTGAAAAACTGAGTTTAAATGTATTTGGCTAAGGTTTATGTAAACTTCCGACTTCAACTGTATATATCTTTTAAGGTAAGATTTTAATAGGGAAAGCTTATCCAAGAGCAGCACTGCTTTTCTTTCGATCCTATCAGTATCAACACATGGTCTAACGACTCACTTAGCAAAAATTCTCTCTACGTGCTTGTTTGGGAAACACTTTTAAAAAGTTGGCTCATAAATAACGATGCATCTGGTATGATCATCATACACTCTTAGAAAAAAAGGTGCGATCTAGAACCTAGAACAGAGTGAAAAGAATGAAGCCTGTACAGAGTAAAAATATTCCAAAACATGCATCCTGTTTGCAACTAAAATAATACTGCAAAAAATGTGCGAAAGTAATTACATTTTTGTCCTGAATACAAAGTGTTATGTTGGGGGCAAATCCAATACAACACATCACTGAGTACCACTCTCCATATTTTGAAGCATAGTGGTGGCTGCATCATGTTATGGGTATGCTTGTAATTGTTAAGGACTGGGGAGTTTTTCAGGATAAAAAATAAACATAATGGAGCTAAGCACAGGCAAAATTCTAGAGGAAAATCTGATTCAGTTTGCTTTCCACCAGACACTGGGAGATGAATTCACCTTTCAGTAACAATAACCTAAAACACAAGGCCAAATCTACGCTGAAGTTGCTTACCAAGAAGACAGTGAATATTCCTGAGTGGCTGAGTTACGGTTTTGACTTAAATCTACTTGAAAATCTATGGCAAGACCTGAAAATGGTTGTCTATTATTTTGAAAATAATCTTGGGCAAATATTGCACAATCCAGGTGTGGAAAGCTCTTAGAGACTTACATTTTAGTCATTTAGCAGATGCTCTTATCCAGAGCGACTTACAGTTAGTGAGTGCATACATTTTTCATACTTGCCCCCCGTGGGAATCGAACCCACAACCCTGCAGTTGCAAGTGCCATGCTCTACCAACTGAGCTACAGGATAAAAATAAAAAGAATCCTCATACACTTCCTGGTTCTAAAGGTCAGGGGTCACCTCACCTGGGTGTCCTCCATTTGCCCTGCAGCCAGTCAGAGAGCAGTGAGGTGAGCACTGTGCTCAGTCTGCGTGGCCGAGCCATTGTTCTACAAGAAGGAGAAATAAATGGATCCATGTTGCACTCGTTGGTGTGTGAAGTTGCAGATTCGCCTGAATTACCTCGCCCCTGTGTTCCAGATACTCTGTAAAACATTTATCCTTGCACAGTGGAGCTATCAGAAAGATGAAGGTAAAGGAGAGATACTGTTTTAACTCTAGGAGAAGGGGTTTCCTGGGTGTTTATTTTGGACTCCCTCATCAGTAGGCTGTAAATTGAAACTCACACAGATTTTCTCCTGCTCTCTGATTCCCTACTGAGGACTCTTTCAGTCCTCCTTGAGACTTTCTCTACCCTTGTGTGTACTTTATATGCTTTTGCAACTCGTAGCCCTTTCCTGCAGTCAAATGACAAAATCGCCCTCTAGTGACCTCATGGGTGGAATATTGTTAATATTTTAAATAATTTCATCATTAATATATATATATTATTTTTTTTACGCCCAAAATCCAGTGTTTCTATGTCAAACGGTTTTGTTATATTTCAGTCTTCTGTGATGTACAGTACCAGTCAAAAGTTTGGACACACCTACTCATTCCAGGGTTTTTCTTTATTTTTACTATTTTCTACATTGTTGAATAATAGTAAAGACATCAAAACTATGACATAACACATATGGAATCATGTAGTAACCAAAAAAGTGTTAAACAAATCAAAATATATTTTACATTTGAGATTCTTCAAATAGCCACCCTTTGCCTTGATGACAGCTTCGCACACTCCTTGCATTCTCTCAACCAGCTTCACCTGGAATGCTTTTCCAACAGTCTTGAAGGAGTTCCCACATAGGCTGAGCACTTGTTGGCTGCTTTTCCTTCACTCTGCGGTCCGACTCATCCCAAACCATCTCAATTGGGTTGAGGTCGGGGGATTGTGGAGGCCAGGTCATCTAATGCAGCACTCCATCACTCTCCTTCTTGGTAAAATAGCCCGTACACAGCCTGGAGGTGTGTTGGGTCATTGTCCTGTTGAAAAACAAATGATAGTCCCACTAAGCCCAAACCAGATGGGATCGGGGTATCGCTGCAGAATGCTGTGGTAGCCATGCTGGTTAAGTGTGCCTTGAATTCTAAATAAATCACAGACTGTGTCACCAGAAAAGCACCCCCACACTATAACACCTCCTCCTCCATGCTTTATGGTGGGAAATACACATGTGGAGATCATCCGTTCACCCACACCGCGCCTCACAAAGCCACGGCGGTTGGAACCAAAAATCTCCAATTTGGACTCTAGACCAAAGGACACATTTCCACCAGTCTAATGTCCATTGCTCGTGTTTCTTGGCCCAAGCAAGTCTCATCTTCTTATTGGTGTCCTTTAGTAGTGGTTTCTTTGCAGCAATTTCACCATGAAGGCCGGATTCACACAGTCCACTCTGCACAGTTGATGTTGAGATGTGTCTGTTGCTTGAACTTGGGCTGCAATTTCTGAGGCTGGTAACTCTAATGAACTTATCCTCTGCAGCAGAGGTAACTCTGGGTCTTCCATTCCTGTGGCGGTCCTCATGAGAGCCAGTTTCATCATTGCGCTTGATGGTTTTTGCGACTGCACTTGAAACTTTCAATGTTCTCAATGTTCTTTAAAATAATTATGGACTGTTGTTTCTCTTTGCTTATTTGAGCTGTTCTTGCCATAATATGGACTTGGTCTTTTACCAAATAGGGCTATCTTCTGTATAACCCCCCTACCTTGTCACAACACAACTGATTGGCTCAAACGCATTAAGAAGGAAAGAAATTCCACAAATTAACTTTTAAGAACAACTGTTAATTGAAATGAATTTCAGGTGACTACCTCATGAAGCTTGTTGAGAGAATGCCAAGAGTGTGCAAAGCTGTAATCAAGGCAAAGGGTGGCTATTTGAAGAATCTCAAATGTAAAATATATTTTGATTTGTTTAACACTTTTTTTGTTATTACATGATTCCATATGTGTTATTTCGTAGTTTTGATGTCTTCACTATTATTCTACAATGTAAAAAATAGTAAAAGAAAACCCTTGAATGAGTAGGCGTGTCCAAACTTTTGACTGGTAGTGTATATAAAGTGCAAGTTTTGGATGCAAACTCAAGTAAAAATAAACAAAAATCCTTGAATTAGTAGGTGTGTCCAAACTTTTGACTGGTAGTGTATATAAAGTGCAAGTTTGGGATGCAAACTCAAGTAAAAATAAACAAAAATCCTTGAATTAGTAGGTGTGTCCAAACTTTTGACTGGTAGTGTATATAAAGTGCAAGTTTGGGATGCAAACTCAACATTTAATGCATTTCAACTCTATTTCTGACATGGTACAGGTCTCTTATTTTTTTAAGCACATAACCATGTGTGTGAGTAAGGTGTATACTTTTGTTTTTCAGTAGATTTGTTTAAGACTACCAAGAACACTCTGTGTGACCCTGATTTAGCCCACTGCAGTAAACGTTTAATGCGTTTGTGTTGCAAATTTCCAAGGTTTGGGTCTGAATCCTTTATGCTTATCCAAAAAGGGTCTCACTCCCAAAACCCCCTACCACTATGTGAGATAGTCAAGCTACAAGAAAAACCAACATGCACATGTTTATGTGAATGCTCTAGTCAAGGTCTTAGGTGATGTGCGGTGTCAGCGTTGTGTTGCTGTTTACTGTGCAGCCAACGGCTGTCCTACACGTTGTTGAATGGCTGTTTTCTCTGCTCTTTATTTAAATGTGAAACACCCTCCTGGTGGGCTGCACTTGTCAGTTAGAGTGATGAATACATTATCAAAGCCCCCCACCACCCGCCACCGTCCCTCATATCAGCGGCTCTTTATGTATGCATGAAGGAGCGGAGCGAGGTTTGTTTACAGTGACATACGCGACCTCCATACAGATGCTATGTAGAGGGAGAGCCCGCTCAGAATGCCGCCGCGCTGTACTGCGCGCCCACCCAGGGATATTATCCACACACATTTAAGCAGGGTGATGCCGCGGTATTCATCGGAGCAAACTGGCTTCCATTCTAGTGTAATTGAAAAGCTAAGAAGGAGCAGCAAGCATGGTGTCTGTGTGTTTTGTCTCTCAGCTCTGGTGCACAGCTCCATAGAGGTCTGATTCAACATTATTCAGCTTCAATGGCAGCTCATCGCCACAGGCCAGACTGTAGTCTCATAACCCCGGATGAGCTGAGGACCTGTCAATCAAACACCTGTACTGTCTGCAGTACTCTGTACTCTTCAACTTAAAGAACAACAACTCCATCCTTGCTTCACTTAGTGAGAAAATCAGCGCTCTTTCCCTTCATTAACGGTATGCCTCTCTCCTGTCAGTACCTCAGATAACTGCTGCTCTGCTTCTCCTGCATCATTGGGCATGGTAAGAAATGTGACCATTCCTGGTGCAAAAACAATGTCCTATCCCGGAGCTCGAGTAAATTACATTACTAAGCTGCTCCCGAATGTACTACACCAGGACATGGAAATCGATTCTATCGTAGTCCATGTGGGTTTTAATGACAGTTGAAACTGGATTTTAAAGAGCTAGACACTAATAAAAAGCCCATAATATCTGGCCCCATCCCCTCTCTGAATCGTGGCATTGAACGCTTTAGCAGGATTCTTGCTCTTCACAACTGGCTACGTGATTATTGCAGGTCAATGGGTGTAACTTTTGTTAACAATTTCGATACCTTTTGGAAGGTCGTTTGGAAGGTCGTTTATAAGGAGGATGGGATCCACCCAAATAATTTGGGTTCCTGGATCCTTTCACAGCATTATAAGGCTGCATTGAGACAATGACTTAACAATGACCCAAGCCCAGTTTAGCTAATCCCTACCATTGTGACGCAGAGTTGTCAAAACGCTTCAGCAAATGTACATTACACCAGGGGCGTCGGTGGACACAATATAAGGAACCTAATTTATGTCCCTCTAACTGCCCTGAATGCCTCTGCTGATCCTACAGCTATTGTATGCAGTAATCATGTGCCTAAGAACCAGATTTATACTGTTAGCACTGAGCCGGTGTGCCCGAGGAGGAAGTCCACTGTGTGCAGCTCACCCTGCACTAACATAAAGAACATAATCACATCTACTGTTGCTAAGCTACCCAGTAAAGCAATAAAAACAAGTAAGAATCCCAGAAGAAAAGTGCTCAAAATTGCCCACGTTAACATGTGTAGTTTAAGAAACAAGGTTCATGAAATCAATAATTTGCTATTAACAGTTGACATTCATATTCTGACTATCTCTGGAACTCACTTAGATACAGTTAAAGTTGGAAACTTACATACACCTTAGCCAAATATATTTAAACTCAGTTTTTCACAATTCCTGACATTTAATCCTAGTAAAAATTCCCTGTCTTAGGTCAGTTAGGATCACCACTTTATTTTAAGAATGTGAAATGTCAGAATAATAGTAGAGAGAATGATTTATTTCAGCTTTTATTTCACATTCCCAGTGGGTCAGACGTTTACATACACTCAATTAGTATTTGGTAGCATTGCCTTTAAATTGTTTAACTTGGGTCAAACGTTTCAGGTAGCCTTTCACAAGCTTCCCACAATAAGTTGGGTGAATTTTGGCCCATTCCTCCTGACGGAGCTGGTGTAACTCAGTCAGGTTTGTAGGCCTCCTTGCTCGCACACACTTTTTCAGTTCTGCCCACACATTTTCTATAGGATTGAGGTCAGGGCTTTGTGATGGCCACTCCAATAGCTTGACTTTGTTGTCCTTAAGCCATTTTGCCACAACTTTGGAAGTATGCTTGGGGTCATTGTCAATTTGGAAGACCCATTTGCGACCAAGCTTTAAATTCCTGACTGATGTCTTGAGATGTTGCTTCAATATATCCACATGATTTTCCTTCCTCATGGTGCCATCTATTTTGTGAAGTGCACCAGACCCTCCTGCAGCAAAGCACCCCCACAGCATGATGCTGCCACCCCCGTGCTTCACGGTTTGGATGGTGTTCTTCGGCTTGCAAGCCAATCCCTTTTTCCTCCAAACATAACTATGTTTCCTCCAGCATCTTCACAAGGTCCTTCGCTGTTGTTCTGGGATTGATTTGCATTTTTCGCACCAAAGTACGCTCATCTCTAGGAGACAGAATGCATCTCCTTCCTGAGCGGTATGACGGCTGCGTAGTCCCATGGTGTTTATACTTGCGTACTATTGTTTGTACAGATGAACGTGGTACCTTCAGGCATTTGAAATTGCTTCCAAGGATGAACCAGACTTGTGGATGTCTACCATTTTTTTCTGAGGTCTTGGCTGATTTGTTTTGATTTTCCCATGATGTCAAGCAAAGAGGCACTGAGTTTGAAGGTAGGCCTTGAAATACATCCACAGGTACACCTCCAATTGACGCAAATTATGTCAATTAGCCTATCAGAAGCTTCTAAAGCCATGACATCATTTTCTGGAATTTTCCAAGCTGTTTAAAGGCACAGTCAACTTAGTGTATGTAAACTTCTGACCCACTGGAATTGTGATACAGTGAATTATAAGTGAAATAATCTGTCTGTAAACAATTGTTGGAAAAATTACTTGTGTCATACACAAAGTAGATGTCCTAACCGACTTGTCAAAACTATAGTTTGTTAACAAGAAATGTGTGGAGTGGTTGAAAAATGAGTTTTAATGACTCCAACCTAAGTGTATGTAAACTTCCGACTTCAACTGTAATACCTTTGATGATACAGTGGTAGCAATACAAGGTTATAACATTTACAGAAAAGATAGAAATGCCAATGATGGAGGTGTTGCTGTTTATATTCAGAACCACATTCCTGTGAAGATTAGAGAGGATCTCATGTTAAATAGTGTTGAAGTAATATGGCTACAGGTTCATCTGCCTCACCTAAAGCCCATTCTGGTGGGAAGCTACCACCAAGTGCTAACAGTCACTATCTGGATAAAATATGTGAAATGCTTGATAATGTATGTGATATCAATAGAGAGGTATACTTTCTGGGTGATTTAATTATTGACTGGCTTTCATCAGGCTGCCCACTTAAGAGAAAGCTTCAAACTGTAACCAGTGCCTGCAACCTGGTTCAGGTTATCAGTCAACCTACCAGGGTAGTTACAAACAGTACAGGTATTAAATTATCAACATGTATTGATCATATCTTTACTAATGCTGCAGAGATTTGTTTGAAAGCAGTATCCAAATCCATTGTCTGTAGTAATCACAATATAGTAGCCATATCTAGGAAAACCAAAGTTCCAAAGGCTGGGCCTAATATTGTGTATAAGAGGTCATACAATACGTTTTGTAGTGATTCCTATGTTGTTGATGTAAAGAATATATGTTGGTCCGTGGTATGTAATGAGGAGCAAACAGTCACTGCACTTGACATATTTATGAAATGTCTTACTAGTTACTAATAAGCATGCACCCATTAAGAAAATGACTGTAAAAACGGTTAAATCCCTGTGGATTGATGAGGAATTGAAAAATGGTATGGTCGAGAGGGATGAGGCAAAAGGAATGGTAAATAAGTCTGGCTGCACAACCGATTGGCTAAACTGAATAAAAAGAAGAAGAAACTACACTATGAAACAAAGATAACATAAAGAATGATAGTAAAATGCTTTGGAGCACCTTAAATTAAATTTTGGGAAAAAAGGCAAACTCAGCTCCATCATTCATTGAATCAGATGGCTCATTTGTCACTAAACCAACTGATATTGCCAACTACTTTAATGAATTTTTCATTGGCAAGATTAGCAAACTTAGGCATGACATACCAGCAACAATTGCTGACACTACACATCCAAATTATGAAAGACAAACGTTGTGATTTTGAATTCCGTAAATGTGAGTGTGGAAGAGGAACAATTATTGTTGTCTATCAACAAGCCACCGGGGTCTGACAACTTGGATGGAAAATTGCTGAGGATAATAGCGGACGATATTGCCACTCCTATTTGCCATATATTCAGTTTAAGCCTACTAGAATGTGTGTGCCCCCAGGCTTGGAGGAAAGCAAAAGTCATTCCGCTACCTAAGAATAGTAAAGCCCCCTTTACTGGCTCAAATAGCCAACCAATTAGCCTGTTATTAACCCTTAGTAAACTATTGGAAAAAATTGTGTTTGACCAGATACAATGCCATTTTACAGTAAACAAATTAACAACAAACTATCAGCATGCTTATAGAGAAGGACATTCAACAAGCACAGCACTTACACAAATGACTGATGATTGGCTGAGAGAAATTGATGATAAAAATGTGGGGGCTGTTTTGTTAGACTTCAGTGCGGCTTTTGACATTATCGATCATAGTCTGCTGCTGGAAAAACGTATGTGTTACTCCACCTGCTATATTGTGGATACAGAGTTACCTGTCTAACAGAATGCAGAGGGTGTTCTTTAATGGAAGCCTCTCCAACATAATCCAGGTAGAATCAGGAATTCCCCAGGGCAGCTGTCTAGGCCCATTACTTTTTTCAATCTTTACTAATGACATGCCACTGGCTTTGAGTAAAGCCAGAGTGTCTATGTATGCGGATGACTCATCACTATACAGTATCATTGATCAATGCCCGGCTAATTTGGGATTTGGGACTGACTGTGATTTTAACAGATTGAAGCATTCTGAATGGGCTGGATCAGCTCTGACTGGCCTGCTGGCTGGCTAGCTGCACCAATAAAGGTGTTTAAAAGACATCAGCTTCCCCTCAACAACTATCAACAAAACAAGCTGTCTCATAGAGGTCCTTCCAGCAGCCAGGTCTGCAGAGCACAGGCTTCCATCCAAGAGAGAGAGAGAGGGATGGGAGGATACCTCACCCCTCTGAGTGGACTTAGTGCTGCTTTTCATCCTCTGTGTTTTAGTCAGAGCTGCAGGTGAGGAGGTTAACTACGTAGCAGACGTGTTTCTGCACAGCCAATCAATTATGACCCAGAGCTTTGAAGCGGGCCGCACGAGGGAGGACGGGGTGGGTAGTGGGAGAGGAGCCAGCGTCCGGTCCGGTATAATGGCGTTGTAATGGGATATGGTCGGGGAAGCGGAGGAGATTACATTTCGACGCTGCCTCGCCTTCTGTTTTCTCCCCTGTCTGGACTCTCTGTCTCATTAACCTTGCCGCTCTATATCTCTATATCTCTCTCTCTTTCTCCCTCTTCTCTCGCTCCCTCCCACTCTCTCTCTCCCTCTCTCTGGCCAAACAAGTTGTTTTTATCCTCGCCAGAGAGAGAGCCCTTAGAGAAGAAAAGCAGTCGTCCTTCAGACGTTCCCATGTCTGTGATTAAAGGACACTCCTGTTAAATTGGCAAGAGAGGAACGTTTGCCTTGTTTGTTGTTGTTACAAATATGTCTAGTGTCCATGGTGAAATTAGTTTGCCATGGTGAAGATGTATGCTGTATTGTTTGTCACTGGGTGTTTCACTGAACTTTTTAACCACTTCTAATTAAATTGAAGTATAAATAGCAATAGAAATACAAGCACAGTGGCTTTTCCAACACTCCAGCTGTCACTTTCTCTTATAAGTCGCTCTGTGTGAAGAAAAAAGGACTTCATCATGTATTTCCTTCCTCTGGTTTTAAGGCTATATCAGAGACAGCACAAAGCAGTGGCATGGCCGTGAGCATTAGTGGTGAAAGCTGCCAAGGTTGTTGGCAGAGTGGGGTGACTGGACTCATCCTCCTAGTTTGTCTCTAATTAGACGGACATGGGAGGCCAATCAGCTGCTTTGTTCTTAGAGGGAGGCCTGGCCAGCAGGCCTGCAGGCTTCAGTTTAATGGTTTGTCTTTGCCATAGCAGGTTCCAACAAGTCCCCTAGTTAGAAAGACCACTGACATTAATGACAGATCAGTTTCCTCCCATGTTAAAATCACCAGAGATTCAGTGTGTTGAACATTTTATATTTGGGTGTGATGCATGATTTGAAGGAGTCAGGCACAGGAGGGTAAATCACAGTATACAGAGTTTAATCCGTCATCCAGCGTAACAAGTCCAGTGCGCAAAACAGGCGCACTGGAACAAACATGCAAACGGGGAAAATACCCCGGCAATACAAAATACTGAGCTCAACCGAGCCACTAATCCTCACAATGAACAATCACCCACAAGGACAAGGGGGGCAGAGGGAACACTTAAACACATACTAATGAGGGGAATATGAACCAGGTGTGTGTAATTGACAAGACAAGACAAATGGAATGATGAGATATGGAGCGGCAGTGGCTAGAAGGCCGGTGACGACGAACGCCGAAGCCTGCCCGAACAAGGAGGGGAGGCAGCTTCGGAGGAAGTCGTGACATTGGGTGGTTTTTTGAAATTCACATCTCCCTTAAACTGTCAGATATCCAGATGTGATTAACCTTCTAATAATAATATACAGTATAATAATAATAATAATAATAATAATAATAATAATAATAATAATAATAATAATAATAATAATAATATGCAATTTTTAACAGACACTTTTATCCAAAGCGACGTACAGTCATTCGTGCATACATTTTGCATATGGGTAGTCCCGGGAATCGAACCCACTATCTTGGCGTTGCAAACGTCATGCTCTACCAACTGATATAACAAATTAGGTATTGATTACTCAAATTGTATTTACAGTAAGTACTGTTGATCATGCCATTCTAACATGTTGTAATAACACCATGATGGTTGAGCTTGCTTTAAAGTCGAGTGAATGGCATTCTTTCATTCCTCACTTGCTGTTTCTAGTCTTATCAATAGCTTTTCCAGTAGCTTGATAGAAAAAATGACAACCAGAAGTCTATTTTGAAAGTAATTTGTCAAACTGACAGTGCACCTGTCCTCCTCAGTTGTCTCCCTGAAGTCATCCTTCTTAATAACACTCTCCCATTGCTAAATTGGCTGTGGCTGGACTCATTTACACCAATGATCAGCCAATCAGATGAGCATGAAGCTATAGTCTTTCACATAATCCACTAGAGAGATAGAGAGAGAGAGAGATGTGAGTGATGTTAATGAAGGGCCTTCTCTGGGTAGACTAAACAAGCCCACTCTATAAACCTTTAGAAAAAAAGGTGCTATCTAGAACCTAGAAGGTTTCTTTGGCTGTCCTCATGTGACAGGGATCATCTACTAGATTCAGTCGCGGGCCGATTTTTTCTTGAGCAGATGGTCAGGGGGGCGGAACATAATTACAAAGAATTTGTAGACTGCATATTGACCGCAAGAAGCCCAAACAGATATAATATTTGACTAAAACATAATCATTTCAAACCTTGCTTACATTTGTATACAATCACATACAGAGCCTTCAGAAAGTATTCACACCCGTTGGCTTTTTCCACATTTTGTTGGGTTACAGCCTGAATTTAAAATGTGATTAAATTGAGATTGTGTGTCACTGGCCTACACACAATACCCCATAATGTCAAAGTGGAAGTATGTTTTTAGAACATTTTACAAATTAATTAAAAATGAATAGCTGAAATGTATTGAGTCAATAAATATTCAATCCCTTTGTTATGGCAAGCCTAAATAAGTTCAGGAGTAAAAATGTGCTTAACAAGTCACATACTAAGTTTCATGGACTCACTCTGTGTGCAATAATACTGTTTATCATGATTTTTAAATGACTACCTCATCTCTGTACCCCACACATACAATTATCTAAGGTCCTTTAGTCAAGCAGTGAATTTCAAACACAGATTCTACCACAAAGACCTGGGAGGTTTTCCAATGCCTCGCAAAGAAGGGCAGCTATTAGTAGATGGGTTAAAAAAAAGCAGACATTGCATATCCCTTTGAGCATGTTGAAGTTATTAATTACACTTTGGATGGTGTATCAATACACCCAGTCACTACAAAGATACAGGCGTCTTCATAACTCAGTTGCCGGAGAGGAAGGAAACTGCTCAGGGATTTCACCATGAGGCCAATGGTAACTTTAAATAGTTAATGGCTGTGATAGGAAAAAACTGAGGGTGGGTCAAAAACATTGTAGTTACTCCACAATACTAACCTAAATGACAAAGGGCTCCCGAGTGGCGCAGCGGTCTAAGGCACTGCATCTCAGTGCTTGAGGCGTCACTACAGACCCCCTGGTTCGATTCCAGGCTGTATCACAACCGGCCGTGATTGGGAGTCCCATAGGGCGGCGCACAATTGGCCCAGCGTCGTCCAAGTTTGGCCGGTGTAGGCCATCATTGTAAATAAGAATTTGTTCTTAACTGACTTGCCTAGTTAAATAAAAAAGTGAAAAGAAGGAAGCCTGTACAGAAAAAAATGTTTTCCAAAACATGCATCCTAAAGTCATATTCTAAAAATGTTGGCATCGAAATATTCAGAAAACAAAGAGTTATATTTGGGGCAAATCCAATACATCACTCTGTACCACTCTTCATATATTTAAGCGTGGTGGTGGCTGCATCATGTTATGGGTATGCTTGTCATTGGCAAGGACTAGGGAGTCTTTCAGGATAAAAATAAATGAAATAGAGCTGAGCATGTCGTAGAAATATATATGACTCGAAAGTAGTCAACTCAAACATATCTCACAAGAAACTGGAGCCTGTGAATCCAAGAATTATACTTTCATTATCTAATAACGAAAGCCGAGCAGTTCCATGAAACGGCTGTCTCTCTCTGGCTTAGACATCCCTTTTATACACACACACAAATGCACAAACATGCGTACATGGCATATACAGTTACCCCCTTATGGCAAATTCCTAACTTATTTTAGTTCTACACCACCCTTCTTTTTCAACGTCCAGCTGTCACACAATGTCCACTCCAAAAGGTAATGAATGTTTTTTTCTATATGAAGCCTCTCATTCTATCATTCTATTGGCTGCGTGGCTTAGGCCCCTTCTTAAAAAAGAACTAATGTAATGCATACTGTTGAGAGCTTTTGTGAAAGAACACATACATTCATTTGAAACACAGCATATACTACATGGCTATATTCCTTCTTTAAGCATGTATCTGGATTATAAAATATCAAACATGTTTATTATATTTTACCTTTGACCTCTCCCTACATTTGCCTTAATGATACATAAAATAATACCATAAGCACAGGCAAAATCCTAGAGAAAAACCTGGTTCAGTCTGCTTTCCAACAGACACTGGGAGACAAATTCACCTTTCAGCAGGACAGTAACCTAAAACACAAGGCCAAATATACACTGGAGTTGCTTACTGAGACGACATTGAGTGTTCCTGAGTGGCCTATTTGCAGTTTTGACTTAAATCGGTTTGAAAATATATGGCAAGATTTGAAAATGTCTGTGTAGCAATGATCAACAACCAACTTGATAGAGCTTTAAGAATAAAAAATGAATAATGTGCAAGTGTTGCACAATCCAGGTGTGGAAAGCTCTTAGAGACTTACACAGAAATACTCTGTAATCGCTGCCAAAGGTGATTCTAACATGTATTGACTCAGAGGATTGAATACTTATGCATTAGTGTTACATTTTTCATAATTTTTCTTCCACTTTAACGTTAAAGAGTATTTTGTGTAGATCGTTGACAAAAAATTACAATTAAATCCATTTGAATCCCACCTTGTAACACAACAAAATATGGAAAAAGTCAAGGGGGGTGAATTCTTTCTGAATGCATCTGTATATTGCTCTATTATGTGTGGGAATACTTTGGAACAGATTTCCCATATTGAAATCACTTGGAGCTGATTTGCTGGTGTTTCTACAGTGTTTTATATCCAACAATAAAACATTTGTAAAAAGTTGCATTTATTTCTTGCTCAGAAAACTTGGGGGCCAAATAAAATCCCTTATTAGTTCCAGGTAAAACCCTTTTGTGTTCTATGTAGCTACCTAAAACCAAAAAGGGTTCTCCTATTGGGACAGTCAAAGAACCCTTTTGAAACCTTTTTTTCTAAGTGTACAGCTCATTCTCTGCCTGCTGGCTGCGTGTTATGTTCCCTAAATATATTATTTAATTGCCTCTCAACCCCTCATCAAAGTTCTCTCTCATTCTGTGTCCTCATTCTCCTTTTACCTGCTGTGCATATCCACGTTCTTCTCTCCCACCTCTCTTTCTCAGGGTCTACCTCTCCATCCTCAAATATGCCCGTATTGCTCTTGACACCCTCCTCCTTCACACCTTTGTTCATTCTTTCCTCCCTCCTCAGCCACCTCTCTCCTCTCCCTCTCCTTCGCTCTCTCTTCCTCTCTTTTCTAACACTCTCTATTTCCCCTTTGCATTGCATCTGTGAATCTGTTTCCTTGGCAGGTTGGGAGAGTGTGATGTATTGTGACATTTTCGGGCGATGCTATACCTCATCCCTGTTGTGATTGTTTTTTATAAAACATTTCTCCATCAGCTGCTTTTTTGTATATATATATTTTTACATCCATTTCAGAGTAAGGCTGTAACGTAACAAAATGTGGAAAAAGTCAAGGGGTCTGAATACTTTCCGAATGCACTGTATGGGCAGTACCAAAACAAGTGATCTAATGATTCTGTCTCTTTGCAGCAAAATCTGCAGAGCTGGGATGGTTGTATCCCCCATATATACAGTGGCTTGCGAAAGTATTCAACCCCCTTGGCATTTTTCCTATTTTGTTGCCTTACAACCTGGAATTAAAATAGATTTTTGGGTGGGTTTGTATCATTTGATTTACACAACATGCCTACCACTTTGAAGATGCAAAATATTTTTTATTTTGAAACATACAAGAAATAAGACAACAAAACTGAAAACTTGAGCGTGCATAACTCTACTTTGTAGAGCCACCTTTTGCAGCAATAACAGCTGCAAGTCCCTTGGGGTATGTCTCTATAAGCTTGGCACATCTAGCCACTGGGATTTTTGCCCATTCTTCAAGCCAAAACTGCTCCAGCTCCTTCAAGTTGGATGGGTTCCGCTGGTGTACAGCAATCTTTAAGTCATACCACAGATTCTCAATTGGATTGAGGTCTGGGCTTTGACTAGGCCATTCCAAGACAATTAAATGTTTCCCCTTAAACCACTCAAGTGTTGCTTTAGCAGTATGCTTAGGGTCATTGTCCTGCTGGAAGGTGAACCTCCATCCCAGTCTCAAATCTCTTGAAGACTGAAACAGGTTTCCCACAAGAATTTCCCTCTATTTAGCGAAATCCATCATTCCTTCAATTCTGACCAGTTACCCAGTCCCTGCCGATGAAAAACATCCCCACAGCATGATGCTGCCACCACCATGCTTCACTGTGAGGATGGTGTTCTCGGGGTGATGAGAGGTGTTGGGTTTGCGTCAGACATAGCGTTTTCCTTGATGGCCAAAAAGCTCAATTTTAGTCTCATCTGACCAGAGTACCTTCTTCCATATGTTTGGGGAGTCTCCCACATGCCTTTTGGCGAACACCACACATGTATGCTCATTTTTTTCTTTAAGCAATGGCTTTTTTCTGGCCACTCTTCCATAAAGCCCAGCTCTGTAGAGTGTACGGCTTAAAGTGGTCCTATGGACAGATACTCCAATCTCCGCTGTGGAGTTTTGCAGCTCCTTCAGGGTTATCTTTGGTCTCTTTGTTGCCTCTCTGATTAATGCCCTCCTTGCCTGGTCCGTGAGTTTTGGTGGGCGGCCCTCTCTTGGCAGGTTTGTTGCGGTGCCATATTCTTTCCATATTTTAATAATGGATTTAATGGTGCTCCGGGGGATGTTCAAAGTTTCAATATTTTTTTATAACCCAACCCTGATCTGTACTTCTCCACAACTTTGTCCCTGACCTGTTTGGAGAGCTCCTTGGTCTTCATGGTGCCGCTTGCTTGGTGTTGCCCCTTGCTTAGTGGTGTTGCAGACTCTGGGGCCTTTCAGAACAGGTGTATATATACTGAGATAATGTGACAGATCATGTGACACTTAGATTGCACACAGGTGGACTTTATTTAACTAATTATATGACTTCTGAAGGTAATTGGTTGCACCATATCTTATTTAGGTCCTTCATAGCAAAGGGGGTGAATACATATGCACGCACCACTTTTCCGCTATTTATTTTTTAGAATGTTTTGCAACAAGTTATTTTTTTCATTTCACTTCACCAAAATAGGAAAAACGCCAAGGGGGATGAATACTTTTGCAAGGCACTGTATAACATTCTATTGGTTGCAAGAATGTTGTATAATAATTTAAATGGAAAAACTCTACATTTTGAATCTGGCGTTGTTTTGTGTATCAGGTCATAAACCATGTGCCATGGAATCAGTACATCGAAAAACTCCTCCCAACTATTTTGCAACCTGTATGGTGCAGCTTGCCTCCTCCATTTTTGCGGTAATGCTGCAATCAGTTGGTTGTAATTTTGAATAGAGCAGACATTTCCATATATTTTTGTTAACTGCATGTGTGACATAACTCCACCAATCCTATTTATTTTACATTTACATTTACATTTACATCATTTAGCAGACGCTCTTATCCAGAGCGTCTTACAAATTGGTGCATTCAACTTATGATAGCCAGTGGGACAAACACTTTCTTAAAAAAAAAAAAAAAATGGGGGGGTGGGTAAAAGGATTACTTTATACTATTCCAGGTATTCCTTAAAGAGGTAGGGTTTCAAGTGATGATTTCATTTACAAAGATTATACAGTTTTTAAACATTTTCCCCCAAATAACATAGTTTTTTTTATCCTTTAGTATATTTGAGTTTAACCATAATCTTTGTTATATTATTTGTTGTGTCTTTTCTGGTGGATTAAACTGTAATTGCAATCAGCTTTCTATTGCTTGTTTTAAAAATAGCAATATTTTGGAGATCATGATTTCATTTAATTTTCATTTTCAAATAACCAAAAGTGAGAGGTTGTAATCTGAAGGGAATCATAATCTAAAGGGAAAAAGCACATTCTTGAACACGGGGTGAGCCATTCTTACTAATCTGCTAGAGAACCAGTTTGGAATTAATAATAGTTTTTGTATGACAGAAGCCTTTAGTGAGAGGTCCAATGCTTTAATATTTAATAATTTCTATCATATTCATTATATAAATAGGCCCGTAAAATAAAATCTGGATTGCTGTTTCAAATAAAGTGTAATCTTTTTTGCTCATATAATTTAAAAAAACAAGTCGTTAGGTGTAGGCAGGGCCATAAGTAAATTGGTCAACTGGAATATGACTAAAGAGTTAATCAGGGTGAGTTTTCCACAAATAGACAGGTGTTGTCCTTTCCATGGTAGCAACATCTAATTTGACTAACGTTCTATAAAAATGTATTGTAGTGAGATAATTTATTTCAAGATATGAATACCGAGTATGTCCACTACACCATCAGACCATTTTATTGGTAAACTACACAATAATGTAAAAGTTATATTTTTTGGAGACCCAACAAATAATATGGTTCACTTATAATCATTCGGTTTTAATCCAGAGAGATTAGAACAGTAATCTAGCTCTTCTATGAGGGTATCCAAATTGTGGATTTTAAAGAAATGCCACTTTTGTTTTTAAGCACTGGATTTCTACCCCCTTGATATTATTGTTGGATCTGATTTTAATAGCTGACATTTCGATGGCCATAATAAATAAATATGCTGATAAAATACAGCCTTGTTTTACTACTCTTGACAGTTTAATACTTTCTGAGAAGTAGCCATTATTTACTATTTTACACCTGGGGTTAATATACATAACTTTAACCCACTGTATAAGAGATTCTCCTAAATTAAAATAGTCCATGCAATTATATATAAATTCCAGTCGTACTTTATCAAAGGCCTTTTTAAAGTCACCTATGAATACCAGGCCTGGTTTCCCAGATTTTTCATAGTGTTCTATTGTTTCCAGCGCTTGTCTTATATTATCTCCAATGTATCGTCCATGTAAAAAACTTGTATGATTAGGATGAATAATATCCATCAGCTGCTTTAGTAGCTGAGAAAAGAATCACAATAATAATAACAATATTAAGAATTTCCAGCCAAGAGCATCCTCCCTCCCTGTTACTGGTACTGGAAAGCCTTCCTACACTTAATGGGTGTTCTAATGAAGAAAGAAGCAGCAGCCAGCCAGGTAAGACTGCTATGAGTTCTGAATTCTCAGCTCTTAGTGGAATGTGAGTAGGCCCTTTTATCCACAGAAGGCATATGTGTTTGGGGAGATTATAAAGAGGATAGCCTTTTCTAAAAAAAAAAAACATATTTTTCTCATAATAAATATTCCACAACAGTAACCGTCTCTTAAAATAAATAAAGAACCTTTGACTGATCACCGGAATCTTCTATTTCATTGTAGCGCATGTGATTTTGTTTTTCTGTACTGCTCTACAAAGCCTGTTCCCCAGATGAAAAGCGGAGCAGAAATAGATTTTGCCCATCACGCTGTGTGCCAGGGAGAATCTCTGCTCGCTCCATTTCAAACTGCTGCCGGTCACAACACAACCCTGTCCCTCATTTCCTTCCCAGAGAGCAGAGAGAGAGAAAAGCAGGAAAGTGTGTTAGCCTCCAGACAGGGTCTGGGGAAGAAAAGGAAGAAGGGAGCGTCTCTCCTCACAGCCTGCAGCAGAGGATTAGCCTCCCAGCCTTCCAGCCCCACAAGTCAATCAGTCCCCGTCTCCCGATCCACCTCTCATCTCTGGGCTGCTACAGGAGAATAGCAGAGCTGCAAGGCCAGGGACCCACAGACAGGGCTCTGACAAAAGACCAGATAACTGAACTGACTGGGTTCACTCATTGGACCTGAGGAGGGATCTAGACATGCAGCCAGACGCATACCAGAATGGATTATTCATAATAAGCCTTCTCTCGCTCTCTCTCTCTCTCGCTCTCTCGCTCTCTCTCTCTTGCCCTCTTTCTCCTCTCTCTCTCTCCTCTCTCTCTCTCTAACCTGCCTAGTTATCGCTGATAAGACATGACTTCCCAGCACATTTGCTCATCATATCATAACCAAGTGCTATTTAAAACAATGCACCTAAATTACACATCAGCACTCAAACTTGTGTATCTCAGATCAATATATATATTTTGCATATATTGATTTTATTGCATTGATAGGAAAAACACTTACGGATAACCACTTGGACCTATATTGCAAAGTATAATCTTTAATGATAAATTATACAGGAGGGTTGAGAGGTTTTCAAGGTTGCTATGAAGTATTAGCGGTACCTTTAGGCAAGTACTGCATAGAAACTTTTGACAAAAATATTCCTGACTCACTGCTTTGATGTACAATCTCTGTATAATAGTATGTCAGAATGAAGATGGATCTGTCTGAGTCTTTGTTCAGTGAAAGTAAAAAAGATGACCATACATCAGTCAATGGAGAGTAAATACCCAATGTCAATGGTTACAAAGATTCATTTAAACTCTCAGTCCATTTATACTGCCAACAATATTGTGTGTAGCCTATATGGAGGAGAAGGGAAATATATTGTTACTCTGTTGTAACATTACTTTGTTTAATGTAATGTTGAACTGTGACCAAATTGCCTATTAATAATGAATGCAAGATACAGTGGGGAAAAAAAGTATTTAGTCAGCCACCAATTGTGCAAGTTCTCCCACTTAAAAAGATGAGAGAGGCCTGTAATTTTCATCATAGGTACACGTCAACTATGACAGACAAAATGAGAATTTTTTTTCCAGAAAATCACATTGTAGGATTTTTTATGAATTTATTTGCAAATTATGGTGGAAAATAAGTATTTGGTCAATAACAAAAGTTTCTCAATACTTTGTTATATACCTTTTGTTGGCAATGACACAGGTCAAACGTTTTCTGTAAGTCTTCACAAGGTTTTCACACACTGTTGCTGGTATTTTGGCCCATTCCTCCATGCAGATCTCCTCTAGAGCAGTGATGTTTTGGGGCTGTCGCTGGGCAACACAGACTTTCAACTCCCTCCAAAGATTTTCTATGGGGTTGAGATCAGGAGACTGGCTAGGCCACTCCAGGACCTTGAAATGCTTCTTACGAAGCCACTCCTTCATTGCCCGGGCGGTGTGTTTGGGATCATTGTCATGCTGAAAGACCCAGCCACGTTTCATCTTCAATGCCCTTGCTGATGGAAGGAGGTTTTCACTCAAAATCTCACGATACATGGCCCCATTCATTCGTTCCTTTACACGGATCAGTCGTCCTGGTCCCTTTGCAGAAAAACAGCCCCAAAGCATGATGTTTCCACCCCCATACTTCACAGTAGGTATGGTGTTATTTGGATGCAACTCAGCATTCTTTGTCCTCCAAACACGACGAGTTGAGTTTTTACCAAAAAGTTATATTTTGGTTTCATGTGACCATATGACATTCTCCCAATCCTCTTCTGGATCATCCAAATGCACTCTAGCAAACTTCAGACAGGCCTGGACATGTACTGGCTTAAGCAGGCGGACACGTCTTGCACTGCAGGATTTGAGTCCCTGGCGGGGTAGTGTGTTACTGATGGTAGGCTTTGTTACTTTGGTCCCAGCTCTCTGCAGGTCATTCACTAGGTCCCCCCGTGTGGTTCTGGGATTTTTGCTCACCGTTCTTGTGATCATTTTGACCCTACGGGGTGAGATCTTGCGTGGAGCCCCAGATCGAGGGAGATTATCAGTGGTCTTGTATGTCTTCCATTTCCTAATAATTGCTCCCACAGTTGATTTCTTCAAACCAAGCTGCTTACCTATTGCAGATTCAGTCTTCCCAGCCTGGTGCAGGTCTACAATTTTGTTTCTGGTGTCCTTTGTCAGCTCTTTGGTCTTGGCCATAGTGGAGTTTGGAGTGTGACTGTTTGAGGTTGTGGACAGGTGTCTTTTATACTGATAACAAGTTCAAACAGATGCCATTAATACAGGTAACGAGTGGAGGACAGAGGAGCCTCTTAAAGAAGAAGTTACAGGTCTGTGAGAGCCAGAAATCTTGCTTGTTTGTAGGTGACCAAATACTTATTTTCCACCATCATTTGCAAATAAATTCATTAAAAATCCTACAATGTGATTTTCTGGATTTTTTTTTCTCAATTTGTCTTTCATAGTTGACATGTACCTATGATGAAAATTACAGGCCTCTCTCATCTTTTTAAGTGGGAGAACTTGCACAAATAGTGGCTGACTAAATACTTTTTTTCCCCACTGTACCTGTAAGCTCGAATGCAAACATACAATGGATAATGATTTAATGTCTCTCAACACACATTAGTTGAACTTAATCTCTGTGACAAAGCAGAGTGAACTAGAGGACAAAATATTTGTTTAGCTGAGACATGTTGATGATGAGGATATGATGATGATGAGGAGGAGGAAAGGAGGAAGCGAGTGAGGGATTAGGTGAGGGAATATTCATTTTGGAAGCCAACAGAAGACAAACAGCTTCATTAAACTTTAGCCAAGCACAGTGCCTGCCTGTCTCACTATAAATGGCCAGAATCTGCATGTTTCCTGCGACATCTGTCTTCGCTGGGACTCACAGGGTGAGGCATACTTAGTCTCTTTAGTGTTGATGTGTTAAAATAAATATAGCTAATTACAGGGCCTTGTCCCAAACAATCTCCATCTTCATCAAAACTCCAGCTTCTAATTGCACCCTTTAGATCAAACTCAAGAGGTAGCTACAGCAACATACCGTTTTTGATACTGAAACTTAACTCTTGGAGGTCCTAAACCCTGTTAGTTGAACCTCACCCAACATATTTTCGCTGACGAACAGTCTGAGGATGCAAACAGAAGAAGTGACAATTTGGCCTTACCCTGCTATAAACACATTAACAGTGAGAAAAATCTATTTCCCATTTGGAGCGCAAAAAATAATTAATTCCCACATTTTTTCCATCTGTTTCTTTGGTTCAGATTGAACAGCTGTTGTGTCTGATTGTGTCTCATCTGCAGTGCATCATCCAGCAGCATTTTCTCTGTCCCAGTGTGAGCTATAGTGGTCCTCTGTAGCTCAATTGGTAGAGCATGGCGCTTGTAACGCCAGGGTAGTGGGTTCGATCCCCGGGACCACCCATACGTAAGAATGTATGCACACATGACTGTAAGTCGCTTTGGATAAAAGCGTCTGCTAAATGGCATATTATTATTATTATATTACTATAGCAACTGTGTTGCTGGGTCAACTCTGGCAGTCAGAAGTATTGTTAACACAACTCTGCTCTGTTGGCTTTGATCTGTGTACCGGTACTTCAGTTCTCCACCTGTGCTGCTCTTGTTTGTGTTGTGACAGATGGTAATGAGTGTGTTTTCTGGTGTTAAAATGTATATTGTCATTGAATATGGGATTGTTGTTGAATGTGCAGACAGGGACATTTCACTTTATTTCACAGAAATATTGAGAGAAAATATATCCATCACATAACAAGGTATAAAGTGACGTAAATGTAAATGTAATAAAGTATTGAGAACTCATTCAAAGTCAGGGGAGCTGTTTGTTTTGTCTGTGAGGGTTTGGATACCGTTGATGTTTTGTAAGGGACAGTGGGGTATGTTGAGCCATTTCTTAAATTCAGCATCACTACGTCAAGGGAAATATAGTATTATTTGTAACAAAGATGTCTACATATACTGTATTTCAGGATGATGTGTATCCCTGGAAATAATCAGAAGTCATGTAAACAAAACATTTTGAAAGCATAGCTTGTCCCAAAAAAGTGGTCTCAGAAATTAGAGTCCCTAAATAGTTTGAGAAAATAACGTTGATGCATTTAAAGATGGCCACACTATACCAGTAGATGAATATTAGCACATACGCTAATATTGCCAAGAGTGTGCAGAGCTGTCATCAAGGCAAAGGGTGTCTATTTGAAGAATCTCAAATATAAAATATATTTTGATTTGTTTAACACTTTTTTGATTACTACATGATTCCATGTGTGTTATTTTATAGTTATGATGTCTTCACTATTATTCTACAATGTAGAAAATAGTAAAAATAAAGAAAACCCTTGAATGAGTAGGTGTGTCCAAACTGTTGACTGGTACTGTATGTCCTTAGAAGCTGTGTGAATATAAAGTCACTACAATGTTATATGGCTGCACCAGACCAGTTGGTGACACTATAGATGTAATTGGCACCAGTGGCACCACAGGAGACTATCTTTGTCTCATTAAATACATAAATTGTGCAGACAAACAATGTGAAATATAGTGATTATTATATCTGTATAATCACATATTGTCGCCCTATTATGTGGTCTGAGGAGAGTAAAAAGTGGATATTTTATTAGGGAAAATTAGAAACCGTAAGTCCTGCCGCTTGCGCAGTCAGCATATACATTATATATGCAAAAGTATGTGGACGCCCATTCAAATGACTGGATTCAGCTATTTCAGCCACACCCGTTGCTGACAGGTGTATAAAATTGAGCACACAGCCATGCAATCTCCATAGACAAACATGGACAGTAGAATGGCCTTACTGAAGAGCTCAGTGACTTTCAACGTGGCACAATCATAGGATGCCACCTTTCCAACAAGTAAGTTCGTCAAATTTCTGGCCAGCTAGAGCTGCCCCGGTCAACTGTAAGTGCTGTTATTGTGAAGTGGAAACGTCTAGGAGCAACAACGGCTCAGCCGCAAAGTGGTAGGCCACACAAGCTCAAAGAACGGGACCGCATAGTGCTGAAGCGCGTAGCGCGTAAAAATCCTCTGACCTTGGTTGCAATACTCACTCCCAAGTTCCAAACTGCCTCTGGAAGCAACATCAGCACAATAACTGTTTGTCTGGAGCTTCATGAAATGGGTTTCCAGGGCCGAGCAGCCGCACACAAGCCAGGAGAACGCTACCTTCCCGAATGCATAGTGCCAACTGTAAAGTTTGGTGGAGGAGGAATAATGATCTGGGGCTGTTTTTCATGGTTCGCGCTAGGCCCCTTAGTTCCAGGGGGAAATCTTAATGCTACAGCATACAATGACATTCTAGACGATTCTGTGCTTCCAACTTTGTGGCAACAGTTTGGGGAAGGCCCTTTCCTGTTTCAGCATGACAATGCCCCCATGCACAAAGCAAGATCCATACAGAAATGGTTTGTCGAGATCGGTGTGGAAGAACTGGCCTGCACAGAGCCCTGACCTCAACCCCATCGAACACCTTTGGGATGAATTGGAACGCCCGACCTCACTAATGCTCTTGTGGATGAATGGAAGCAAGTCCCCGCAGCAATGTTCCAACATCTAGTGGAAAGCCTTCCCAGAAGAGTGGAGTCTGTTATAGCAGCAAAGGGGGGACCAACTCCATATTAATGCCCATGATTTTGGAATGAAATGTTTGACGAGCAGATGTCCACATACCTTTGGTCATGTAGTGTATATTTATAAATATTCATAACCTACAGTACTAGACTAAACTTCACTAGCGTCATCGTTGTGGTATTGAGAGATAAACATGGTAATGCTTTCACTGATTGCACATAAAGATAGTTCCTACATGATAGAGTGCTTGCTTTGTTATCCAACTGAGCTTGTGTCCTTTCTGTCATCCAGTGAACACCGTTCATTGCAGCTCGCAGCTATTTTTCTGTGTATGGTTTCCTAGAAACAAGGGGTGGCTCAACTAATCCTTTGTCTCAACTAACCCCACTCTCCCCTACGGGTTTGAGTGACTGAAAAGTTTACCTCCAGTCTGAGGTGATAAGCCTATATCTGCTGGGATTTTTATAGCAAAAACTTTCTAAGTATAATTTGTTTTTAGGTTTACAGTGATTCATAAGGTTTATCCTCTCTCTGTTTAGTCTTTCACCAGAAAATGCCACCGCTCAAAGCATTACCTAACTAATAACACGGCCATGAAAATGAAATCAGCTCTCGTTTGAACAGTTTGACATTTATGACACATGCATCTTGACATGATCGCCTCCTCTTCACTCAAACTTTTCCAGGTACAGTTGAAGTCTGAAGTTTACATACACCTTAGCCAAATACCGTATTTTCCGCACTATAAGGCGCACCGGAGTATAAGCCGCAGCAGCTAAATTGAATGATGTGTACATATATAAGCCACACTGGACTATAAGCCGCAGGTGTTTTAATGTTTAATTACCATATGTAAGGGTTCGTGCACAGAGGGGATTGTCGGGAAAGAGATGGCTGCTTGAGGAAGCTCCCATTTATTAACATTTCAACAAACAAGTTGCATATTTGCATAACGTATTCAAGTGTTACCATTTAGTGCAATAGTAGCTACAGAACATATACTGTGCTGTGTAAACTGTACTGTATCACATAGCGTCTATCTTTCTTTGTGTGAATTCACCAAAGTTTGTTATTTTTTCCTGGTAGTCGGGAGGGACTTGCTGACACACAGTCGTCCGCGCCCTGATGGACAGTCCCTTTCGTCTCATAAATCTGAAACACCAGGATGGTCCACCTCTAACATTTTCTATTTTCATTTCGGTGGCGACTGTTTCAGCTTTCAGTCGGATCTGCATGGTGGAAACACCTCGGCCGTCTGCTCTCTGTGTGTTCACCCAATCTTCAAGAAAGTCTTCAAGTTCGGGCCATCTGCTTTTTTTGACTTTTTGCATTGAGACAGTTCTTCCCGCTGGCGTCTCCAACGTCTCACCATTGACTCATTGATGCCAAGGCTACGTGCAGCAGCTCTATTTCCTTCTTTTACAGCCAGATTGACTGCCTTTAACTTAAAAGCTGCATCATATGCATTTCTAAGTTTGTTTTCCATAATGAGGGTTTGTGCATGAAAACTTCCTTTGCACAAACTGTCTCGCTCTCGTAATGTCTGTCTGTCTTGCTCTCGTTCTGTCTCTCGTTCTGTCTCTCGTACCACTCTCGGTTCCACTTTTACTTTTGCGCGCTACCTGTCTCACTCTTTTCCGGCCTCCAGCTTTTCCTGCTGGAGCCCGCCGCTTAAAGGTGGGGGGCGCGGACCGGTCATAGAGCCCATAGAGTTAATGTTGGTGGACTGTAACCTGTAAAATCCATAGATTTAGGAGGTCTTCTAGTGGCCGTTAGCTGTAAAAATCCATAGATTAGCCGCACCGTTATATAAGCCGCAGGGTTGAAAAATTGGAAAAAAGGCGCGGCTTATAGTCCGAAAATTACGGTACATTTAAACTCAGTTTTTCACAATTCCTGACATTTAATCCTAGTAAATATTCCCTGTTTTAGGTCAGTTAGGATCACCACTTCATTTTAAGAATGTGAAATGTGAGAATAATAGTAGCGAGAATGATTTATTTAAGCTTTTCATCACGTTCCCAGTGGGTCAGAAGTTTACATACACTCAATTAGTATTTGGTAGCATTGCCTTTAAATTGTTTAACTTGGGACAAACGTTTCGGGTAGCCTTCCACAAGCTTCCCACAATAAGTTGGGTAAATTTTGGCCCATTCCTCCTGACAGAGCTCGTGTAACTGAGTCAGGTTTGTAGGCCTCTTTGCTCGCACACGCTTTTTCAATTCTGCCCACAAATGTTCTATAGGATTGAGGTCAGGGCTTTGTGATGGCCACTCCAATACCTTGACTTTGTTGTCCTTAAGCCATTTTGCCACAACTTTGGAAGCATGCTTGGGGTCATTATCCATTTGGATGACCCATTTGCGACCAAGCTTTAACTTCCTGACAGATGTTGCTTCAATATATCCACATCATTTTCCTTCCTCATGATGCCATTTATTTTGTGAAGTGCACCAGTCCCTACTGCAGCAAAGCACCCCCACAGCATGATGCTGCCACCCCCATGCTTCACGGTTGGGATTGTGTTCTTCTGCTTGCAAGCCTTCCCCTTTTTCCACCAAACATAACGATGGTCATTATGGCCAAACGGTTCAATTTTTGTTTCATCAAAACTACGATCTTTGTCCCCATGTGCAGTTGCAAACCGTAGTCTGGCTTTTCTATGGCGGTTTTGGAGCAGTGGCTTCTTCCTTGCTGAGCGGCCTTTCAGGTTATGTCGATATAGGACTTGTTTTACTGTGGATATAGATACTTTTGTACCTGTTTCCTCCAGCATCTTCAGAAGGTCCTTTGCTGTGTCTGGGATTGATTTGCACTTTTTGCACCAAAGTACATTCATCACTAGGAGACAGAATGCGTCTCCTTCCTGAGCGGTATGATGGCTGCGTGGTCCCATGGTGTTTATACTTGCATACTATTATTTGTACAGATGAACGTGGTACCTTCAGGCGTTTGGAAATTGCTCCCAATTTTTTATGAGGTCTTGGCTGATTTCTTTTGATTTTCCCATGATGTCAAGCAAAGAGGCACTGAGTTTGAAGGTAGGCCTTGAAATACATCCACAGGTACACCTCCAATTGACTCAAATGATGTCAATAAGCCTATCAGAAGCTTCTAAAGCCATGACATCCTTTTCTGGAATTTTCCAAGCTGTTTAAAGGCACAGTCAACTTAGTGTATGTAAACTTCTGACCCACTGGAATTGTGATACAGTGAATTATAAGTGAAATAATCTGTCGTAAACAATTGTTGGAAAGATTACTTGTGTCATGCACAAAGTAGATGTCCTAACCGACTTGCCAAAACTATAGTTTGTTAACAAGAAATTTGTGGAGTGGTTGAAAAACTAGTTTTAATGACTCCAACCTAAGTGTATGTAAACTTCCGACTTCAACTGTATCTGGAAAACACATAGCGGTAAGATGATTCTCTAATTCTGATCTTGTCATGTGTGGGTAATTGCCAGTGACCTCCAGAGTTGTTTTGCATGCAGCCACTTTTCAAATCACCTCTAATCTCTAAGCAACAGAAAGGATGTGTCCCAAATGGTACCCTATTCCCTATACAGTGCATTACTTTTGGCCAAAAGTAGTAGGGTGCCATTTGGGACGTAGACAAACTCATACAGCACACCATGTCTGATGCTGCAGTGCCGTCTCTCTGCATTATTCAATTAAGAGTAATCTCATCTAAACAACAGAGACCCGCTCTCTCTGCCAAGCCAGGTCTCTCTCAACCATGATCCAAGTGATTCATGTTCCTTTGGTCTGGAAATGACACACAGTTTGTTTTGTACAGTTCTCTATCAAGTTGAATGAAGCTCAGTCAAAGGAAAGAGATAAGTTAACCACAGAGCTAGTATCTGAGGAACTTGGAACCACCTGACTGGATTCAAGTGGAAAGAAACTGATACTTGGAAATAGTTGCAGGGGGATAGACTTGGCAAATCTGAAATGAAAATGTCCCAAACCACCAGATACATTTTTAGATTTACAGTATTCAGAACAGAGAGAGCTGTGTTGTTGATATTTTACTAACAGGTGTGTATTGTGTCCTCCTCACAGGTAGCCCACCAGCCACCGGTACTGGCACTCTGGTCATCCACCTGGAGGACTACAATGACAATGCTCCCTACGTGCAACCGTCTGTGGTACGGGTGTGTGAAGACGCCAAGGACAGTGTGGTGATAGTGGGGGGACGGGACAGGGACATCCACCCCAACGCTGGGCCCTTCAAGATCGAGCTGGGGAAACAGCCAGGGCTGGAGAAGACATGGAAGGTCTCCAGGGTCAACAGTGAGTTCAGACTGTTACCTATAGAACATTACACTCCATAGGCTGCTACCTACAAAACAGTACACTCACTAGGCTGCTACAGGCACTCCCTAGGTTGCTATCTACAGAACAGTACACTCACTAGGCTGCTATCTACAGAACAGTATACTACCTAAGCTGCTACAGGCTCTCACTATACATCATCTGTATGCATGTTTGCAGTACTAGCCCATGTTTTCTGATGGGTACAGTGGGGAATTACAGGGGTACATCATACTGTCGCCTCTCCCATATCATGTGAGAAGGCTTGTCATTAGAAGCATACTAGAGGGATCTGCCATCCATCCATTAATGCATCAGCTGACATTGAGGTAATGTTTTGTGTGTGTTTCTTTGGTTATTCCTGTGTCTGTGTCTGTGATAAGGCCTTGTGTTTCTGGGGACAGACAGGCATTAGACAGTAGGCCTACAGTTCTGTACTGTATGTCTCAGTAATGTCAGTCTCTCTGGGTGGCCGACAGGGCCTCAGTCAGGGCCTCAGTGGGATAGTAGGGCTGTGAGGAGAGGAGGGGCAGACATGGAGCACAGACATATTGATTCAGGGGTTGCATCATGTCTGCCAGACCTGCATCTCAGAAAGACAGACAGACAGAAGCATTACCTGTGAGTGACAGGGAAACGGTGGAGGAAATGCTCTTCAATTAACTCTGTTGGGATAGATAGGGTGTGTGTTGCGTGCGTGTGCCTGCCAGGGTTGGGGTCAATTTGAATTGAAGGCAGTCAATTCCGGAAGTGATTTGAATAAAACATTTACAAATGGAAAAACGTTTTAAAGAAATAGCTTCTACTTTTCAGTTTACTGAGATATCATTTATATATATATATATATATATATATATATATATATATATATATATATATATATATATACATACAGTATCTCACAAAAGTGAGTACACCCCTCACATTTTTGTAAATATTTGAGTATATCTTTTCAAAAAAAAAAATCTTAAATCAGCATCTCTACATGTATGACAGCCATTCCATTCCAGTGTCTGTTGAATTCCAACACAGGCACACCTCATTCTACTGAATTAGGTACCTATTAGGTGATCACCTGAACCAAATCTTATTTAACGAGGAAAAGTATAAAAACCACTGCTGTGGTCATCACTATCCTCTTGCAATAGGACCAGTTGGATGGCAAAAACAGTGCTAATAGTACCTCAAAAGTAATATTGATCAAAAAATAACTATTGACCATGCCAAAAGAGTTGAAAAGGAACATTTTGAGTGAGGAAATGAAGGGTTCAATTCTGGCTTTACTGGCAGAGGGATACAGTGAGTGTCAGGTTGCTTCCATCCTTAAAATTTCAATGACGGCGGTTCATAAGAACAAGTTCAAGCAGCAGACATTGGGGGCAACAAAGCTACAGACCAGCAGAGGGCGAAAATGACTCTCTACTGACCGGGATGACCGCCAACTCATTCGAATGTCACTCGACAACCATAGGATGACATCAAGTGACCTACAAAAAGAATGGCAAACGGCAGCTGGGGTGAAGTGCACGGCGAGGACGGTTCGAAACAGGCTCATAGGGGCAGGGCTGAAGTCTTGCAAAGCTCGAAAAAAGCCCTTCATCAATGAGAAGCAAAGAAGAGCCAGGCTGAGGTTTGTAAAAGACCATAAGGATTGGACCGTAGAGGAATGGAGTAAAGTCATCTTCTCTGATGAGTCCAATTTTCAGCTTTGCCCAACACCTGGTCGTCTAATGGTTAGACGGAGACCTGGAGAGGCCTACAAGCCACAGTGTCTCGCACCCACTGAGAAATTTGGTGGAGGATCGGTGATGATCTGGGGGTGCTTCAGCAAGGCTGGAATCGGGCAGATTTGTCTTTGTGAAGGACGCATGAATCAAGCCATGTACAAGGTTGTCCTGGAAGAAAACGTGCTTCCTTTTGCTCTGACATTGTTCCCTAACTCTGAGGATTGGTTTTTCCAGCAGGACAATGCACCATGCCACACAGCCAGGTCAATCAAGGTGTGGATGGAGGACCACCAGATCAAGACCCTGTCATGGCCAGCCCAATCTCCAGACCTGAACCCCATTGAAAACTTCTGGAATGTGATCAAGAGGAAGATGGATGATCACAAGCCATCAAACTAAGCCGAGCTGCTTGACTTTTTGCGCCAGGAGTGGCATAAAGTCACCCAACATCAATGTGAAAGACTGGTGGAGAGCATGCCAAGACGCATGAAAGCTGTGATTGAAAATCAGGGTTATTCCACCAAATATTGGTTTCTGAACTCTTCCTAAGTTAAAACATTAATATTGTGTTGTTTAAAAATGAACATGAACTTATTTTCTTTGCATTATTCGAGGTCTGACAACACTGCATATTTTTCGTTATTTTGACCAATTGTCATTTTCTGCAAATAAATGCTCTAAATGACAATATTTGGAATTTGGGAGAAATGTTGTCAGTAGTTTATAGAATAAAACAAAAATGTTATTTTTACCCAAACACATACCTACAGTATAAATAGTAAAACCAGAGAAACTGATCATTTTGCAGTGGTCTCTTAATTTTTTCCAGAGCTGTGTGTGTATATATATATATATATATATATATATATATATATATGTGTGTGTGTGTGTGTGTGTGTGTGTGTGTGTGTGTGTGTGTGTTTTAAATGATTACATTGGAATTTGACCCCAACCCCAGTTTGTGTGTGCTTATGTATCTCTATTAATTTGTCTGTAGCCTATATCATTTTCATGTTTGTACAGTATGGCATGTCCTCCAGCATGAAAGTATCGAAACACAATTACAGTAGCTTCTCAGTTAACCTCATTGCCTGGTATATGTTTCAGACACACATGCTCAGATCATGCTGCTACAGAATATGAAGAGGGCCAACTACCAGCTGCCTCTGGTGGTGACAGACTCTGGCCTGCCTCCGCTTTCCAACAGCACTGAGATCAAGGTCCAGGTGTGCACCTGTAAGAAGAACAGAATGGACTGCAGCAGTGCTGGCTCTGTACGTTCCAACCTGATGATGCTACTGGGACTAGTCCTGCTCTCCCTACTCTGTGAGTACAAAGTAACTCTAGTCCTGCTCTCCCTACTCTGTGAGTACAAAGTAACTCTAGTCCTGCTCTCCCTACTCTGTGAGTACAAAGTAACTCTAGTCCTGCTCTCCCTACTCTGTGAGTACAAAGTAACTCTAGTCCTGCTCTCCCTACTCTGTGAGTACAAAGTAACTATAGTCCTGCTCTCCCTACTCCCTACTTTTAGTGCCTGTATAATTTGTTTTTAGAAACATCAAAAACTAATGTTTTTTCCCATTTTATTTGATTAAAAACCAAGCATAGCCTCCCCTCCTCTCAATGAAGGCTTTTTTTTTGTCTGCCCAATGCAATCACGAAGTAGTCAACTGTCGATAAAGGTTTTGGCTCCTGAGATTGCTTGGAAATAAATCTTAATCACAAAAGCTTTATTAAAATATCAAGTTTGAGAGGACTAAAACAGTGAGCTGACATTCCCTTTGTATCTATAAATTGTAGGCAGGCCCACATTATTTTAGCCATGCAGGTACCATTTTGGACGTGCATAAAAACCCCTCCATATTGTAGGCTACGTGTCCATGCCCATCATGTAACGAGATGAGAACCTCAGTGAATATCGGTGAACCTTGTATTTAGAAGTTATCTGTAACCTGTAAAAATGGCTTGTTTTCCGTTTTATATGTTCAAACCCAAGCCCTCCCTTAGGCCTACTATAACAAAGGCTGGTTCAACAGCAATGAATGTATTTTTTATCCTGACAATTTTATGATATCATTACATTTTACATGTATTTATTGTTTTGTTTTTTCATTACATTTTATTACAACCAAACGTATTACAATGATTCACCTTCCTGGCTTGCAATGCAACTTCTGGAGATGTGTGAATGCGATCTGATCTGTAAGATGGTTCCGATTATGTTCATAAAACATAGGCCTATTTGGGAGCAGTATAAAGGTGAGTGGACATACTCCGTTTCTATTTATATTGGATCTTTGTCCAGATACTGTGAAAAGTTTGGTGGTTCGTAAATCAAATCAAATCAAATTTTATTGGTCACATGCGCCGAATACAACAGGTGCAGACATTACAGTGAAATGCTTACTTACAGCCCTTAACCAACAGTGCATTTATTTTAAACAAAAAAAGTAAGAATAAAACAACAACAAAAAAGTGTTGAGAAAAAAAGAGCAGAAGTAAAATAAAGTGACAGTAGGGAGGCTATATATACAGTAAAATAAAGTGACAGTAGGGAGGCTATATATACAGGGGGGTACCGTTGCATAGTCAATGTGCGGGGGCACCGGCTAGTTGAGGTAGTTGAGGTAATATGTACATGTGGGAACCCTCCATAGTCTGCGTTGTTTTAACATTATCTGCCCATGGGAAGCAATGATGGTGTCTGTAAGTGTATTTTGACATAGCCTATTTAAAACAAGTTGTTTCGTTTTGTTTAGAATTTGATCTGAATTATTCGCTCTCTTTTTAGTGGATTTTTCTTGCTTATTGACAACATTTGGCATGTACATGCTCAGCCTTAATGCAATTTACAGTAGGCCTAGCCCCTATATCAGTGAGAATTCTATGTACACTGCTCAAAAAAATAAAGGGAACACTTAAACAACACATCCTAGATCTGAATGAATGAAATAATCTTATTAAATAATTTTTTCTTTACATACAGTGGGGGAAAAAAGTATTTAGTCAGCCACCAATTGTGCAAATTCTCCCACTTAAAGAGATGAGAGAGGCCTGTAATTTTCATCATAGGTACACGTCAACTATGACAGACAAAATGAGGAAAAAATATCCAGAAAATCACATTGTAGGATTTTTTATGAATTTATTTGCAAATTATGGTGGAAAATAAGTATTTGGTCAATAACAAAAGTTTCTCAATACTTTGTTATATACCCTTTGTTGGCAATGACACAGGTCAAACGTTTTCTGTAAGTCTTCACAAGGTTTTCACACACTGTTGCTGGTATTTTGGCCCATTCCTCCATGCAGATCTCCTCTAGAGCAGTGATGTTTTGGGGCTGTCGCTGGGCAACACGGACTTTCAACTCCCTCCAAAGATTTTCTATGGGGTTGAGATCTGGAGACTGGCTAGGCCACTCCAGGACCTTGAAATGCTTCTTACGAAGCCACTCCTTCATTGCCCGGGCGGTGTGTTTGGGATCATTGTCATGCTGAAAGACCCAGCCACGTTTCATCTTCAATGCCCTTGTTGATGGAAGGAGGTTTTCACTCAAAATCTCACGATACATGGCCCCATTCATTCTTTCCTTTACACGGATCAGTCGTCCTGGTCCCTTTGCAGAAAAACAGCCCCAAAGCATGATGTTTCCACCCCCATGATTCACAGTAGGTATGGTGTTCTTTGGATGCAACTCAGCATTCTTTGTCCTCCAAACACGACGAGTTGAGTTTTTACCAAAAAGTTCTATTTTGGTTTCATCTGACCATATGACATTCTCCCAATCCTCTTCTGGATCATCCAAATGCACTCTAGCAAACTTCAGACGGGCCTGGACATGTACTGGCTTAAGCAGGGGGACACGTCTGGCACTGCAGGATTTGAGTCCCTGGCGGCATAGTGTGTTACTGATGGTAGGCTTTGTTACTTTGGTCCCAGCTCTCTGCAGGTCATTCTCTAGGTCCCCCCGTGTGGTTCTGGGATTTTTGCTCACCGTTCTTGTGATCATTTTGACCCCACGGGGTGAGATCTTGCGTGGAGCCCCAGATCGAGGGAGATTATCAGTGGTCTTGTATGTCTTCCATTTCCTAATAATTGCTCCCACAGTTGATTTCTTCAAACCAAGCTGCTTACCTATTGCAGATTCAGTCTTCCCAGCCTGGTGCAGGTCTACAATTTTGTTTCTGGTGTCCTTTGACAGCTCTTTGGTCTTGGCCATAGTGGAGTTTGGAGTGTGACTGTTTGAGGTTGTGGACAGGTGTCTTTTATACTGATAACAAGTTCAAACGGGTGCCATTAATACAGGTAACGAGTGGAGGACAGAGGAGCCTCTTAAAGAAGAAGTTACAGGTCTGTGAGAGCCAGAAATCTTGCTTGTTTTTAGGTGACCAAATACTTATTTTCCACCATAATTTGCAAATAAATTCATTAAAAATCCTACAATGTGATTTTCTGGAGAAAATTTTTTCTCAATTTGTCTGTCATAGTTGACGTGTACCTATGATGAAAATTACAGGCCTCTCTCATCTTTTTAAGTGGGAGAACTTGCACAATTGGTGGCTGACTAAATACTTTTTTTCCCCCACTGAAGTTGAATGTGCTGACAACAAAATCACACAAAAATTATCAATGGAAATCAAATGTATCAACCAATGGAGGTCTGGATTTGGAGTCACCCTCAAAATTAAAGTGGAAAACCACACTATAGGCTGATCCAACTTTGATGTAATGTCCTTAAAACAAGTCAAAATGAGGCTCAGTAGTGTGTGTGGCCTCCATGTGCCTGTATGACCTCCCTGCAACGCCTGGGCATGCTCCTGATGAGGTGGCGGATGGTCTCCTGAGGGATTTCCTCCCAGACCTGGACTAAAGCATCTGCCAACTCCTGGACAGTCTGTGGTGCAACGTGGCGTTGGTGGATGGAGCGAGACATGATGTCCCAGATGTGCTCAATTGGATTCAGGTCTGGGGAACGGGCGGGCCAGTCCATAGCATTAATGCCTTCCTCTTGCAGGAACTGCTGACACACTCCAGCCACATGAGGTCTAGCATTGTCTTGCATTAGGAGGAACCCAGGGCCAACCACACTAGCATATGGTCTCACAAGGGGTCTGAGGATCTCATCTCGGTACCTAATGGCAGTCAGGCTACCTCTGGCGAGCACATGGAGGGCTGTGCAGCCCCCCAAAGAAATGCCACCCCACACTATGACTGACCCACCGCCAAACCGGTCATGCTGGAGGATGTTGCAGGCAGCAGAACGTTCTCCACGGCGTCTCCAGACTCTGTCACGTCTGTCACATGTGCTCAGTGTGAACCTGCTTTCATCTGTGAAGAGCACAGGGCGCCAGTGGCGAATTTGCCAATCTTGGTGTTCTCTGGCAAATGCCAAACGTCCTGCACGGTGTTGGGCTGTAAGCACAACCCCCACCTGTGGACGTCGGGCCCTCATACGACCCTCATGGAGTCTGTTTCTGACCGTTTGAGCAGACACATGCACATTTGTGGCCTGCTGGATGTCATTTTGCAGGGCTCTGGCAGTTCTCCTCCTGCTCCTCATTGCACAAAGGCGGAGGTAGCGGTCCTGCTGCTGAGTTGTTGCCCTCCTACGGCCTCCTCCACGTCTCCTGATGTACTGGCCTGTCTCCTGGTAGCGCCTCCATGCTCTGGACACTACGCTGACAGACACAGCAAACCTTCTTGCCACAGCTCGCATTGATGTGCCATCCTGGATGAGCTGCACTACCTGAGCCACTTGTGTGGGTTGTAGACTCCGTCTCATGCTACCACTAGAGTGAAAGCACCGCCAGCATTCAAAAGTGACCAAAACATCAGCCAGGAAGCATAGGAACTGAGAAGTGGTCTGTGGTCACCACCTGCAGAACCACTTCTTTATTGGGGGTGTCTTGCTAATTGCCTATAATTTCCACCTGTTGTCTATTCCATTTGCACAACTGCATGTGAAATATATTGTCAATCAGTGTTGCTTCCTAAGTGGACAGTTTGATTTCACAGAAGTGTGATTGACTTGGAGTTACATTGTGTTGTTTAAGTGTTCCCTTCATTTTTTTGAGCAGTGTATATATTTCCACATTAAAGCCATGCAATTACTTAGAACAATGTGGACTGCAAACAGGTTCAAGTTAATATATTTAGCAAAGATGGGATAGGTCAACATTTTGTTATTTTGCTTCTGTAAGCTGTTTAACAAACTATAACGGACTAACAGCCAATGGTAGAATCACTCAACATTATAATCAAAGGAGAGCGAATCAAGCAGGTTTCTGATGTTAAATATCTTGGAATCATTTTAGACTCAACTTAAGTTTGATAAACATGCAAAAAAAAAATCAGCAGGAGAGTGAAAGCAAGTCTCAAGTTAATAAGAAACTGTTTACCCTTTGATACTGCACTTTTGTTTTTACACACAATAATAATTTCGCAATTATCCTACTGCATGAGAACATGGACTCAGGTGAAACTCACAGAATCACTCTACAATAGAGCCTTGAAAATTCTAGACAAAACGCTGATAAGGCACCACCACTGCCATTTGCTAAGGAAACATAATTTGTTTAGTTTTTACAGTTTTTGTACATTTATTGATTTATAAATGACTGCGTGGTCTCGCGCCACAGTTACTCTGTAACTTATTGACCATATTGCAATCCACAGGTACATGCACTAGCGGTAGCTGTACAATTCCAATGTGCAGGGCAACACTTCCTCAGTCAACCTTCTCAGTAAAAACTTGGCTCAAATTGCGGCAAACGTGATCACTTATAGACCTCCTAACCATTCTGAAAACGGATAATGACAGGTTCTGGACTAGAGGGCAACTGCTATTCTCCATCGGCCTGGGTTTTTTAGTCGTGGCTTGGCTTGGATGTTTTTGTTTGTTGTTGTTTATGTATACTAACAGTCAAAGGTTTGGACACACCTATTGTACTCATCAAGGGTCTTTCTTTATTTTTACTATTTTTTACATTGTAGAATAATAGTGAAGACATCAAAACAATGAAATAACACATATGGAATCATGTAGTAACCAAAAGTGTTAATCAAATAAAAATTTGAGATTCTTCAAATAGCTACCCTTTGCCTTGATGACAGCTTTGCACACGCTTGGCATTCTCTCAACCAGCTTCACCTGGAATGCTTTTCCTACAGTCTTGAAGGAGTTCCCACAAATGCTGAGTACTTGTTGGCTGCTTTTCCTTCACTCTGCGGTCCGACTCATCCCCAACCATCTCAATTGGATTGAGGTCGGGGGATTGTGGAGGCCAGGTCATCTGATGCAGCACTCCATCACTCTCCTTCTTGGTCAAATAGCCTTTACACAGCCTGGAGGTGTGTTTTGGGTCATTGTCCTGTTGAAAAACAAATGATAGTCCCACTAAGCGCAAACCAGATGGGATGGCATATCGCTGCAGAATGCTGTGGTAGCCATGCTGGTTAAGTGTGCCTTGAATTCTAAACTAGCAACGCACCCCCACACCATCACACCTCCTCCATGCTTCACGGTGGGAACCACACATGCAGCGATAATCCGTTCACCTACTCTGCATCTCACAAAGACACAGCGGTTGGAACCAAAAAAATAATGCTTCACAGAGTTCAAGTAACAGATAATTGTTCTTGTGAAAATAGCAGAAATATTTCGGACACACCCCCGAACCTATAGCACTACCGCCCAGCGATTAGATTGACCATTACATTAGGTTTGACCATTGCATTAGGTTTGTTAAAATAGAGTCCATAATGTTCTTAAACTATTACACCATAGAAGTAAACAACAGCAGTTCTATCCAGACTCCACATTCCTCTGCCTTTACCCAGACAGGCGATAGTATCTGAGCTTGTTGAGGGTGATAAGCTGCTGCTGCTAATTTCGACATGCCCTGGGTAGAATCCGTGTTCATTAAATCTCAAACATCTTTACTGCTACTTTTAGGCGTGTTCCCAGCGTCTCTTCTGTTTGTTATGGTGTTTCTGTGTCTCCCCCACCGTTAATCTGGCGTCCCCTGTTACAGCCAGGAGCTTCCCAGGGACTCCTGTTGGGAGCTCGCACTGTATATCTCATTTATACCATTAGTGATAAAATGAATAATTTACTCCTCCAATGGGAATGGGAGGCATAATGGAGTAGATCTAACAGCCAGTCTACTGGATAAAATAAATAACTTTCAACTTTTATATAGATGCCTATCCTGTGTTCAGAGGGGGATTGGGGCTGAGCTGGTGTAACGGCTGAGTTCTGTGCAGTGTTCGGCAGGAGAGGAGCCAGAGGAGGGAGGGGAGGGGGTAATCTGTAATTCAACACTCAATGGAGCCATTGAGAGTGTTGAGCCTAAAACACCCGCAGGCCTGATCATACCAAGCAGCCACTGATTCTCTCTCTATCTCACATCTCTCTCTTTCTCTCGTTCTCTCTCTTTCTCTCTCTATCCCTCATCTATCTCTCTCTTTCTCTCTCTCTCTCTCTCTCTCTCTCTCACTTTCATTGCCCCTCTATCTCTGTTTTTCTTATTCCTTATCACCCATTCACTCTGTCTCTATCTCTCAACCTCCAGCCATCCCTGGTTTACAATCACTATCTCTTTTCTTCATCTCCTCATTTTCTCTCCATATCTCACTTCCTTCCTCCATCCATCACTCTCCCGTTGGTTATGTATCTATCCATCTGTCCCCTCTCTACTTTTCTCTCTTCCTTCCTTCCTTCCTTCCTTCCTTCCTTCCTTCCTTCCTTCCTTCCTTCCTTCCTTCCTTCCTTCCTTCCTTCCTTCCTTCCTTCCTTCCTTCCTTCCTTCCTTCCTTCTCGCTCTCTTTCTCTTATGGTGGTCTACAGTGGGGAGAGCAAGTATTTGATACACTGTCGATTTTGCAGAGTTAATGTGGATTGTGAAGTGCTCCTCCTCTGATCTGGCAGGCATTATGACACACCATACTGTACTGATAGGCTCTGGCATTCATTATGACACACCATACTGTACTGATAGGCTCTGGCATTCATTATGACACAACATACTGATAGACTCTGGCATTCATTATGACCCACCATACTGTACTGATATACTCTGGCATTCATTATGACCCACCATAGTGTACTGATAGACTCTGGCATTCATTAACCAACCATGTACCAAGCATGTCCTTTCATTGGCCAACACCATGGCTGAATGGGGTGTGTTATGTGGAGCTGCAGACAGTATGGCTTCAGCAGCAGGCACTGCAGCATATTATTCAACTGAGCCATGCAGCATGGAGAGACAGGTAGTGATATATAGAGAGAGGTAATTTTGTCAAAATGTAATCTTTGTCTGTGTCTCCAGTGGGAGCTGGTGAGAGAAGAGAGCTGGGCCATAGAGGTCCCCTTTGTATCAGAGTCAGTACAGCGAAACACACAGAGATGACTTTTGTCAGGGCACATCAGCCAGACCCAGGCTCCTCCACTCAGGTACAGCTGGAGAGGAGAAATGTGTGAGGAGATTAGACTGTCTCTTCCTCCTCTGACTCAGACACGACTCATAGACATGCACACACACACACACATCCAATTTCATACTGTACGGGTCTTCTGTCTAACATCCACTCTCTCCCTTCCATATGTACGTACATGTACATTCACATAGACATAGACACACATTATAAAGACACACTTTCAGAACACATTCACATGTACTTTCTGTAGGATTTACATTTACATTGCGACTCCCTGCAGGCCTTCTACAGCAGGCTATGTGTACTTTAAGAAGGAAAGCTCTTAAACACTGAGTGGGCGGTGGAGGTTGCTGTAAGTCAACCAGAGAGGACTGCACTCAACCTAAAGAGAGACGCTGCTCCATCAATCTTCCTCACTGGCAGCAGGCTCCAAAGTGACTGTCTCTCTGCCCAGCCCCACAGAAAAAATCCATGTCCACATGTACCCTCCTGATCCTTTTCAAGGATAAAGAACTCCGGTGGTGTTACTTTTACAGACTCTTAAATAATGTATGTAAGCCTCTGGGACAGAGCCGGTGTTGAGAGAACACAAATACTCTACTGTAGCATTTACTGCTGCTAAATCCCTGGCTGAATCCTGGAGCTTACTGGCCCAGTCAGTCCCTGTTGATGTGTGAGCGTGTGATCGACGTGTAGCAGGACTTTACCACAGACCCGTAACTCATTAGGCACCAAATCCCACTTGGATTTCTGTTGCTTTACCTCTGACAACAGAGTCTAACTGGGCTTTCAGTGGATTTCATATGTCAAGGAACACATAGATGTAGCTGGTGTGTGTTTTGTATGTTATTGTGTTGTGGATCAAATTCTCTGGATGGTGCTTACTGTTTGCAGGTTAACAAAAAAAGGACCATTGTTAGTAGCATTTTAATAAATGTAGGATAGATATTATGTTGAGGAAATGCTCGAAATATGATTGTAAACCCAATTTGCCAGTATGGCAGAGATGACCACAGTGCCCCCTATCTCTCTGTCAGTGAATGGCCTGACAGAAAGATGAGTGTATGTATTATCTCTCTCCAGCAGGTTCTGTCAGGTCTGAAATGGAAGTCTAGCATCATGTGATGTTGGGGCTGTAGGAGCTGCTGGATGACCAGCAGCATGTAAATATATAGAGTCGTTTTTCGTGTGAGCACTGTGGGCACCACTGGCTTTTTAAGATGAATAGGTTTTTATGTATTAAGCTTATGAGGAAAACACGTGAGCAGAGGTGATAACGTGAAAGGCATGGGTGAACGAGCGTTGACATTTCCTCTCCCATTCCCATTGGGCTGTCTCAAGGCTCAGTCAACCTCCTGCAATCTCCTCTATGCAGTCTATGCAGAATCACCAGCCCAGCAGCTCAGCCTTGGCAGCCCAGCACCACAGTCCAACACTGCCTGTTTTCCATTCTAACAGAGATGCTAGACTGTATGCTATAGCAGTATAATGTTGACCGCATTGGGACACATTCACAATGATGCTCCTGTTATCAGCTATCAGTTAAAGGCTAACATGTTGATGAGGCTCTTTAGGGCATATTTTACATGTATTCCCTGTGTGGGTGTGGTGTTGTTAGTGTTTGTCTCAGAGGCCAAGATGAGCTCTGTGGGCTTTTATAAGTGGCTGGAGATCTGATAAAAGACTGGCTGCCGAATCTCAGAGACAGAAAACGCAATTCATCCACAAATAGGGGAATAAACCCAGGCAGACTCCCTGCTTCAGTCTGCCAACAACAATTCCTTCACAGTGATGTTTAAATCCACTTTCCTTCCCAGACAGCCACCTTCCCTGCTCTAATCCACTCAGTTACAGGAGAAGGTTATTTAGGAGAAGGAGAAATGGGATCCTCCTCCTCCTCCTTGGTAATATTCCTTATTCCTCTTTTAATCCCTTTGTTCTAATTTAATAGGCATGACATTACCTGGCTGATAAACTGTCACCCTCATACCCTCCAATTAAAAAGTCTAGAAACGTTGTTCTCCAATGTCATGTTTAATACTGTGTCTAGTCTAGTCATGCCTGTATTACTGGATGATGGCACTTTGAGAGGTATTTCATGTTTGGCAAAGAATCGTTTGAACAGCGCTGATTTTCTTTTCATGCTATCAAGTGTTTTATTTGAGTTGGTTCTAGTTTTTTCAGAACTACTCTCGTTGATGCCATAATGGGAAGCAGAGAGTGACAGTGAGGGTTGCTGTTATATGATTATATGTTCAAAAGGCAAACTTTGCATTCCTCCTTCTCTTCAGAAATGTAGCAGATATTGGATATGGCTAACCATATGCTGTGAGACTTGTCTCCTGACATATTGACATTGAGAATGAGATGAAGATGGAGGAGAGCAGGGTAAATCCACAGGCAGGCAGGGAGGATGGTAATTCTGCTGGACTGGAGTTTACGAGGGCAGCCCTCCTGTGAGCTATCACGTTTGCCCCAACTCCAGCTGACTGCTGCCAGAAGCACTTTCACCCAATTAAGGTGATGGTGATTAGATCAAACAGCCCTCTGTCTCCCTCTATACCTCTCTCTCTCTGCCTCTTCCTCTGTTCCTTTCTCTCTCTCTCCCCCCTGTCTCTCTCTCTTTCTTTCTCTCTCCGTCATTCCCTCCTCGTCTCATCCAGTCCAGGTACAGCAGGTGTGCTGGTCACATTTCCTTCCCCATTCTCACTCAGATGGGTGGGAGTGAGGGAAGGGTCTCTTTTATCCGCTCCTTGCCAGACTTCATTGCTTCCATGTGAGAACTGTGTATTTTCATGTTTCAGGCCATGAGTTTTTAGCCAGAGGGGGAAGAATTTGTATGTTTCAAGGCCTGCACGCATGAATAAAGTTTCCCAGAGTCTCATTACATTTGCTAAACGTATCTCACGCAGCTCCAGAGTGTTGTTCAACTTATATTTCCTTTTCAGAATCACTTAGACTTACAAAATAGAAAAGAGGGCCAGTGGAAAACAACAACTGTGAGAATTTAAAAAATCAATAGTACCTCCCATTAGATATTCCCCCCATTGAATCAGGCATACTACGATCGCTCCGGAAAAAAATTATGTCTACGGGCCAATTCATTTCAGAATGTCTCTCAAAATTACATTTCACATTTCTCAAAACTACTCCCTAATCTTATTTGAGACAGAGGAGGAAAGACAGACAGAAAAAGAGAGACAGATATCACATCAAATAAAACAGAAAAGTCTTACATCAACCCCAAAAATCTTAAACAAAGAAAAGGAAGTTGTAGACAGCTGTAGCTGCAGTCAGAATACATATCAAGCTGACTAAATGTGCCATATGCCCAATTTATCAAGCAAAGTAATATGAGTGTGATCATGTTCATTTATATACTTGATACTTATACATTGCATGCATTTTACTTGTAGATCACGAAAGGAAAACCTACATAAAGCTAAACCATTACACTGCATTTGTTCTTGGACTGACAGCTCAAGACTCACAGATCTTCAGAAAAAGTCAGGAACTTTCATCTCTTTCTGTATAGAAACGACACACACACTTCTACACGGAGTCGTGAGCTCAGGCAAGATCAGTCCTATGGTCCTGAAGGGTCTGTCCTTACTGTCCAGACAGGGCTGAAAAACAACCACACTCATACAGTGGCTACAGTATATGTCATAATGTAGAGCCAGAGACAGAGAAAGAGAGAAACAGATATGGAGAGAGTTCTGAGTACAGCCCACAGTTACAGCATAGAGGAATGGAGACTAGTCCAGAGGAGAGGGATGGCAGAGAGAGACAGGCAGAAGGATTGATAACATCTCATATTTCATATTGCGGTGTGTATGCCTTTGTCTGTGTGTGAAGAAAGGTATATACTGATAGCACTAGCTGTAACAGCCTGTGTATTGAAAGTTATCATGCAGTAATCTGATTTATATAATTGTAAGATATTTATGATACCTTTACTACTCTACTTGTATGTAACTCTTCATAAATGACCCTGTGTAGATATAAAGGAACCAGGCTATAATACATGTTTTTTTCTGCTGGTCTTCAGAAGTGTGTGATACATCACCACTATAGAAAAGAGGTACATTTTGTCCCATTCACCTGGGACATGGCAGAGGAGGACGTGTCATTGTCAAGCCCGCAAATGTTTCCATGTCCAGTCATTGAGTTTCTATATTCTATCTAAATCTGTACCAAGGGTGTGTATTTTTTATCTTCTCTGTCCTCTCCATCCTGAATCTTTAATGTAGGATACTAATCACCTGTCTTTGTGTAATTGATTGCAACTGATCTGTGTTGAAGATACCCTTAACTATATGTTTATCTTTCTCTTCCTCTCTCTGTCCCTTCTCTCTTCTCCTTTTTCTATTCTCTCCTTTCAGGCCTGTAAATTGTGCTGAAACCTACTGTAGTCTACTTGCAACACTGAAGAGAAACACCATATCTCCCCTACGTGACCAAGCCTAAGGAAAGAGAAGACCTCTCACCATAACGACAACAACTAGCAAACAATTTTAAAAACACAATTCAGACTGGACCTCTGTGGTATTAAGCTTCTTGGGTGTCTCAACGTTATCTCACCCAGCCGTCCCCCCCTGGCTCCCCACCAGGTTTTAGTTACCCCCCTTCACCTCTACCTCACCCGTCTCTACGTCCATTACCGCCCCTAGCTCTGTTCCCCCTCACCTGAACAGTTGTCCTTGCCCCTGGTCTTCTCCCTCGCCCGTCCGTCTCCCGCCCCTTGCCCGCCTGTCTCCTCCCTCCATCGCTGCGTTGTCACTGACACCACCGCCTAAATGGACTCTTTCGCTGGGCAAGGAAACACTGCATAGTCTGAGCTACTGGATACTGGATGGGGAAAAGCATAAACCTTTTGATGTATTACTTTATTTTCTCGTCACAAACAAGTGTATTTTGTCTTGTTTCCTACTGTAATGAGAGAAAAAAGCCTGTTTTTGTCTGCAGTGGTTGTGGTCTCTTAGGGCAAGATGGTAGCCTTCTCAAGTCAGAAGTTTCTGGAGTCTTTTTTGATTTGTTTTGTTTCTATTGAATTAGTTGTCATGGAGTGGAAAACAATATTTCTTTATAGTAACGGTGTGAAACTTTAAAAAAAAAAGTACACTATATATATTTTATTTTTTACCATTGTACAAATATATTAATTAACTTATGTACTTGGACTGCAGGCTCTTCAATTACCCTTACAGAAAAAAAAACGGAAACATTTTTGTGGACTTTAGGCACTATTTCTAATGCTATCAATGTGTTTCCTATTTTTTTTTTTTTTCTATTTTTAAATCTGTGATTAATTTACATCTGGAGCAGGGGTTGGAACCAAAATTATTTTCCAATCGTTTCGTTCTGAACAGAATCATTATTTTTTTTGTTCCGTTCCACTGTTCCGACCTGCAAAATAAAGTTCTGAACCGGTTCGAACCCCAAAAAAGTAACGATTTATATAGTTCCATTTCTGTTCCTTTCTGATATTTTTTTTACATTTAGCTCGACATTAAATTACTTCACCAATCAGTGCGGATTGAGCAGCTTGCTATGGAGCGGGCAAGCTATAGTTGTTTACATACGCGATGGACAGACAAGTGTAGAGCGCAAGATGCGATGGAAATGTTGCGGTTGGGGAGAAAGGGTGGGGGAGGAGGCTTGGCTTGAAGTGCTGGGCATCTTGTTATGACATGCATTTTCTGAATTAGGCACACAGAATTATACCTACGGGGGATCGGCTTCAATGGAGGAACTTTGAACATCTTTGAACTTCAGAGAGTTGGCTTAACGTTGGACCAGAGCTAGCTACCAGAATTAAAAACGCATCTTACCTTTTTGTAGTTAATAAATCCAATGTGAAACATGATAAATATAGTATCCTTAATTAGCATTGAAAAAGTGAATCCTTTCTTTTCTAATTTAAAATCTCTCCCTAATTTCTGAATCACGCTTATAATGTCAGTAGGCTACGGTAGTGGGAGGGGCAGGTAGCCTACACACACACAAACACTGGCAAAGAATTTCAGCTGGCAAAGATTTTCAGCTGGCAGGGAGACGCTGGAATACGTTTCTGAGGGACAGAGTGAGGGTTTTGCATAGGCACTTTGTTGCGTTTTTTGTGAGAGGGACCTAAAAAAAAATCCTGACGCGTAATTAACCGGTTCCTATGCGTTTAAAATAACGGTTCTGTTCTGGAACAGTATAGATCACTTTTGTTCCCGGTTCTGATTCTGTTCCTTGAAAAAAATAAATCTGGTTTTTGGTTCTGTTCTCTGAACCGGTTCCAACCCCTGATCTGGAGTTTTCATTTGCTTTGAAGTATGGCAATCTGTCTGCCCCCCCCCCCCCCACACACACACACAAAGAGGTCAAGGAAAGCTATTGAATTGATGGTTTGTTTTTTGCGCTCGTAAAAAAAAAGGTATGTATGGGGGAAGACCCCATTATTCACGATAAAGCAAAGAAAAATATAATATTTTGAATGAGTTATGTCTGTCTTTTGCACTAATTTAATAAAGCCGTTACTGTAATTCCCATCACTATACATTTTATTGTTTGTGTGAGCCCCATTGATTGACTTACAGGGTTAGTAAGTGTGTTTACCAACTGGTTTTGACAGCAAAATGGAGACCCAAGGCCACTGGCGTACCACTGCTGTATCACACCCCCCTGCAGAATTTCTAAGGGGTGCCCCTTGGAGGTCGCCCCTTAGAAACATGTTCAGCTTTTAAGCAAATTCTCTGCAATTCTACACATTTTTCCATGGGGCAGAGAAAACATTTTGCTTTTTTAAAACTTATTTCATGCGATTGTACTCATTTTGCCATAGGGCGGAGAGAAAGCCTTGCCATTTTAAAGCTAGTTTCCTGCAATTCTACACATTTTGCCATGTGATGGAGAGAACATTTTGCAGTTTTAAAGCTAATTTCCTGCAATTCTAATGTTCATATGTTACAGTGAGGGGAAAAAAGTATTTGATCCCCTGCTGATTTTGTACGTTTGCACACTGACAAAGACATGATCCGTCTATAATTTTAATGGTAGGTTTATTTGAACAGTGAGAGACAGAATAACAACAAAAAAATCCAGAAAAACACATGGCAAAAATGTTATAAATTGATTTGCATTTTAATGAGGGAAATAAGTATTTGACCCCCTCTGCAAAACATGACTTAGTACTTGGTGGCAAAACCCTTGTTGGCAATCACAGAGGTCAGACGTTTCTTGTAGTTGTATCGTATATGAAGATTATGTCTTTGTTAAATGTTTTTCATGAAGAAATGGAATGTTGTTTATGTTAGTATATGTTTTAGTGTAACGTCACATACCACAGACCGGAAGTGTGTTGTAGACAGGGGAGACTGGGGATTGGCCAGAAGAGGGAGCATCATTGTTATAAATAGGGGGAAAACGAAGAAGAAAGTCAGAACGAGCAGCCATTCTGAGGCGTCACTCTCCGGGTGTCATGTCACCTGTAACTTATGCTGTAACCTCGTGATTTTAATAAAAGCCTCTAACACGATGCAGCATAAACGGACTCTTTGTTGACAGCAATAACTGGCCACCACTCATCCGATACGACATAATGGCGACCCAGATGGGACTGGTCTGCGCCTCTTCTTTGTTTCAGTCAACCGCCAAGCTAACTCGCTTTGAAGCATGGCCAAACAAGGGTGAGTTTTTCTTACCGCTTCGGAGTTTGTTAGATTGGATACGACTTGTGTACACTGGAGAGATGTACCATTCCGACCTTGCCTCGGGTGGCGTTATTGCTGTTGACTAGAGTCTGTTAAAATATATTCCATTGGTAACGGTAGGCAATGGGAAATTTTGAGCATTAAACGGTAGGATTTAAGTATTGAAAGGGTACAATTAAGGCAGATATGCACATTCATCTTTAGGGCACTGTACCGCTTTAAGACCTCCAGGGGGGGCCATTTTAGATGTTGGGCCGGCAAATCCGTTTGAACGATAGAATGGGCAGACGGTGGGTTTTTTAAAAGGAAGACTCTGATTAATGGGATTTATCTGATTGTGATTATGATTCGACTCTCGTCCGACGGGGGGTTTGTTGGGTTTGATTTCTCGGTGTAATGGTCATTAAGTCACGGTAGCAAAAACGGTAGGATAAATATGTTTAAAGGGAATAAGGGCAGTGCAGGATATTTATTTGTATGGTAGGCCGCAGTTAGCTAAAGGCTAAGGCTAATGTTAATGCTAAATGGGAGTGTGTTTCATGCTACATGGTACATGGCGGCTAATGCTAATTGTGTTGTGTGCTACATGCTAACGGATATCCTTAGAGACCCCATTGCGATGGATTAAAGTCTCTTAAACTTGTCTCTGTGTGTAAGTCAGGTTATATGTTTTGTGAGCGCTGTTAAATGTTGTTTGACTATAAGGGGGAAACGGGAGGTACAGCTGGACTGTTATTCTGTCTGTTTGAGGAGGGAGTAGAAAATCTTCCTTCCACGGTGAAAAGGTATTTTTGAATGGCTGTGCGCATGTGCATGATTTTGCGACACTACACTACAGAAAGGGGGAGTTTATGACACGAGATTAGGACACGTTTTGGTTTACGGCACTAAAACTACGACATGTGGTTGTGCTAAGCCTACAAAACACTGCATTATGGGTAAAGGTCATAGGTCCCATCTGGGGGCTGCAGGGGGAGACAGAGAAATGGACACAGACAAAGAGGAGAGATTTTAACACGAGTATTCTAGTTTAAACTGCGGTTGGTTAAAGATGAAACTTGTTTTGTGACCTATTGAATTTATAAATTAAATATATGTTGACGGAGTATAATGAATTAAATTAAATGACGGATTAAAATAAAATAAAAATGTTTTTGAGCGATCTATTTAGTTCTGAGGTTAGTCTTAGAGTGAATAATGGGTGAACGAAGGAATATTGAATATGGTTGAAATAACTCAGTGATTGCATTAACTACTAAAATGTGATTCTGTGTCTCTGTTTTTCTGTCATCTGAGAGGAGCAATACGATACGACAGGAGAGAGGAGGGGCTAACGTGTGACTGACGTGCGTCACGTGACAAGGTGTGACGAGGCAGAGGATCAGATATCAGGCTAGTTCACAAAATCATCCTAACAAAATATGTGATGTTATGACAATTTTACATAGGCTTGGCAAATGATTCATTAAAAATTGCATTTTGGAGGCTCTGTATCACTGGGGTTTGATGGGAGTTGTGTTGGGAATCAAGGACTGACATTATTCTGTAAATTTAAGATAATTAGGTGCCTATAGAGCAAGGGGGTTTATGGGAATTGTAGTATTGAAGGGTTAGAGGCTTTGTTTTTGGGGATTGCTTTGAAGTTGACTAACTTACTTGCATTTGATGGGTTGTGGTAAGATAGCCAACACTAATTGATAAATTGGTGACATAGAATATAGAAATAAAAAATTGGTTTTAAATTATTCATAATTTTTAATTGAGTTTTTAATTGGTTTTTATTTTTAATTAAATGGTTTTTGAATAAGGCATTTAATTGAATTTTTTAATATTCATATTTTGATTGATTTATTAATCAATTAATATTGATTTGGAGTTGTTAGGGTTATATTAATAATTAGAGGGGGGAAGCCATAGGCTATACAGTCTAAAATAAGATAATTCATAATAAAGGAATATAAAAGGGTTGATATAGGGAAAAAATAGTAATCCTTTAACTAAAGTAGTGTTAGAAAAACTAATGGCAGAAGTTAGTACACCTTTCTCACATACGGATTCAGCAAAAAGTACAGCTTAGGGATGTTTATCCTCAGCTTCCGGTGATCATCCAGGAGGGTGATTGTTGCATCAGAGATGAAGATGAATAATAGATAGAGGACAAGCAGAAACGACGATGAAGATGAATCAAAACTCCAGAAGGCTGGAAGAAAAGAGGGAGGTTAAGGAGGATGGAACTTAAAGAAGATGAGGATGATGAAGATGAGTGATGATGAAGAGGTCATGGGTGGAGATGACTCTGTGATCAGAAGGAAGTTGGCAAGAGAGGAAAGAAGAAGGATACTAGAGATTTGATCTCTGATGGAAGTTGAAGGAAGAAGGATACACGAGATTTGATCTCTGATGAAAGCAAAGATGAAGAAAGCGATGAAGATTTGGAGATTAAGGGTGCTTTATGTTCAAGAGGATTTTATCCTACAATGACTAGCAAAGAAGAAATAGATATATAGACCGATGTTTATCATGCCTGGATAAAGCAAATAGTTTAGAAGAAGTAATACAGCTGAAGATACAGAAGAGGAGAAACTGCTGAGAAAAGGATCCCAAGAATTGGAGAAGGAGAAGGAGAAAATAAGTTTTGGTTATGAAGAATCAGAGTGAACCAAATCAACAATCACTGCTACAGCTTCAACTGAACAATATCAAATGCAATTGTACCAGCCAAGGGGGGTACCAGATGTTCCATATCCACAGCCAGTTTCTGGACAGACACAGAATTGGAGAGGAAGAGGACGAGAAGAAATAGAAGGAGGAGGAAGATTTCAGCTACACTTTCAGCAACTTTCAGAAGACTGTTATAATTGTGGACAGATTGGGTACTTTACCTGTGATGAAAATGCGTCAGGAGGAAACAACAGAGGAAGATAAAGGAGCAAGTGAAGATCACCTGTTAGTGCCTAGAAGATCCGGAAGGGGGGTGTCAGCTGAGAGCATCGATTAGAGAAGAAGAGAAAATAGCTAACAATTGAAGTAAAAACAACCGACCATTAGAAGTGATGGTGAATAGTGGAAAAACTTATCTGGGTTCAGCCTAAAGAGGTTAAACATCTCACTATGTAAAATTAACTAATTAGGATAGGGATTTGAGGTAGTAAAACAGTTAATTACTCTTAAGATTCTAATATTAGAAGATACTGTTATTGCAGTATTGGAAAGAGATGCATTGTTTATTCTGGGTTACATTCTTACACTAAGGGATTTCAGGCTAGGCTAAAAGGTGTTTAGTTTGCCAAGTCTGTGTGTAATGAGTCAGAAGCAGGTGGGGAACTTTCCCAATCACATATTCTAAAAATTTGGTGGTAAAGGGATGTTGTGAATAAATCAGTGGAAAAAGTTTAAAGGTTAGGAGGAAAAGATTAGATTAAAATAAGTTAGGAGAACTAGGTTGAAGGAACTCTAAGACAGTAAGCTAAGTTTAAAGTTAGTAGTAAGAGAGAGAACAATGGTGAATGACACTTTAGAGTAGGAAGATCAAGGTAATTATAGGTGTATTTTTTATAATCAAAAGTTTGAAAGTCAGGGATTAGAGAAAGGACTGAGAGTGGGGAAAAAGTGACACTAGTGGTGATGGATGGAAGTACAAGCAAAGACAACTTTTCTTTGGGGAAAACTAGAAGTAACTAAGGACATTAACACTTCAGTCTATTAAAACAACAGTGAGAAGCAATTTAACTCTTTCAACATTGATAGTTATTAAAGCCATAAATATATCGCATTTGATTATAAGGGAACCAATAGCTCCAGTGCCAATTTTAGGGTTAGGATGGGGACGTTTCTTCCACATGGAGAGATAATTATGGAGAAGAAGTATACTTATCTAGTGCAAGCATTAGAAATTTGTTCCGGTTAAGAATTATTGGTTAAAAGGCTATGTAATTCATAAAGTAACGCTTATGATGGAAGAGTTGAGGTCTGTTGTAGCCTCCACAGTCATTGAGGGAGTTCAGGAGGAGTAGGTTACAGTAGCCACTCCAACAGTAGATAATACACAGAGGATAACGGGAACTTTCGCACTAGAAGTAATTAAGGTTAATACATCAACTACTTTAATGGTAACTTTGGAAGGGATTAATGATACGATGGCAATAGCAAACGTAGGAAGTATGACACTGACAACAACTTTTCTGAAATTAAAGGGGGTAGCAAGACGAATAGGGTTAAAATAGGAGAACAGATAGTAGTAGAGAGAATAGTGATACTATCATGGAGGACAGAATGAGGTCTTTGATTTTAATGACAGACAAGGAGAGGTATCTGATCAGTACCGCTCGTTAGGGGAGAGAGAAACTAAAGGGAGTGGTTTGATTCTTCTGTTGTGAAAGTTAGAGATAGATGGGCAGGTTCCAGCAGCTCATTCTGTAAGATCAGTGAGGAATCTTGAGGGTCCATGTCTGGTGAGAATTTCAGCAACAAACATGTTAGAGACGGTCGTTCGACCTCTATCAAGTATGTGTCAATCTTATGCGTTGTCATGACTGTTGTATCAGCAACAGTCAGTAACAGATAAAATAATGTCGTTGTCAAAACATTTGTTTAAGTCTAGGGTTAGGTGGTATTGGGTTAAGTGAATTAACATTGGGTGCATTTGTTAGATGGAAAGTAAAATCAGGTAACAGCGTAACTGAAGCATTTGAGGTGTAACCATTGAGGGCTAAAAGTTGTTTGGTTGTAATAAAACATATGAGGTAAGGGGTATGTTTATGGGAATATCAGATTGTGATGATTATAGGATGACTTTGGATAAGCATGAACATAAGGTTAGAGATGACAAATATAATGTAATTGTTATGTACCAGTTAGTAGGAACAGCAGGACTTTAATGGTTAAAGGATTAGTTTTGCCTGACAATGTGACTATGGGGAATTTTAGAGATATTTGGAGGGTTTGTGGTGATAAAGCATATATATTCTTACACTATGGATAGACAGGATGTTGTTACATGTCAACGTTGAAGCTTCCATATGAGGTTTTTACCATTATAAGAGGGATAGCACCAGACACAGCTAAATCTAGGGTTAAAAGGGTGACATGGCTACATGTCATAGTCTTCAAGCCTATCATTGAAGGATGAATCTAAGGGAGAAGGGGGGACTTTTTCCATGGTATGGTGTAACATTTGGGAAGATCCTATTGATAATATTAGGTATACTTTGAGTCCAGATAGTTCGATAATGTCACGAGTGTTATATATGCATTTAAGAATATAAGGGATGTGTTTGGGAGATCTGAGAAGATTTGGTTGCAAGATCAGGTAGGCCAGTAGGGGCGGTGATGGGTTACATTTAATGGCAACTTTGATAACACTGTGTGATGTTTGTAATTTGTTACTGATCTTTGAGAAAGCTATGATATTGAGATAGGTTGGAGAGTGAGGCCTGGAGACAACACTCAGATGCCGGTGTTGACTGTTCCTGATCTGGATAAAGATGGACAAGTGGAACTGATGGATAAATATCATTTTTGATTATTTGATCATTTTTCAATTTTTTTTTCAATATTAGGGTGATGTTGGTATGATTTATGAATCAAAGGGGGGAATGGGTTTATGTGATTCATGCATCATTTATATATCATTTCTATATTCTTAGGTGATATTGATGTTCAATTTGAAAGTGTTTGTTTTGCAAAAGATACTGTTTGGTTTTTTCTTTTCTTCCAGAAGCATTTGGGGGAACATGTGGAGATTGAAATACTCAAACAAAGACAATATGAAGGGACAATATGACTGGAGGAGATGAAACAAGGAGGGTGTGGCCGATTCCATCATCAACAGTCCATTGGAAGATGAGACTACGGGGAGATGAAGTGTAGTGGACTACATTCCAGTGTCTGCAATGAAATATAGACATGTGTAATACATAATTGTGTCATATTCTTAGGGACTAATTTTTGTAGAAGGATATTTGATGTTATTGAATACATGTGAGGATTTTAGATGTTTTTGTTTATTTCGGTGATGTTTAGGGACAGAGAGGCTAGGCAGGGAGAGGTTCACTGTACGGTCCAATGGGTTGACCAGCCTTACAAGTGGATGTTTTTGGATAGGATTTTGTTTGCAGGGGCTTACATATGTATTTAATTGCATCATAGTTTCAAATGCATTTACATGGTTTATGAGGTTATCTGGAGTACCGAAGGTGGTTGCCTGGGGCAGAGGGACCGTGAGAGAATTTTACTGTCTTGATTGATGGATGGAAGGTTGCCGGACAGTTTTTCGCTCTTACACTCCATAGAGATTTGTTCATATTTCATAGTAATGTATTCACACTTCATAAAGATAGTGATGTATTCACACTTCATAAACAGTTATTTCATAGAAAGGTATTTACACTCTAGAGGAGAATGTTTTTGGTTTAATGTTAAAGATACTCAATAAGATAAATTGTTACTAGTCATAATCCTATTCTGTTTGTTTTCAAGACGTTTAGTTCGTCTCGAAGGGGGGAATATCGTATATGAAGATTATGTCTTTGTTAAATGTTTTTCATGAAGAAATAGAATGTTGTTTATGTTAGTATATGTTTTAGTGTAACGTCACATACCACAGACCGGAAGTGTGTTGTAGACAGGGGAGACTGGGGATTGGCCAGAAGAGGGAGCATCATTGTTATAAATAGGGGGGAAAACGAAGAAGAAAGTCAGAACGAGCAGCCATTCTGAGGCGTCACTCTCCGGGTGTCATGTCACCTGTAACTTATGCTGTAACCTCGTGATTTTAATAAAAGCCTCTAACACGATGCAGCATAAACGGACTCTTTGTTGACAGCAATAACTGGCCACCACTCATCCGATACGACAGTTGGCCACCAGGTTTGCACACATCTCAGGAGGGATTTTGTCCCACTCCTCTTTGCAGATCTTCTCCAAGTCATTAAGGTTTTGAGGCTGACGTTTGGCAACTCGAACCTTCAGCTCCCTTCACAGATTTTCTATGGGATTAAGGTCTGGAGACTGGCTAGGCCACTCCAGGACCTTAATGTGCTTTTTCTTGAGCCACTCCTTTGTTGCCTTGGCCGTGTGTTTTGGGTCATTGTCATGCTGGAATACCCATCCACGACCCATTTTCAATGCCCTGGCTGAGGGAAGGAGGTTCTCACCCAAGATTTGACGGAACATGGCCCCGTCCATCATCCCTTGGCCAGGGCATTGAAGTTGGCCATGCAGTGAAGTTGTCCTGTCCCCTTAGCAGAAAAACACCCCCAAAGCATAATGTTTCCACCGCCATGTTTGACGGTGGGGATGGTGTTCTTGGGGTCATAGGCAGCATTCCTCCTCCTCCAAACACGGCGAGTTGAGTTGATGCCAAAGAGCTCGATTTTGGTCTCATCTGACCACAACACTTTCACCCAGTTCTCCTCTGAATCATTCAGATGTTCATTGGCAAACTTCAGACGGGCCTGTATATGTGCTTTCTTGAGCAGGGGAACCTTGCGGGCGCTGCAGGATTTCAGTCCTTCACGGCGTAGTGTGTTACCAATTGTTTTCTTGGTGACTATGGTCCCAGCTGCCTTGAAATCATTGACAAGATCCTCCCGTGTAGTTCTGGGCTGATTCCTCACCGTTCTCATGATTACATTTACATTTTTTACATTTAGCAGACGCTCGTATCGAGAGCGACTTACAGTTAGTGAATACATATTTTTTTATATACTGGCCCCCGTGGGAAACGAACCCACAACCCTGGCATTGCAAACGCCATGCTCTATCAACTGAGCTACATCCCTGCCGGCCATTCCCTCCCCTACCCTGGACGACGCTGGGCCAATTGTGCGCCGCCCATGAGTCTCCCGGTCGCGGCCGGCTGCGACAGAGCCTGGATTCGAACCAGGATCTCTAGTGGCACAGTTAACACTGCGATGCAGTGCCTTAGACCACTGCACCACTCAGGAGACATGATCATTGCAACTCCACGAGGTGAGATCTTCCATTTGCGAATAATCGCACCAACTGTTGTCACCTTCTCACCAAGCTGCTTGGCGATGGTCTTGTAGCCCATTCCAGCCTTGTGTAGGTCTATAATCTTGTCCCTGACATCCTTGGAGAGCTCTTTGGTCTTGGCCATGGTGAAGAGTTTGGAATCTGATTGATTGATTGCTTCTGTGGACAGGTGTATTTTATACAGGTAACAAACTGAGATTAGGAGCACTTTAAGTGTGCTCCTAATCTCAGCTCGTTACCTGTATAAAAGACACCTGGGAGCCAGAAATCTTTCTGATTGAGAGGGGGTCAAATACTTATTTCCCTCATTAAAATGCAAATCAATTTATAACTTTTTGACATGCGTTTTTCTGGATTTTTTTGTTGTTATTCTATCTCTCACTGTTCAAATAAACCAACCATTAAAATTATAGACTGATCATTTCTTTGTCAGTGGGCAAACGTACAAAATCAGCAGGGGATCAAATACTTTTTCCCTCACTGTATATACAATAGGGAAAAAATGATTTAGTCAGCCACCAATTGTGCAAGTTCTCCCACTTAAAGAGATGAGAGAGGCCTGTAATTTTCATCATAGGTACACGTCAACTATGACAGACAAAATGAAGAAAGAAAAATGCAGAATATCACGTTGTAGGATTTTTAATGATTTTATTTGCAAATTATGGTGGAAAATAAGTATTTGGTCAATAACAAAAGTTTCTCAATACTTTGTTATATACCCTTTGTTGGCAATGACACAGGTCAAACGTTTTCTGTAAGTCTTCACAAGGTTTTCACACACTGTTGCTGGTATTTTGGCCCATTCCTCCATGCAGATCTCCTCTAGAGCAGTGATGTTTTGGGGCTGTCGCTGGGCAACACGGACTTTCAACTCCCTCCAAAGATTTTCTATGGGGTTGAGATCTGGAGACTGGCTAGGCCACTCCAGGACCTTGAAATGCTTCTTACGAAGCCACTCCTTCGTTGCCCAGGCGGTGTGTTTGGGATCATTGTCATGCTGAAAGACCCAGCTACATTTAATCTTCAATGCCCTTGCTGATGGAAGGTGGTTTTCACTCAAAATCTCACGATACATGGCCCCATTCATTCTTTCCTTTACACGGATCAGTCGTCCTGGTCCCTTTGCAGAAAAACAGCCCCAAAGCATGATGTTTCCACCCCCATGCTTCACAGTAGGTATGGTGTTCTTTGGATGCAACTCAGCATTCTTTGTCCTCCAAACACGACGAGTTGAGTTTTTACCAAAAAGTTATATTTTGGTTTCATCTGACCATATGACATTCTCCCAATCCTCTTCTGGATCATCCAAATGCACTCTAGCAAACTTCAGACGGGCCTGGACATGTACTGGCTTAAGCAGGGGGACACGTCTCATACTGCAGGATTTGAGTCCCTGGGGGCGTAGTGTGTTACTGATGGTAGGCTTTGTTACTTTGGTCCCAGCTCTCTGCAGGTCATTCACTAGGTCCCCCCGTGTGGTTCTGGGATTTTTGCTCACCGTTCTTGTGATCATTTTGACCCCACGGGGTGAGATCTTGCGTGGAGCCCCAGATCGAGGGAGATTATCAGTGGTCTTGTATGTCTTCCATTTCCTAATAATTGCTCCCACAGTTGATTTCTTCAAACCAAGCTGCTTAACTATTGCAGATTCAGTCTTCCCAGCCTGGTGCAGGTCTACAATTTTGTTTCTGTTGTCCTTTGACAGCTCTTTGGTCTTGGCCATTGTGGAGTTTGGGGTGTGACTGTTTGAGGTTGTGACAGGTGTCTTTTATACTGATAAAAAGTTCAAACAGGTGCCATTAATACAGGTAACGAGTGGGGGACAGAGGAGCCTCTTAAAGAAGAAGTTACAGGTCTGTGAGAGCCAGAAATCTTGCTTGTTTTTAGGTGACCAAATACTTATTTTCCACCATAATTTGCAAATAAATTCATTACAAATCCTACAATGTGATTTTCTGTAGAAAAAAATTCTCAATTTGTCTATCATAGTTGATGTGTGCCTATGATGAAAATTGCAGGCCTCTCTCATCTTTTTAAGTGGGAGAACTTGCACAATTGGTGGCTGACTAAATATTTTTTTTCCCCACTGTAGCGTGCATGTTCAAGATAGCATGCACAGGTCATCGCAGGTCTGTGGAGTAATATTCACAATTACTGTAATAATCTATGCAGAATCTTGAACGGCATTGATCAAAACTACACCATGTACTGTAGTTTTAATGTAACCTCAACTAAAATCCAGGTCACTTGGTTCTGCTATTACAGTGATATCGCATTGTATAAATAAACAAAATATCGGACATTGTATTCCCATTTGAACTGCTTTTAAATGGTTTAAAGTGCAGTGATAGACATTTGGGTGACAAGTTTATCCATTGGAATTTGGTTGTGCTTTTAGATGGTTGAAAGCATAGTGATAACACATTCGAAATTGAACAAACTTTTGGCTATCTTTTTGAGTGTGTGAAAATAGGTTGTAATCTCACTGATCAATGTCTCAACTAAATATTACCAAATTATCCACGTTGAAATTACATAGTGTGCCCAGTGGGTTGTGTGAGCCACCCTGAGTGACAGACAGAGGCAGCCAGAGAAAAGCTACAGTCAGACAGGGTTTATAAAGCCTTGCTGCGAGAGATCAAAATTGATTAATAATACTGGCTGCTGCTCATTAGGTCTGTGATTGTAGAACACAGGCAGAATACAGACTCCTCATGCTTCCAAGGTGAAACAGTTTGAGTAGATTTTGTGCATATATTATGACGACATTTAGTGACGTTTTTGTTCATTTGGACTTCGGTGAGGGTTTTTTCGGCTGTTCGGGAACACAGCATTTTTTCTGGATTCAAGCTGAAGTTTGGAACCGAAGTTCTACACCCTTTTGTTTTTTTATTGGTCAACAGTAGGGATTCTTCAATAAAGTCTTTGTTGTCATTCATCGAGAGATGACTCATTTTCATGCATGTTTTCAATTGAAAAATACTGCACCAAACATCTTAGTTAGATGTAAAACTGTGCGACTAAGATCTCTTTGGCAAAAACGTAAAAATTAATGACATATTTCTTGAGTTATCTTAGATTGATTCTGACAATGTTGAGTATACTGACTACGGCATCTCAAAATGGACGCTTTTTTCTTGTTTTTCAAGCGAAGGTCTTTTAAGGGAGTTTGCGACCACACTCGTGCAGTTTGGCTAGCCAAGTTTGGTTCCAGTCACTTCACTAAAACTGAGCAGATTGGTCAAGGTGATGGAGGGCACTAGTATGGTTCACCTGAGGTGAACAGTCAGATCTCTCTGGTGCTAACTCCTAACACAGGTATGATTCTACTGTCTTTCCCACTCTCACAGGTGATTTCCATGGGTTTGTTTTCCTGCGCTATGACTTTACTACGCTTCCAGAGCTGCTTACTATAGAACAGGGATTTCCAACCCTGCTCCTGGAGAGCTACCGTCCTGTAGGTTTTCACTCCAACCCTAATCTAGCGCACCTGATTCAAATAGTTAGCTGGTTGATCAGCTGCATCAGGTTAGTTAAAACTGGGGTTGGAGTGAAAACCTACAGGAGGGTAGCTCTCCAGGAACATGGTTGGAGAACCCTGCTATAGAACATGAAAGGGAATGCTGAAGGAAGCCTTTCTCACACAGGATACAGATGCCTCTCTAAGGCTCCCACTGGAAAGAAAGACTCTTAGAGAGGAGACGAGAAGCTCTTGTTCAATTTTTGCTTTCCTTTATTTCAGAAGAGGTTTCCTCTTGAAAAGACATGACTCACTTAATTACGTTTATGTTGTATTTTATTCAAAAACCATAATTCATTCTGCTCCTATTTTCCCCATGTTTGCTTGCTTTGCCCGTCAGATAATGAAATATCTACAGTCAAATAGTGAAATATCTGCTATGTAAAATGTGACGAGAAGCAGTTGATAAGGCTGAGAGGTTTGTTGATTGTTCAGCTGTGTCATGGTATATGCAGTGAAACCTTGGAGATGTATATTTGACAGGGTTGAGTGGCTGTGTTGTCCCTGTCCAGGATGTAGAGAGGATAGCCCTGGGCCATGCTGGGCTGTGCTGGGCTCTGCTTCTCTGACAGTGTCTACCTCCATATAAAATACCTTCAGACAGAGTGATGGATTCCCAGACCAAATACTGTGTCCACATCTGTCTTGCTTGGATGGAGACGGGTAAATAAAAGCCACTTAATTTATGTGTGTAAAAACGTGAAGAGGAATCAGCTCTCTCTCTCTCTCTCTCTCTCTCTCTCTCTCTCTCTCTCTCTCTCTCTCTCTCTCTCTCTCTCTCTCTCTCTCTCTCTCTCTCTCTCTCTCTCTCTCTCTCTCTCTCTCTCTCTCTCTCTCTCTCTCTCTCTCTCTCTCTCTCTCTCTCTCTCTCTCTCTCTCTCTCTCACGCTCTGTGAGGAGAAGAGACTTTATGTATTTTTAGAGTTAGTGCTCTGCTGGTGGGTAAAGCTGCTGGTGCTCTGGAGGATGCAGTGGGACAGGTAGGTGTGTGTTTGACGTGACAGGTGAGTGCCCTGGGGGAAGATGCTTTCTCAGTCAGGAAGAGAAACAGAGCTGTCAGACACCTAATTGTTCCCGCAGAGCTCCTGATTGGAAAAAAAGGGGCAAGACGGCCTCCAGCCTGACTCCTGGAAACCAGGCAGCTCAATGTTTCAACACGACACAGATCGCAAAGGTGTGTGTGTGTGTGTGTGTGTGTGTGTACTGTATGTTTGTGTGTACTGTATGTTTGTGTTGCCAGTAAGGAAGCAGGATCTTTTTCCCCATGTATTTTGTATTGATATCCTGCAGCAGACAGAGGATGGTATCCTTTGTAATCTGCTGCCTGTTGGTCCTATGAAATTCATTATGATATGTCTTGCTTGGCTTCTTCTACGGGACACATTTGATAACAGATACAAAAAGCAACTGGGTCATTCCATGCCATGTCAGCAAGCCATGACACTCACCATCTCGGATTGTTCTGAAATTGTTTCTATAGTTAGAAACAGATAAGATTAGCATTCCTGAAACATTATTTTGTTGAAATGTTATTTGATCTCTGATAAATTAAGCTAATTGATTGCACCCAAATTGGCCCTTTTGATTTATAGCATTCACATAATATTCAACAAATAAAGTACCCAACATCTGATTTGGACCGAACTTCTTCCTACCATTGAGTAAAACATGAGGAATCCAATAATGGTCAAAAGCCACCCACAAACCCCCCACACACACGCCAATCACACCCCAACAACCAGTATACAGTATCAGTTCTCTATGTTTGACAAGTATTATGGAGATGCAGCTTGGAGTATTGCTTCTTCACCATTTGTAATGTATTCCCTGTGAATCTGGTGATTCCCCACCGTTTAGAAAAAGTTGCCTTTGAAGTCGCTTGCATTATTTACTATAAATTAGTGTGAAAGCACCAGATTTTACCCACTAGATGCCGCTGTTCCTGCTACTATCCATTTGGCTGGTTTATTGAATCACAACATTTTTCTTGCACGTTTGGGTAGAAAACCAATAACTTTTGTTCATGATGAAAATAGATTGTGTGGTCAACAGTGTTGTGTTCGAGACCGATTCAAGACCAAGACCGGCCAAATCGAGTCAGAGTCAAGACCGAGACCGGGAGGGGGGCAAAGGTTTCGAGACCGAGTCAAGACCGAGACCAGAAAAATGCGAGTCCAATTCAAGACCATAATTGTAATTTGGTCAAATCACCATGATAATAAGATTTCAAAATTTCCAGTATTTCTGTGTTAATATTTCAGAACAACATTTGGATTCTTTAAAAATGCATGCAGAGGGAAAATAGAGCCACTCTACAAATTATTACTAACCCAAACACAGTGGGGAACATTGGGCCTTCTACGACTTCAGAGAAGGGCTGAGGATTTATAAAATAATGATTATAATAATAAGAATGATAATTATATTCTTATTTTTAATGATGTTCTGACTTAATCTCTTACATTTTTGTTGGAAAGGAAAGGGTTAACACTGAAGAGAAAAAATGATCCAATGAGGACTTTTCTTTGCTGGTCTCTGGGGAGATAAATCTAGCTAACTACAGTGCCTTGCAAAAGTATTCATCCCCCTTGGCGTTTGTCCTATTTTGTTGCATTACAACCTGTAATTTAAATGGATTTCATGTAATGGACATACACAAAATAGTCAAAATTCAATAAAATCAATAACGGAAAAGTGGTGCGTGCATATGAAGCCCCTAAATAAGATCTGGTGCAACCAATTATCTTCAGAAGTCACATAATTAGTTAAATAAAGTCCACCTGTGTGCAATCTAAGTGTCACATGATCTCAGTATACAGTGGGGAGAACAAGTATTTGATACACTGCCGATTTTGCAGGTTTACCTACTTACAAAGCATGTAGAGGTCTGTAATTTTTATCATAGGTACACTTCAACTGTGAGAGACGGAATCTAAAATCCAGAAAATCACATTGTATGATTTTAAAGTAATTAATTTGCATTTTATTGCATGACATAAGTATTTGATCACCTACCAACCAGTAAGAATTCCGGCTCTCACAGACCTGTTAGTTTTTCTTTAAGAAGCCCTCCTGTTCTCCCCACATTACCTGTATTAACTGCACCTGTTTGAACTCGTTACCTGTATAAAAGGCACCTTTCCACACACTCAATCAAACAGACTCCAACCTCTCCACAATGGCCAAGACCAGAGAGCTGTGTAAGGACATCAGAGATAAAATTGTAGACCTGCACAAGGCTGGGATGGGCTACAGGACAATAGGCAAGCAGCTTGGTGAGAAGGCAACTGTTGGCGCAATTATTAGAAAATGGAAGAAGTTCAAGATGACGGTCAATCACCCTCGGTCTGGGGCTCCATGCAAGATCTCACCTCGTGGGGCATCAATGATCATGAGGAAGGTGAGGGATCAGGCCAGAACTACACGGCAGGACCTGGTCAATGACCTGAAGAGAGCTGGGACCACAGTCTCAAAGAAAACCATTAGTAACACAATACGCCGTCATGGATTAAAATCCTGCAGCGCACGCAAGGTCCCCCTGCTCAAGCCAGCGCATGTCCAGGCCCGTCTGAAGTTTGCCAATGACCATCTGGATGATCCAGAGGTGGAATGGGAGAAGGTCATGTGGTCTGATGAGACAAAAATAGAGCTTTTTGGTCTAAACTCCACTCGCCGTGTTTGGAGGAAGAAGAAGGATGAGTACAACCCGAAGAACACCATCCCAACCGTGAAGCATGGAGGTGGAAACATCATTCTTTGGGGATGCTTTTCTGCAAAGTATTGAGGGGAGGATGGATGGGGCCATGTATCGCAAGATCTTGGCCAACAACCTCCTTCCCTCAGTAAGAGCATTGAAGATGGGTCATGGCTGGGTCTTCCAGCATGACAACGACCGAAACACACAGCCAGGGCAACTAAGGAGTGGCTCCGTAAGAAGCATCTCAAGGTCCTGGAGTGGCCTAGCCAGTCTCCAGACCTGAACCCAATAGAACATCTTTGGAGGGAGCTGAAAGTCTGTATTGCCCAGCGACAGCCCCGAATCCTGAAGGATCTGGAGAAGCTCTGAAGGTCTGTATGGAGGAGTGGGCCAAAATCCCTGCTGCAGTGTGTGCAAACCTGGTCAAGACCTACAGAAAACGTATGATCTCTGTAATTGCAAACAAAGGTTTCTGTACCAAATATTAAGTTCTGCTTTTCTGATGTATCAAATACTTATGCCATGCAATAAAATGCAAATTAATTACTTATAAATCATACAATGTGATTTTCTGGATTTTTGTTTTAGATTCCGTCTCTCACAGTTGAAGTGTACCTATGATAAAAATTACAGACCTCTACATGCTTTGTAAGTAGGAAAACCTGCAAAATCGGCAGTGTATCAAATATTTGTTCTCCCCAGAAAATCACATTGTATGATTTTTAAGTAATTAATTTGCATTTTATTGCATGACATAAGTATTTGATCACCTACCAACCAGTAAGAATTCCGGCTCTCACAGACCAGTTAGTTTTTCTTTAAGAAGCCCTCCTGTTCTCCACTCATTACCTGTATTAACTGCACCTGTTTGAACTCGTTACCTGTATAAAAGACACCTGTCCACACACACAATCAAACAGACTCCAACCTCTCCACAATGGCAAAGACCAGAGAGCTGTGTAAGGACATCAGGGATAAAATTGTAGACCTGCACAAGGCTGGGATGGGCTACAGGACAATAGGCAAGTAGCTTGGTGAGAAGGTCATGGATTATCCAGAGGAGGAATGGGAGAAGGTCATGTGGTCTGATGAGACAAAAATAGAGCTTTTTGGTCTAAACTCCACTTGCCGTGTTTGGAGGAAAAATAAGGATTAGTACAACCCCAAGAACACCATCCCAACCGTGAAGCATGGAGGTGGAAACATCATTCTTTGGGGATGCTTTTCTGCAAAGTAGGCAAACCTGCAAAATCGGCGGTGTATCAAATACTTGTTCTCCCCACTGTATGCACACTCAAGTTTTCTGTTTTTTTGTCTTCTTTCTTGTTTGTTTCACAATAAAAAATATTTTGCATCTTCAAAGTGGTAGGCATGTTGTGTAAATCAAATGATACAACCCCCCCCCCAAAATCTATTTTAATTCCAGGTTGTAAGGCAACAAAATAGGAAAAATGCCAAGGGGGGTGAATACTTTCGCAAGCCACTGTAAGTCAGCCATTGGCTAGGCCATCAGAAGCTAGATAAAGGCATCTGCCATTCAACTGTATTAGGGCAAAAACTTGGAGTGACAGTGGAATCAGCCAATTACATTTTGACTTAATGAGTGGGACTGTTTTTACAAAAACGTATGGAAACTTATGCGTTCTTGAAGGCCAACAGCTCACTGTGCAATAGCGAGCAGTATTTTTCCCACGGTCTAGCTACCTAGCTTTTGTTGTCGGCTAGTTTGCAGCGGCTGCAGCAGGTGTTATCAAAGGCGATGTTGTTGCTAATTTGTTAGCTTCTCCCTTTTCAAGAATAACTTTCAATAAGTTAAGTTTCAAATGATCATCATCTGGTGAGTGGAACTCAATGGTAGGAAGAAGTTTGGTCCAAATTGGATGTTGGGTACTTTATTTGTTGAATATTATGTGAATCCTATCAATCAAAAGAGCTAATTTGGGTGCAATCAATTAGCTTAATTTCTCAGAGATCAAATTGTATTTAACCAAAGTAATGTTTCAGTAATTCTAATCTTATCTGGTTCTAACTACAGAAAGGATTTCAGAACAATATGAGATAGTGAGTGTCGAAATCCTCTTTCTTGTGATGTTTTAGGTGAATTGAGTCAACTGGCAACTACACTACATGACCAAAAGTATGTGGACAACTTCTCGTCGAACGTCTCATTCCAAAATCATGGTGATTAATATGGAGTTGGTCCACCTTTGCAGCTATAACAGCCTCCACTCTTCTGGGAAGGCTTTCCACTAGATGTTGGAACATTGCTGCAGGGATTAGCTTCCATTCAGCCACAAGCATTAATGAGGTCGGGCACTGATGTTGGGCGATTGGGCCTGGCTCACAGTCGGCATTCCAATTCATCCCAAAGGTGTTAGATGGGGTTGAGTTCAGGACTCTGTGCAGGCCAGTCATGTTCTTCCATACCAATCTCGACAAACCATTTCTGTATGGACCTCGCTTTGTGCACAGGGGCATTGTCATGCTGAAACAGGAAAGGGTCTTCCCCAAACTGTTGCCACAAAGTTGAAACACAGAATCGTCTAGAAAGTAATTGTATGCTGTATCATTAAGATTTCCCTTCACTGGAACTAAGGGGCCTAGCCCGAACCCTGAAAAAGAGCCCCAGACCATTATTCCTGCTCCAACAAACTTTACATTTGGCACTATGCATTGGGGCAGGTAGCGTTCTGCTGGCTATCGCCAAACCCAGATTCGTCCGTCGGACTGCCAGATGGTGAAGCGTGATTCATCACTCCAGAGAATGCGTTTCCACTGCTGCAGAGTCCAATGGCAGCAAGCTTTACACCACCCCAGCCGATGCTTGGAATTTCGTATGTTGATCTTAGGCTCGTGTGCGGCTGCTGGCCATGGAAAGCCATTTCATGAAGCTCCCGATGAACAGTTATTGTGCTGATGTTGCTTCCAGAGGCAGTTTGGTAGTGAGTGTTGCAACCGAGGAAGATCGTTTTTACGTGTTACACGCTTCAGCATTCGGCGGTCCCGTTCTGTGAGCTTGTGTGGCCTACCACTTTGCGGCTGAGCCGTTGTTGCTCCTAGACATTTCCACTTCACAATAACAACACTTACAGTTGACCGGGGCAGCTCAAGTGGGCAGAAATCTGACAAACTGACTTGTTGGAAAGGTGGCATCCTACAGTATGATGGTGCCACGTTGAAAGTAACTGAGCTCTTCAGTAAGGCCATTCCACTGACAATGTTTGTCTATGGAGATTGCATGGCTGTGTGCTCGAGTTTGTACACCTGTCAGCAATGGGTGTGGCTGAAAAAGCCCAATCCACTTATTTGAAGGCGTGTCCACATACCTTTGTATATATAGTGTACCTATAACACTATTCCTTTTCGGGGACACCTTGGGTCTTATTATTTTACATGCCACCATTGAGATCAGAGTGTGTCACTATCTTTGAAAAAGCTTCCCAACACATAGTAGGTTGTCCTCTGACTGTCCTAACTTGGCTCCTCTGACAGACAGACTGTGAGTAATCCGTTTCCTTTTCACCACAGGCTGAACACTGACACAGTTGATGGGATGGGATTCTAAATGTTTCCAGAAAAACACACACCACCACTCCTGTGCACCGTGTTCCCCTCCTCTGTATGCATGTCCTTAAAATAACAATAATCAACACCTCCTAGCCCATCCCTCTGCACCCCACTCCTCACTCTCCCACGCACATGCACGCACAAGGCAAGCCAGTTTGGATTTGGCTTCAGACCAGTCACATCACATTAGAAGCCAAACGCCATTGACAGAAGAAAACTTGAATTATTGCATCTCGTTGTGTCGTTGTCCTCCGGTGGCTAGCTAGCTAGCTAAAATTGTCCCTTTCCTAAATTAGCCATGGATGGAGATAGGGATTTGGACTTGGTGGTTTTTTACTTAATTCTCCGCACTGGCCAATGATTATAACAGCGATTCTGATCCAACCATAAATTCATACATTGTGCCCCTGGCCTGAGGGGATGGAAGCTCAACCTGTAGCTAGATGTAGTATGCTGATGTTAACTAGCTGGCCTGGCGCATCCTTGCTCATGAAAGGAAGTTAGGCTAGCGAGCAAGCATTTTAGCCAGGTAGCCTAGGACGACAAAAACTAGAAGTGTTTACTGTATGACATGAGTCATAGACCGTTTAGGCAACATGAAAGAGGAGGATGGCATTGGCCCTTCTCTACAAGTAGGGTGAGTCAACATGTTTTTTTCTACTTGCACGCATGCATGCACGCACACCACACACACACATACACACCGGTACCATGGACAGCCACATCATATTTAGCTTACGTTGATTGGACTAAATAGTTTTTGGTATCTTTTAGTTGTCACTGTATTAGACTAAGTATAGGTGATTAGATGATGTTGAAATGTTGATGTTGAAATGGTGCTGGAATAGTGGAGGCAGCTCCTGTTTTCTTTGCGATTTTGTAATGAAACAAATGTGTTGTTGAATTTATTCTGCCACTGTGTGTTAGGCCTGTATATCACAGTGTCAAGGCATATGAACTAACAGGTTATAGAGCAAACAATGCAATTATCTCCACACATTGGTTGTACTATGGCTTTTTTTGGCTTCCCCTGTGATTTTACCCACGAACCGCTACAGGCACACACACACACACACACACACACACACACACACACATACATGCACACACTGATTCAGTTTGTCTCTCCTCCTCCTGTTCCATCAGCCTCAGAGACATTCCAACATGAAGATATACACACTGTGACAAACAGTTGATGTTTTTACAGGAAGACACATTTATACATCACCTGCTCAAGGACATATTATCTGTGCTGCTGGTCGATAAGGTGATTTTTAAAGAGTCCTACTCTGAGGAATAAGATGGTGGTAAGAGCTAGCAGTTGATTAACCTGTCCAGTCACCACAATCAGTTGATCAATACTCATGGAGAGATGATTAGAACAGCCTGGTCAGGTGGAGGACCTGACTTTTACAGCTGACAATTACAACTACTGACAACATATCCTCTCAGTGGATGGTCATGAGCTGTGTTAGGAACTGGCTGTTTAAAGTGCATTTAGTTCAGACAAGCGAATTGCCTGCAGTTCTACACATTTTGCCATGGGATGGAGCGAACATTTAGCAGTTTTAAAGCTAATTTCCTGCAGTTCTATACATTTTGCCATGGGATGGTGCGAACATTTAGCAGTTTTAAAGCTAATTTCCTGCAGTTCTATACATTTTGCCATGGGATGGAAAGAACATTTAGCAGTTTTAAAGCTAATTTCCTACAATTCTACACATTTTGCCATGACTTATGACTTGTTCATATAATATCTGAGTGAGCGTGACTAACAAAGTCAATGTGGGTCCCCTTGCACATGCCTGTAGCTCAGTTGGTAGAGCATGGCGCTTGCAACGCCAGGGTTGTGGGTTCGTTTCCCACGGGGGGCCAGTATGAAAATGTATGCACTCACTAACTGTAAGTCGCTCTGGATAAGAGAGTCTGCTAAATGACTAAAATGTAAAATGTAAAATGCAATTCGGCCATGATTCCTCAAGGTTTAGATAGCTGGCTAGACTAATGTACCTAGCCATTTATACAATTTTAGTTGACATGGGCTAATTGAGTGACTGTCAGTATTCAGGTTTCCATTGACCCAGGTTTATTAGACGAAAACAATGTCGCAAAATTGCAACTTTTAAAATACGTTTTTTTTTGCAGGACCAGGATTGTCCTGACCGGCAGCATTCGCTGGTTCAAATACCCGAGCCGACAAGGTGAAAAATCTGTCTGTGCCCTTGAGCAAAGCGCTAACCCTAATTTTCTCCATTGGGCAAATATTAATAAATTCTTGCATCCTATCCGTGCTGACTTTTGCGGGCTACCTGAGATATGAAACAGATAGGTGGGAGGGCATACAGGCTGTGGCCAATTTATTAATGCGCAATTTGCCTAAGTGGATAATGGAAACACTTCAGCCTCTTAATTTTTATTCAACACTAGGTTTTTGCTAAAGTGTTTTTTTTAGGTGTGACGTCCAGCTGTTTTTATCGACACAAGACAGTTAAATGGAAACGCACCTTAGCAGGCAATTGTCGCATCTATATTCTATGCAAACTTTCGAAATGTCACTGGACAAGTTAATGGAAACGTAGCTAATGACTGGCATAACAAGAGGAAAACTGCTGATGCACTACCAAATTTAGAATTTGCACGTTATGTATTCAAATATCCATCTAATTTGCATGCCTTTTTGGGGGGGGGGTTGGGGGCCCCCTAGCAGCCACAGGGCCCTAAGTGGCCGCTTGTGTTGCTTATGCCTAGAAACAGCACTGGCTCTGATTGATTACTCACTCTTGCCATTAGCCACATTTGTATGTGTAAAGTAATAAGTGCAATTTATTTGCCGCTGCTGATATCAGATAGCTCTACATCACACAAACACATTGTGAAGTCATCTAATGGTTGTATTAACAACCTCTTCCTGCTTTTGAGATTGAAAATGGGGGGGGGGGGATCCTGCAATTGATCCTCTAACTTGCTTTCTCTTTCATTCTCTCTCACAAACACATACACTCCCTTTCTTTCTCTCTCTCTCGCTCTCTCTCTTTCTGTCGCTCTCTCTCACACACACACACTCTCCTGCTCTCTTACTGTTTATTTCCCTGTTTCTGACAACAGGCATTTCCAAAATAATGTTTTCCATCTTTCCCACATGAGGACAACAGTCTTTTCTCACTCAGCTCTGTGTGAACATGATTGCATACATTATATACTTCTTAACTAAGTTATTTAAACTTAACACTTAAATAAACCAAAATGTGTGAAAATATGCACACTTACCGGCTGAAATACAGTAAAGTCATCACACTAACACATGCAATTATGCACATTAATGTCCTACAATATGAGCAGACTAAGGGTGATGTATCTATATATTTGACAATCATTCCGTACAACAGAAATATAGTTTTTCCTCATTTACCACAAAGAATCTACAGAGAATCAATTTACCCTACAAATGTTTCTCTATCAGCTGGTGGCCATCCTGTCTGGTGAATGTGCATAGAGGGTCCACAGCCAGCCCAGCGGCTCCTCTCGCAAAGCTTCGTTAAGCACAGCACACTCACAACCCTGGTTCGCCCTCTACTATCCCTCCTCATCCATTCTGTTTACATGCTCATCTTGGCAAATTGCAGGGTGGAGATTTGCATGTTTATTTCACTTTTTGAGGACGCACTGGAGTGAGCAGACAGACCAAGGCTTACTGTGAGCACTAAAAACCTCCCAGCACGTATCACATTATCTCTGGGCATTTCTCATTTCACTAGAATATTAATTTTGTTAGCATTTTCTCTGTTTGGGCAATTGAACATTGTTATTCAACTTTTTCACCCTCTATTCCCCATGGTTGTGAATACAGAGCCTATACATGTTGAGAACAACAGTAGTTCTTAAAAGTCAGGGGAATTGTTCTCATTTCATTAAAGATTTCTCAATATTTTCCTTGTGTTCCCTGTGTCCGAGCACAGCTGTTCTCAGAATTCAATACAAACTCTTACCAAATAGATTTTTATTTTCTCCAGGCTCCATCATTTTAGCACCTATTAGGACTACAGTGTATAAAGGCTGTTTGATTCAGCCGGCTGACAGAAAATTGGAATTCAGGAGTTGCAGTACTGTAGCATGCTGATAACAAAGGTTTGAATAACCATTATCCTCCATGAGTGAGACATTATACAGTATGTCATTGTCACGTGATGGGACTGAAATCTCACCTCGCCACCACAATGGCTGAGACAGAGGAACACAACAGTGAGTCATGTAGAGGAAAATACAGAATAGAGTTACAATCGGTCTGCCTGGCTACCGAGACTCTTTGCTCCAGCCAAACGCTTTTTGGGGCTGTCTGATTGGTCCCAGAAACGGATTGGTTGGGCCAGAGCCAGAACACGTGGGTAAAGCGGGGGTTTGAAACTTTGTCATTACTACTTGGTTTTGATATTGGTTAGAGACGATCCAATCGCTGATGACCTTGTTTTGTACAACGCCCCTCATTTTGACATCACCACAAACGACTTCAATGATCGTAGTCTCAGACTGAAGTATGTAGCGAGCAATAGAGCAGCGGAAGAATTCAGTTTGTTATCAGGCAAACAATCTGTATCTGAATAAGTGGAACCGTTTTCCCCTGGGGCCTGATTTATAAACCATGCGGGTACAAAACATACCCCAAAACATGCGTGCATCAGTTTTCATGCATGCAAACCTTAGACCATGCATACACAACGTTTCTAGTGGTTTTCTCTATGCCATTCGATCCAGAGCGCAGTTTATTAACGGTGGAACAGGAGGTTGTAGGCTACTTCTGTAGCTTACATCTGAATACTGTCATTTCACATTTCTCGTGTAGACAATATTTCATTTATACACAATACATATTTTCATAAACATTGCAGAATAAATGATTTACCTTTTTTGGCCATGATGGGTTCATATTCCCTAAGTAGCCATGGCCTACAACAAATTACCATGCACAGCTCTCATTTAATTGGGCCTATTAGATAGGCTATTAAGTATTTTGCTCTATGCATCAGAAAGGAAGCATGGTTTATAATGTAGAATTTAACAGGTGAACAGACAGTTGATCTTTTGCATTGAAGTGTGTATGTTACCACTGTAAGTAGACAATGTTTCAGAATTCGTGGGCAGGTTAGAGGAAAAAGTAAATGCAAAACATTAGGCCCTATTAAATTCAAACGATCTGTTTCCAGAGCCACAGCAATTTGCAATTGTTGTCTTTCATAAACCTTTTGTCTGTCAGATAACCTAGGCCTACAGGAAATGTGAAAAGTTTAACATTCTGCCATCCCCTCCAAAGACATTTGATCAAGTTCGCTATTGCTATTTCCTTTAGAAAATTGCCTCAGACTAATTCGAATACTTCCAAAGTATACAGCAAATAAGGGCATTATTGTCACCATAAAAGGTGAATGATGGGCGTTTTTTAGGCGGAGTTTTAATGCTAGTTCACGCGCGCACAGTTTCAGGAGGGGTCTGATTTATAACAGGAAACATGCGTATGTATGCTGTGTGCCAAGTTAATAAATCTCAATATTTTGTACATGTGCAGTCTTTTCAGAAATGTCGCACGCAGATATTTAGTGTGAAATTTACAAACCTGTAGACGCTCAATGCTGACTGCTCTGCTCTTGTCACAGAGCTTAATGTATTCTCCTTCCCAGGGACGTATCCCAGACACCCCAGCAGCACTGCTTATGTAACAGTATTGCTTCCGTCCCTCTCCTTGCCCCAACCTGGGCTGGAAGGTGACCCTCTGCACACATCAACAACTGCCTCCCACCTAGCATCATTACCTATCACTCCAAAAACGTCAAGGTCTCAGAGCGAGTGACGTCACCGATTGAAATGCTACTACCGTGCAACGCTAACTAGCTAACCATTTCACAACGGTTGAACTTACAGAGCTCTGATCCAGGATCAATACAGAACCACAGGACTCAAGACATGAGAGGGAAATTGTGTTGTATGAATGTGTCTCATATCAGGCACAACATTGGATTTGGCCCACTTCCACATTATGATATGTCATATTTCTATCACCAAGATTGAGATAAGGTTCCTACCGGAGCTGTTCTCAAAGCTATAAGTTGGAGCGAGAGGAAGTCATTCTGACGGAGCTAATGACATCAACCTTTTTCTCAGAAATGTCTCCAATTTGAGGAATCTCCAAGTCTCTCTTACAGTGGTTTACTGAAGCTTTTTTTTCATTTGACCAAGTCTTCTCACATGTGCAGGTTCTATTATCATGCTCTCCTTTAGGTTGTCAGTGCTGCCATGTAAATGGCTCTGTTCCATTCCCAAGTGTGTGATAACAACAGTCTCATTCCCTCTTGGCACATACCGCTGTGTGAGGAAAGATTAGAGAAATGATTGAATTAGATGTTTGACTGAAAATTAGGGAAGTGATGTTAGTTATTCATAGACTTCCACTAGTGTGATTGGCTGGTCCCTCTGGCATCACATCAAACACTACCAAGGACTTCAATTACATCTGCACTTCTTTTGTCAGGGGAGAAAACATCAGTGACGTTATTCATTTCCACAGAAAAATTCCCTCATCTCCCTCAGAACTAGCAGGAAATTAGTAAACACATTTTCAGCCATGATGTGACTCTGCTGTGCGACCACTCGCTCATTCTAATTTAATACTGACTAAGATAAACAAGGACGGGGGGAGATGTGAAGTCAGCGGCACAAACAGAGTTCTTATCCAGACAAATAAACATTGAATGTGAAAAACTTTATTTGTCCTCAATCTGTTCTTCAACCCCTGAAATGGCATACTTAGTGAGGAAAAACAACATGTTTTCCTTAGCTGTATGATGACTCAAAATCTGAGACTTAAAGGAATCATCAAGCATTATGACATCTCAAGCATTATATTCTGCTTTCCAGACTGGTGGCTACAAAGAAAGTAAAGGTCACAAATATTGACACTCCCTAGATGCAGTTATTCTATAAGAGCACATCTGCTTCTGTCTCAGCAACCCCCTTCAACACTCTCTGTGGATCTCTTAGAGATGTTTATCCCTGGAGAGAAGCAGCCCAACCAAGGACAACAAGAGGTCATTAAATACTTTCACTTTCTGCAATTGTTGCCTTCCGCTTGTCTCTCTGTGTGTTATTTTTTTGTTAAAGTAACAGGCGGTGGAAAATGGCTGGCTCATTATTTTTAATGGGGATTTGAGATGGGCCCATTGCAAAAGCGTGCTGTCGTTTAGCTGCCCAGTCACAGTGAAGGATTAAAGGGAGAATGAATGTATGAGGTGCCAGGGGAAATGGGCCCTATCCAGAGGCAGCAAGGCATGCTCTGTGTCCCAATGCCTGGTACAGGGAGAGCCTAATAACACGTTGTCCGTTCCATTGCCAAGAGAATATTCTAATATGTTTACTTTGATCACTGGCCTGTATTTTGTATCTGAAACATAATAGGGTTAGTCTGGCCATGACCTAAGTGGCCGCAGCACACTAATTGTGATAATTTTTCCATTTACAGTTGAAGTCGGAAGTTTACATACACCTTACATACATTTAAACTCCGTTTTTCAAAATTCCTGACATTTAATCCTAGTAAAAATGCCATGTTTTAGGTCAGTTAGGATCACCCCTTAAGGACTTTGTTGTCCTTAAGCCATTTTGGAAGTATGCTTGGGGTCGTTGTCCATTTGGAAGACCCATTTGTGACCAAGCTTTAACTTCCTGACTGATGTCTTGAGATGTTGCTTCAATATATCCACATCAGTTTCCTTCCTCATGATGCCATCTATTTTGTGAAGTGCACCAGTCCCTCCTGCAGCAAAGCACCCCCACAGCATGATGCTGCCACCCCCTTGCTTCACGGTTGGGATGGTGTTCTTCGGCTTGCAAGTTATCCCCTTTTTCCTCCAAACATAAAGATGGTCATTATGGCCAAACAGTTCTATTTTTGTTTCATCAGACCAGGGGACATTTCTCCAAAAAGTACGATCTTTGTCCCCAAACCGTAGTCTGGCTTTTTTATGGCAGTTTTGGAGCAGTGGCTTCTTCCTTGCTGAGCGGCCTTTCAGGTAATGTCGATATAGGACTCGTTTTACTGTGGCCTTGAAATACATCCACAGGTACACCTCCAATTGACTCAAATTATGTCAATTAGCCTATCAGAAGCTTTTAATGCCATGACATAATTTTCTGGCTTCCAAGCTGTTTAAAGGCACAGTCAACTTAGTGTATGTAAATTTCTGACCCACTGGAATTGTGATACAGTGAATTATAAGTGAAATAATCTGTCTGTATCAATTGTTGGAAAGATTACTTGTGTCATGCAACACTTGCCAAAACTATAGTTTGTTAACAAGAAATGTGTGGAGTGGTTCAAAAACTAGTTTTAATGACTCCAACCTAAGTGTGTGTAAACTTCCGACTTCAACTGTACACAAGTCAATTAGTTAGTGAGCCCCTCTCAAGTCCCCCTACACCTTAATTATATATATCCTAAGACCACAACACCTGAACAAATATAATTTTTTCCCTGCATCTTCCGTCTAGATGAGTTTGAATTAAGTCTGCTCTCCGTGGTCGATTGTGGCTGTTCTAATCAAACCGTGCGAGCGTTCCTCCTTCTTCTGCTGTTTTCTAAGGGCTCAGACACACCAATAGCATTTGTTGGCCGAGAATACTTAGCACCTCTGGACGTAGATCATAGCGTTCATCTACCAATCGTTCAACGAGCTGTGTTTTAGGGACCACCCACTGTAGAAGTCTGACTGCCAACATTTTTCACGCAATTCTACATATAAAATCGGCGCATACTCGGTTCGCAAATTATGATCAGAGGTGCTAAGAACTCTGTTGGTGTGTCTAAGCCCTTAAGGGATCATGCAGCATCTGCTTGGCTTTCTTGCTCAGATACCCCCTGTATTCGTGACAGGAAGGTGGCAGAACAACATGAGCACTGGGTGCATCACTTACACAGAGAAACTGTGGTTGGAAATGCTTGACTCTGAGATGCAGAGCAAGACTATCAGATATCTGAGCTAAGGCCTATATACAGTATTTCTGACTTCATGAGAGGCTGTTTTGCTTTCCATCATGGCTGTGGTATACAAAATGAAAATGTTATATTGTTGGCACTTACTGTGAATAATGTATATGGACGTGAAACTAGAGCGCTTGAGTCAGTCAGGACCATGTGAACTTGTGTTCCTCTTATGAGACACCCTATGCTCTAGGCATAGGCATACCATAATATAATCTGGTAGTAACAAGGTTTGCAATCTTTATAAACAATAGATTTGCTTTTTCATATGCACTTCACATTTAGGACATGATTTCATTGAAGGTGATTGTCTTAGTGTATTTTTTCTGAGTGGTTTGTATTTGCAGGTGTTCAGGTGCTGCATTCTAAACAACATTTGCTTGGAAGACAGGAGAAATATGCAATTTCACACGATTGAATCTGGCCCTAACAAGTAAATATTTGAAGTAAATTGGTAAAGACTTTTTAATTAAAAGTCTAGTTTTTCTCCCTTACTACCTCCATATCTTTTTTGGAAATTATTTTCTATTATGTGACCCACCAAATTGTAACTGACAACAAAGCTGATAGAGGTTCACAGCATCATAATGTGGAAGTAATTCCCGAAGCTGAGACTATTCAGAATTAACATAAAATATTCTGACAAAATTACTTACCTGAAGAAAAATGTAAATGTTTGTGTCATTGAGTCAAGAAGTCACAGAGTAAACAAAGTACAGATGAATAGTGTTTGATCTCAGCCTGGCAAGAGCACTACATTAGTTAAGGTGTACAGTTGAAGTCGGAGGTTTACATACACTTAGGTTGGAGACATTAAAACTTGTTTTTCAACCACTCCATACATTTCTTGTTAACAAAATATAGTTTTGGCAAGTCGGTTAGGACATCTACTTTGTGCATGACACAAGTAATTTTTCCAACAATTGTTTACAGACAGATTATTTCACTTAAAATTCACTGTATCACAATTCCAGTGGGTCAGAAGTTTACATACACTAAGTTAACTGTGCCTTTAAACAGCTTGGAAAATTCCAGAAAATGATGTCATGGCTTTAGAAGCTTCTGATAGGCTAATTGACATCATTTGAGTCAATTGGAGGTGTACCTGTGGATGTATTTCAAGGCCTACCTTCAAACTCAGTGCCTCTTTGCTTGACATCATGGGAAAATCAAAAGAAATCAGCCAAGACCTCAAGAAAAAAAATTGTAGACCTCCACAAGTCTGGTTCATCATTGGGAGAAATTACCAAACGACTGAAGGTACCACGTTCATCTGTACAAACAATAGTACGCAAGTATAAACACCATGGGACCACGCAGCCGTCATACCGCTCAGGAAGGAGACGCCTTCTGCCTCCTAGAGATGAACGCACTTTGGTGCGAAAAGTGCAAATCAATCCCAGAACAACAGCAATGGACCTTGTGAAGATGCTGGAGTAAACAGGTACAAAAGTATCTATATCCACTGTAAAACGAGTCCTATATCGACATAACCTGAAAGGCTGCTCAGCAAGGAAGAAGCCACTGCTCCAAAACCGCCATAAAAAAGCCAGACTACGGTTTGCAACTGCACATGGGGACAAAGATCATACTTTTTGGAGAAATGTCCTCTGGTCTGATGAAACATAAATAGAACTGTTTGGCCATAATGACCATCGTTATGTTTGGAGGAAAAGGGGGTTGCTTGCAAGCCGAAGAACACCATCCCAATCGTGAAGCACGGGGTAGCAGCATCATGCTGTGGGTGTGCTTTGCTGCAGGAGGGACTGGTGCACTTCACAAAATAGATTGCATCATGAGGAAGGAAAATGATGTGGATATATTGAAGCAACATCTCAAGACATCAGTCAGGAAGTTAAAGCTTGGTCGCAAAAGGGTCTTCCAAATGGACAACGACCCCAAGCATACTTCCAAAGTTGTGGCAAAATGGCTTAAGGACAACAAAGTCCTTATGTGGTGATCCTAACGGACCTAAGACATGGAATTTTTACTAGGATTAAATGTCAGGAATTGTGAAAAACTGAGTTTAAATGTATGTAAGGTATATGTAAACTTCCGACTTCAACTGTAAATGGAAAAATTATCACAATGATTGTGCTGCGGCCACTTACAGTGGGGAGAACAAGTATTTGATACACTGCCGATTTTGCAGGTTTTCCTACTTACGAAGCATGTAGAGGTCTGTAATTTTTTATCATAGGTACACTTCAACTGTGAGAGACGGAATCTAAAACAAAAATCCAGAAAATCACATTGTATGATTTTTAAGTAATTAATTTGCATTTTATTGCATGACATAAGTATTTGATCACCTACCAACCAGTAAGAATTCCGGCTCTCACAGACCTGCTAGTTTTTCTTTAAGAAGCCCTCCTGTTCTCCACTCATTACCTGTATTAACTGCACATGTTTGAACTCGTTACCTGTATAAAAGACACTTGTCCACACACTCAATCAAACAGACTCCAACCTCTCCACAATGGCCAAGACCAGAGAGCTGTGTAAGGACATCAGAGATAAAATTGTAGACCTGCACAAGGCTGGGATGGGCTACAGGACAATAGGCAAGCAGCTTGGTGAGAAGGCAACAACTGTTGGCGCAATTATTATAAAATGGAAGAAGTTCAAGATGACGGTCAATCACCCTCGGTCTGGGGCTCCATGCAAGATCTCACCTCGTGGGGCATCAATGATCATGAGGAAGGTGAGGGATCAGCCCAGAACTACACGGCAGGACTTGGTCAATGACCTGAAGAGAGCTGGGACCACAGTCTCAAAGAAAACCATTAGTAACACACTACGCCGTCATGGATTAAAATCCTGCAGCGCACGCAAGGTCCCCCTGCTCAAGCCAGCGCATGTCCAGGCCCGTCTGAAGTTTGCCAATGACCATCTGGATGATCCAGAGGAGGAATGGGAGAAGGTCATGTGGTCTGATGAGACAAAAATAGAGCTTTTTGGTCTAAACTCCAATCGCCGTGTTTGGAGGAAGAAGAAGAATGAGTACAACCCCAAGACCACCATCCCAACTGTGAAGCATGGAGGTGGAAACATCATTCTTTGGGGATGCTTTTCTGCAAAGGGGACAGGACGACTGCACCGTATTGAGGGGAGGATGGATGGGGCCATGTATCGTGAGATCTTGGCCAACAACCTCCTTCCCTCAGTAAGAGCATTGAAGATGGGTCGTGGCTGGGTCTTCCAGCATGACAACGACCCGAATCACACAGCCAGGGCAACTAAGGAGTTTCTCCGTAAGAAGCATCTCAAGGTCCTGGAGTGGCCTAGCCAGTCTCCAGACCTGAACCCAATAGAAAATCTTTGGAGGGAGCTGAAAGTCCGTATTGCCCAGCGACAGCCCCAAAACCTGAAGGATCTGGAGAAGGTCTGTATTGAGGAGTGGGCCAAAATCCCTGCTGCAGTGTGTGCAAACCTGGTCAAGACCTACAGGAAACGTATGATCTCTGTAATTGCAAACAAAGGTTTCTGTACCAAATATTAAGTTCTGCTTTTCTGATGTATCAAATACTTATGTCATGCAATAAAATGCAAATTCATTACTTAAAAATCATACAATGTGATTTTCTGGATTTTTTAGATTCCGTCTCTCACAGTTGAAGTGTACCCGTGATAGAAATGACAGACCTCTACATGCTTTGTAAGTAGGAAAACCTGCAAAATCGGCAGTGTATCAAATACTTGTTCTCCCCACTGTAGGTCATGGCCAGACCTAGTTAAAGCTTGGTCGCAAATGGGTCTTCCAAATGGACAATGACCCCAAGCATACTTCCAAAGTTGTGGCAAAATGGCTTAATGACAACAAAGTCAAGGTATTGGAGTGGCCATCACAAAGCTCTGACCTCAATCCTATAGAAAATGTGTGGGCAGAACTGAAAAAGCATGTGCGAGCAAGGAGGCCTACAAACCTGACTCAGTTACACCAGCTCTGTCAGGAGGAATGGGCCAGAATTCACCCAACTTATTGTGGGAAGCTTGTGGAAGGCTACCCGAAATGTTTGACCCAAGTTAAACAATGTAAAGGCAATGCTACCAAATACTAGTTGAGTGTATGTCAACTTCTGACCCACTGGGAATGTGATGAAAGAAATAAAAGCTGAAAGAAATAATTCTCTCTACTATTATTCTGACATTTCACATTCCTAAAATAAAGTGGTGATCCTAACTGACCTAAGACAGGGAATTTTTACTAGGATTAAATGTCAGGAATTGTGAAAAACTGAGTTTAAATGTATTTGGCTAAGGTGTATGTAAACTTCCGACTTCAACTGTATGTATGTAACGTCCTAATTATCAGTGATCAGAGTTGTCCATGCAGACACTAGCTGAATGCTAAAGAGAAGTGTGTCTTGCGAATGTAACATGTCAGAAGACCAGATGGGCAGGGAGAGATGGGTGAACTACAGAAAGAGAGATGAAAGGAGAGATGATTACACTGTGCATGCAAATCAAAACACAGATGTTGTTTCAGCTCTATTTTTATCAATGATTGATGTGATAAAATGATAAAGGCAGAAACTACAGCTTCATTAAAAGTGCCTCTAAGGGAGTGCTATCAAATATATGGTTTCCATGTGGTTAACACTATTCCACTGACTCCATTCCAGCCATTATTATGAGCCGTCCTCCCCTCAGCAGCCTCCACTGATTTCAACAGTAGGAAAGGAATGAGAGAGACTTCTCACAGGCATATTATTGGATTCTCATAATTATATTCGTATTATTTGGCGAGACAAAATCCAATTGTTATTTGCAGGGAGCAGAAAGCCTTTGTTAATAATATGTGAATTCTCCACCACTGTGGCTTATTTCCCATTAGATGCAGAACAATGAGGAGATGAGACCTTGCTACTGGGAGGCCAGATTTAAATTAAATCAATTTAAGAGAAAGCCCATGGAGATCCTGTACACTGTTTGGTACACCCACATCTTCACAGCATGAAACTGCAGGCTAACACCTACACAATGCGCGCACACACACACACACACACACACACACACACACACACACACACACACTACATCAATGCTAGCCTTTACTGTGCTTGGCCTACGCAGCATAAACACACACTGCAAGCCCACAGGCATGCACATACAGAAGTAAAGGCACAACATTATGATAATGAATACATTGTTACTGTCACAAGTAGACCTTGACACGTTGGCACGATACAGACATAAGACATAGAAATGGCAAAATACAAGATAACATACAGTAGATTATTACAAAGCACAAATAGACTGTGCTACAAATGTACACTTATGCTACATAATCTAATCTGTATGTAATACTATACAACTTATTGTGTATCCTGGCAGTACACAGATAATGCTGTGCCTGGCCAGGATGTCAGGATGTGATCTCGAAGCAGGAGAACATTGTTTCACAAGGATGCCATCATCACAAACTAGCCTACATACCATTCCTCTCTAATAGAGAGAGCTCCATCCCCTCGCAATGAAAGCTCAGCTGCATTTAACTTGGTAGATGGGTTTGGACGGCTTCTATTTCTCTTATTGCACCTAGTTCCACTTGGGTGCAAATTAGTTTTGGGAAAGATTTTCTGTTTTAGCACCTTTTTGTATTGGTTATGCATCCGACTGGTATTGAGATGTGATTAATAGTACTACTCCAGTATTAATCATTGGAAAATGTTCATGCATAAACTGGGTCTTTTGATATAGACTGATGCTCAGATGTAAATGGGAACGCTATTTGTCTTCTTATTATAGACTGTTTTATTCAAAGTGTTCCCAAATGTACAGCATCAGTCCATTACCCCTTTCACCATCATCTTGATTGGAGGAGAAAAATAGAGCATTATGCCTTTTTGGTGTAGTTATTGAGAATATTGCTTTGAATAATTCACATGTACACAGGTGTGTGTGTGTGTGTGTGTGTGTGTGTGTGTGTGTGTGTGTGTGTGTGTGTGTGTGTGTGTGTGTGTGTGTGTGTGTGTGTGTGTGTGTGTGTGTGTGTGTGTGTGTGTGCATGTGCATGCCGGAGTTTGTGTGTGTTTCTTTGTGTGTGCATGTGTGTACAGTCGTGGTAAAACGTTTTGAGAATGACACAAATATTAATTTTCACCAAGTCTGCTGCCTCAGTTTTTATGATGGCAATTTGCATATACTCTAGAATGTTATGAAGAGTGACCAGATGAATTGCAATTAATTGCAAAGTCCCTCTTTGCCATGAAAATGGACTTAATCCCCAAAAAACATTTCCACTGCATTTGAGCCCTGCCACAAAAGGACCAGCTGACATCATGTCAGTGATTCTCTCGTTTACACAGGTTAACGGGGATAAGGCTGGAGATCACTCTGTCATACTGATTGAGTTAGAAAAACAGACTGGAAGCTTTAAAAGGAGGGGGGTGCTTGAAATCATTGTTCTTCTTCTGTTAACCATGGTTACCTGCAAGGAAACACGTGCCATCATCATTGATTTGCTCAAAAAGGGCTTCACACACAGCAGAAATTGGAGTGTTGAAATTTCAAGGTTAAACATTTCCGAGTTGATTTTCACTCCCAGAGTGTAATTTTAACACATTCTGATTTAAATGGTGTTCAGTGTTGGAGTTATTTGACAGAGTTGATCCGGTCAGTGTTAACCCAACTCCACAGAGATGTAATTAAGCTCCGCCCATACATTTCACTTCTTCGGTTGGAGACAAGTCGGCGCCATTTTCTCCCTCCCATGCAGTACTACAAGGTAAGTGCATTTAACTCAGACTTACTGAAACAATTATAAATTGATGCTGAGATTTTCAGTATGAACAATGAAACATCTACAGAGAATATATGCCTAACAAAACCGTGTTTGTTGCCAGGACTGAGCAGCAAATTTGTCCTGGTGATTAGCTAGCTAGAAGTGTATGGTAAGCTAGCTAACAGTTTGTTACTTAAACCGTCTCCAACTTTATCAATGATGATTTAATTAAGGAAAAACAAAGCGTTATGTTTTTTTACTGTATAAAATCTTGTTTGAGGCTGGAGCTAACGTCTTTTTCCCCCCTTCACTTTGAACATCAAAGGGGCCGCAAAAAACATGTCCCAACATGCAGACGGTGTTTCACTTGTTTAGTTGTCTGTGTGACCAGCGTACCACTGTATTTGGTGACCCATCAGATTCTATGACCTGCAGTGTTGGAAAAAGTACTCAGATCATTTATTTAAGTAAAAGTATATAAGTATTACCAGTTAATTGTACTGAAATTACTAAGTTAAAGCTAAAGTACAAAATTAGCAGAAAATCGGGCTGTGACTGATATATTAAACATTTAAGTGCATAATTAATTACTGATGAGTCAATGCATAAGCAGCATTTTAATATCTCAGTCACAGCGCAATTTTCTGAAAATTAGTACTTTTTCCAACAGTGCAGGTCACAGAATCTGATGGGTCACCAAAAATTGTTTAACACTGTCGACTTAGCTTTAATCTTTACCGTTCTTCCTTTAAATGTTTATTTACTTTGTCAAACTTCCTTGCATGTCTCAGTCAAAATGCTGGTCCAGGTGAAGTCCAGCCAACAGCAGAAATATGTGAAGCTGGATGAGGATGAAGGACGGTTTGACTTTATGCAATTCCATGAAAACGATTAGCATGGCTTAGGGAAAAGGTTTTAAACCACACCCATGTTCTTTTAAAAGCTCATTGTGCAAGCTCCTTAATGTTGTCGATTCTGATTTCTTTACATGCCTTTATCAGACTCTTTTATACGGTAAATGGGGTTAAATTGCTAATCATTTTCAGTTCTGTAATGTGTGCTTCATAGAGTGTAAAGTATTAATATACACCAAAACAGTCAATAAAAAAAGATTTAAATTTGGACTTAAGAGGGAATGGGTTATGTGAGGGAAAATGCTTTAGGTCTATTTAAGGATTATACAGTGGTGGATGTATGTATTTAACGTGAACAGTTATTGGCTGTGAGGCAAGAAACAGTGCTGACTTCAAAGGCACATTCAGTTTGACCTTACTATCTTTTCCAGTCATCCAGAGATTTTGCCTGCCACCTGATGCAAAAGTAATATACAAGGATGCAACAGGGACAGAAGTTGATGCAGAAATATTCAGCGACCACGTTGGACAAGGCAATGTGGTGCTGACAGTATTCTCAGATCAGGGTGAGATATCAAGGCAGGTATAATAAAGCACTTTACACCTTACATAATATAATTATTTGCATTTTTTCTATTCCTTTAGAATTCTCTGATTTCTCCTTGTCTTCTGCTTCTGAGACGTCTGACTCAAGCTTCAGCTCAAGTGCATCAACTATAATCCTAGATGATGTCCCTAGCAAGAGACAAAGAACTGAGGATACACGTGATGCTGTGTCTGCTGAACAGGTTTCTTAATGCTTTCACATTTTTTTCACTCTGAGTCTCTAGAAAAGCTATTTATCACCATGTTTTGTATTCTAATGTTTTTGTTTTTTATTAGTTGATTGAAGCTGTGTTAAGAGGCAAGTCTGAGGGTGAAGAAGTACTACAGGAGTACAAAACAACAGAAACCCTAACAGATGCTGCAAGAAGAAAAATGTTTAACATCCTGATGGCTCACATGATTGACAATCATGGGTATGTTTGTTTCACATTGTTTTTATTCGTGCCAAATAACTGCATGGCCATTGCATAAATGTACTAATTTAATATCTCCTCTCAGGCACCGCCCCACTAAAGCTATCAGAGAAGATTATGCATGTGGGATAGTGATGTTGTTCCCTTCCCTCAAGGATCCATACTCCAAGAAGGGCTATGTAATAGCCCTTATTATTGTTAACTCTTTCATGTCATGTTGTGACACAAAACTGTGTGGACGACATTGATATTTGAATTCCGTGAGATTTCTCATGAGCCTGGTATGACAACGCATTTCTTCTCTTTTTTCATTTCAGGAACACTTCTATGATGCTGCAAGCAGCACAGGATACATTTCTTGGCGTCTGAAAACAGTCCAGAGGAAGATTCGTCGAGGATCTGCACTGCCACCAAATAGCCCAATTGACTTTTCTCCAGGGAGCCCAAATTTCCAAAGGACTGTTAATGTTGAAAGGCAGCTTGATGGTGATGCTTGCCAAGAGGCCATGTCTTTGCTCAACCATACCACAGACAATTCCCTGATTTTCCATTAGATGAGAGAGACCTTTCAGCACCGTCAGAAGCTCGTTAATGACCCAGGCAGAAGTGTTGATATCCTCTCCAGCTTCCCAAGAGTCCTGGATACAAAAGGATTGGTAAATTTGGGATGAGATGTTTAGAATGGCTTGAAATTTGAAAGTATTTCCTGAAGTAGTAGTAGTTGTTTAATATCTTCTTTCTTAAAGGTGGACCAAGACTCTCCTATTTGATGACGACACATCCTCCAGGCTTCTTCAGAAATGGGATTTGTTCTTCAAGCCAAATGTCATAAAAGAGGCTAAGCGGCTCACCTCAACACCAGAGTTGCGTCGCTTGGTGCAGTCAGCAGAAAGTCCCCCAGGAAGTGATCTTGATGAGGCAACAAGTGAGTTGTTTTTAATTTTTATATTTTAATACATTTGCTATAATTGCAGTTAAACTATAACTGCAATAATATTTCATTTGTTTATTCTGTGTATCGCTGAACGTTGATCTGATTTTCGGGATAAATGTGACTAATAGATGGATGAGGGTTTAAAACGTTCTCATAATGCCTCCCTGTTCTCATTCAAACTTAAAGTATTACATTTGAAGAGTTTTCAGTTAATTCTTGTGACTCTTTGTCCTCAGCCTACGACCAAGAAATGGCTTCCCTGTTGTTGTGTGTTACATCTCCTTCCACCACCTCCAGGGGGACTGAAGTCTCCAGAAATTAGTGCATGTGATACAGTTGAGAGCCTTGTTGTCTTTCATAAGGTAATTATATTATTAAGGTGATTATAATAATTTGTCACGTCACCTTCTTAGCCACATATGTAAATGAGGGTTGTTAAAAAGTGGATGGAATTGTAATTAAGTCTTCATTCCCATCTTGCACTAGCCAATGAAAAGATGTTTGAGTAATGTAGTTTTCTCTGTGGCTGCACATTATTCTTGTGTCTAATTTTCAGTTTTCTGATCTCAACCCTAGTCATGCTGCAGTTTGGAGGTGCTCTACTGATAATCTCAGTGCGTCCTTGCTGGGATGACACAATCAGTCTACTACCGGAGAATATTAACACCAAACACAAACACATTGGTTCACCGTTCCACGGGAGCGGACAGTACACAGCATACCATAATGTTCTGAATAATGGCCAAGTCTACCTCGCTCCTTATTCTACTGAACCGCTTAGGCGCAACAAACACAAGTCCAACATTTATCGGAAACTGTTAAACTACCTGTTCACTACCCTCCTGCTCTCCGGGGATGTGCAACTCAATCCTGGGCCCAACATCACCGAGCCAGCGATACGCACCGGAGTGGAGGGTGGTGGATGGCCTCGTCCACTGATCGTCGCCGCTGTGGAGGTGGGTGAGTGCTATGGTCCTGTGGTTTCTCTCGACTCACCCGGCTCCAGGATGGATTTTGACTCTTCAAACATACCAAAGTCGCTATATGCGATCCCTGACTCTGCTTCTGGTATGCAAGCTGTTTTAATTAGTTTCCCGCATCCAGTGCAGGCGGGAGGGATTGTTAATTGCGCTACCGAAATGCCCCTAATCAAAACGAAACAAAACGGCCTAAACCCAGCCGTCAGAAAACACAGAAAATTTAACTTTTTTCAATGTGTCAATCACTCTCGAGTCATCTGGGACCCACGAGCTAAGCCCAAGGGACTACTAGGGGGGCACTTGAACATTCGTAGTGTCATTCCAAAAAGTGATCAAATTCAACATCTACTCACAGACTCCAACCTTGACTTTCTCTGCCTCTCAGAGACATGGCTCCATAGAAACTCTCCATCTGCTGCTTTGATTGTGCCTGGCTACAATGTTTTCAGGAGAGACAGGACTGAAGGAAGAGGAGGGGGTGTGATGATTTATATTAAAGAACATATCCGATGTAAACAAATTGAGTGGTCAGGTGATAATGAACTAGAATGTATTGGCCTGAACATTACACTGTCTCCCCAAATGTCTTTTACCCTCATTGGAATGTATAGGCCACCTTCCACCAAAAGTGTGTTTTTTTATCAGTTTAATAACATGCTTAGGGAATGTGATTTTGGGAAAGAGGTCATCTTAATGGGAGATTTTAACATTAATTATGAAGACAAGTGTTGTAGGAAAACCCTCAAACGGATCACTAATACCTTTGACCTTACACAGCTAGTTAAAGGGCCAACCAGGGTGACTTGTTGCTCTAAAACACAGATTGATTTGGTGTTCAGTAATAAACCAGAGAGAGTGACTAAATCATTCAATATGGTTACTGGGCTATCTGATCATAATCTGACACTTATAGCCAGAAAGCTGTCTAAGAGCAGGTTTAACCTCTCTACTGTTAGAAAGCCTGATCAACTAAGAATACCTAAGAGTGAATTAAGCTATTTTGAAAATGCAATTAAGGGAATTAACTGGAATGATCTCTTGTCCTATGCAGACGTGGAAGCTGATAGTCAAGTTTTTCTATCCACAATCCAGACTACATTAAATGGTTTCCTAAAGAAAATCAAATCCAAACCTGGCCAAAAGAACACTCTTCCTTGGCTAAATGGAGAAATCTGGAAATTGATGAAAGAACGAGATTATTATCTAAAAATAGCCCTAAGATCCAAATTAGAGCATGACAGACGTAGGTTTACCATGTTGAGAAATAAGGTGATGAAAGAAATCAGACAGGCCAAGGCAAACTTTTTTATTAACATAATTGGTGAAGCAAAGGGAAATTCTAAACTGATCTGGGAGAATCTAAAAAAGTTAACAGGGAAAGACCATAGTAACACTGCAAAAAGACTAGAAATCATGGTGAATAACAATCTAACACAGGATGCAGTCGAAATAGCAATAGCCTTCAATTCCTACTTTATTGACTCTGTCAGGGCACTGACACAGAACCCCTCCACTGGTTTCTTGGGCTCAGTGCTAGTAAATGATGCTCAACCTGTCTTCATCATAAGGGAGGTTTCTGAGTCAAAGGTAGACAAGGTGATTAGCTCACTAAAGAACTCTAAAGCCAAAGATGTGTTTGGGATGGACTCTACCTTTCTTAAAAACTACAAAGAGTCACTCATTGGCCCCATTAACAATGAAATGCTTGAAACGATCTTGTCAAAAGATGTTTTCTCAACTAGTTGGGTTAAAGTTGATGGTGTAGAGTATAAAGCTGGACTAGTTATTTGCAGTGCAATGGAAGAAGACATGCCAGTCTTTTGTCAAATAAGTGATGTACTTTTGGTTGAAGATCAATTTCTTTTTTTGACAAAAAAGCAATTTACAGAGAATTTTGATGACCATCATCATGCATTCAGAGTATTACGGAGTGCGGAAAGATGTCTACTAAAAATGTCTGAGCTTAAATTTCATAAACCGTTTGATATTCAAAGCTCATACAATGTTTCAGATGAAAGTATGTACATTATACCTTTATTCACAATGTTTTAATTCAACTGACTGCAAGGGAGAAAAGGCACAAATAAATGTTTTTGACAATAATTGTTTATTGTGATTAATTCTTCTTAATATAAGTATATAGTTAATTAATTAATTAATCATATTGAATAAATTAACAATTAATAAATAAATAAAATCAGTGTAGATAATTGACACTTTAGGGAGTGAAATTAACACTACACAAATAGTTTTAAAAAATTAACTCGGAGCAGTGTTAGTTGTCTAATCCCTTAGTGTTACTTTAACTCTGTTTTGCGAGTTAAAAAAGGAACTCTGGCAGAGTGTTAAATGTTTAACTATTTTGAAAGTGTTAATTTAACTCTGGAGAGTGTGGACCTACAGTGAGGGAAAAAAGTATTTGATCCCCTGCTGATTTTGTACATTTGCCCACTGACAAAGAAATTATCAGTCTATAATTTTAATGGTAGGTTTATTTGAACAGTGATAGACAGAATAACAACAAAAAAATCCAGAAAAACGCATGTCAACAATGTTATGAATTGATTTGCATTTTTTTATGAGGGAAATAAGTATTCGACCCCTCTGCAAAACATGACTTAGTACTTGGTGGCAAAACCCTTGATGGCAATCACAGAGGTCAGACGTTTCTTGTAGTTGGCCACCAGGTTTACACACATCTCAGGAGGGATTTTGTCCCACTCTTCATTGCAGATCTTCTCCAAGTCATTAAGGTTTCGAGGCTGACGTTTGGCAACTCGAACCTTCAGCTCCCTCCACAGATTTTCTATGGGATTAAGGTCTGGAGACTGGCTAGGCCACTACAGGACCTTCATGTGCTTCTTCTTGAGCCACTCCTTTGTTGCCTTGGCTGTGTGTTTTGGGTCATTGTCATGCTGGAATACCCATCCACAACCCATTTTCAATGCCCTGGCTGAGGGAAGGAGGTTCTCACCCAGGATTTGACGGTACATGGCCCCGTCCATCGTCCCTTTGATGCGGTGAAGTTGTCCTGTCCCCTTAGCAGAAAAACACCCCCAAAGCATAATGTTTCCACCTCCATGTTTGACGGTGGGGATGGTGTTCTTGGGGTCATAGGCAGCATTCCTCCTCCTCCAAACACGGCGAGTTGAGTTGATGCCAAAGAGCTCCATTTTGGTCTCATCTGACCACAACACTTTCACCCAGTTCTCCTCTGAATCATTCAGATGTTCATTGGCAAACTTCAGACGGGCATGTATATGTGCTTTCTTGAGCAGGGGGACCTTGCGGGTGCTGCAGGATTTCAGTCCTTCACGGCGTAGTGTGTTACCAATTGTTTTCTTGGTGACTATGGTCGCAGCTGCCTTGAGATCATTGACAAGATCCTCCCATGTAGTTCTGGGCTGATTCCTCACCGTTCTCATGATCATTGCAACTCCACGATGTGAGATCTTGCATGGAGCCCCAGGCCGAGAGAGATTGACAGTTATTTTGTGTTTCTTCCATTTGCGAATAATCGCACCAATTGTTGTCACCTTCTCACCAAGCTGCTTGGCGATGGTCTTGTAGCCCATTCCAGCCTTGTGTAGGTCTACAATCTTGTCCTTGACATCATTGGAGAGCTCTTTGGTCTTGGCCATGGTGGAGAGTTTGGATTCTGATTGATTGATTGCTTCTGTGGACAGGTGTCTTTTATACAGGTAACAAACTGAGATTAGGAGCACTCCCTTTAAGAGTGTGCTCCTAATCTCAGCTCGTTACCTGTATAAAAGACACCTGGGAGCCAGAAATCTTTCTGTTTGAGAGGGGGTCAAATACTTATTTCCCTCATTAAAATGCAAATCAATTTATAACATTTTTGACATGCGTTTTTCTGGATTTTGTTGTTGTTATTCTGTCTCTCACTGTTCAAATAAACCTACCATTCAAATTATAGACGGATCATTTCTTTGTCAGTGGGCAAACGTATAAAATCAGCAGGGGATCAAATACTTTTTTCCCTCACTGTATATAAACCCTCAGAAAGTGTTGAAATCAACTCTGTGTGGAGTTAATTCAACACTGGACCTTTTGCTGTGTAGCCAAGGATATTGCTGCTAGTAAGATTGCACCTAAATCAACCATTTATCGGATCATCAAGAACTTCAAGGAGAGAGGTTCAATTGTTTAAAGAAGGCTTCAGGGCGCCCAAGAAAGTCCAGCAAGCGCCAGGACCGTCTCCTAAAGTTGATTCAGCTGCGGGATTGGGGCACCACCAGCGCAGAGCTTGCTCAGGAATGGCAGCAGGCAGGTGTGAGTGCATCTGCACACACAGTGAGGCGAAGACTTTTGGAGGATGGCCTAGTGTCAAGAAGGGCAGCGAGGAAGCCACTTCTCTACAGGAAAAACATCAGGGACAGACTGATATTCTGCAAAAGGTACAGGGATTGGACTACTGAGGACTGGAGTAAAGTCATTTTCTCTCCCCTTTCCGATTGTTTGGGGCATCCGGAAAAAAGCTTGTCCGGAGAAGACAAGGTAAGCGCTACCATCAGTCCTGTGTCATGCCAACCGTAAAGCATCCTGAGACCATTCATGTGTGGGGTTGCTTCTCAGCCAAGGGAGTGGGCTCACTCACATTTTTGCTTAAGAACACAGCCATGAATAAAGAATGGTACCAACACATCCTCAGAGAGCAACTTCTCCCAACCATCCAAGAACAGTTTGGTGACAAATAATTTCTTTTCCAGCATGATGGAGCACCTTGCCATAAGGCAAAAGTGATAACTAAGTGGCTCGGGGAACAAAACATCGACATTTTGGGTCCATGGCCAGGAAACTCCCCAGACCTTAATCCCATTGAGAACTTGTGGTCAATCCTCAAGAGGCGGGTGGACAAACAAAAACCCACAAATTCTGACAAACTCCAAGCATTGATTATGCAAGAATGGGCTGCCATCAGTCAGGATGTGGCCCAGAAGTTAATTTACAGCATGCCAGGGCAGATTGCAGAGGTCTTGTAAAAGAAGGGTCAGCACTGCAAATATTGACTCTTTACATAAACGTAATGTAATTGTCAATAAAAGCCTTTGACACTTATGGAATGCTTGTAATTATACTTCAGTATACCATAGTAACATCTGACAAAAATATCTAAAAACACTGAAGCAGCAAACTTTGTGAAGACCAATACTTGTGTCATTCTCAAAACTTTTGACCACGACTGTATACATATATGTGCACACATGTATCTGTGTGTGGAGAGATATTGAGATCTTTACGGGTGGAACAGTGTGTCACACATAACCTAAGCTATTTTTGGCATAGATAATCTTTCTCTACAACCCAAAACAATCATTGGATTACAGCATGCTTCTTGTCAGGAGTGAATGGAACCATACTGGTAGCAAATGGTGTTGTGGAATATATACACTGTAATCGTCTTAGCAACGGGACCATCACACAGCTGCCCAGAATTAGTCTTACACAAGGAAGGGGGGTCTGGGAAGAGACTACTGTATGAAGCCCACCTATTGTCGAGTGGCACATGGCTGTTGTGAATCTTATCAGAGAAAGCGAGCACTGAAGCTCCGCAATTCAATTATTGTGGCTGAATGGAAGCAAGTCCCCGCAGCAATGTTCCAACATCTAGTGGAAAGCCTTCCCAAAAGAGTGGAGGCTGTTATAGCAGCAAAGGGGAGACCAACTCCATATTAATGCCCATGATTTTGGAATGAGATGTTTGTCGAGCAGGTGTCCAGATACTTTTGGTCATGTAGTGTAGGTGGAGGTGATACTGTACAGTAAGTAAGTGTGAAGAGAGCAAAGAATAGATAACCCAGATGGATGATAGATAGTCTAATTAGGTGTGGAGGAGAAGAGGGTCTGTGACAAAGAGGTTGTAGAGGGTAAGTCCTGGGGAGGAGAAAGGGAATTTGTGGGAGTGTGGCAGAGCGGAGGGTGATTAAGGAATAGAAATGGAAGGTTAAATAGCACATTATGTACCACTTAATAACAGCCCTTCCCACAGTCCTCCCCTGAGTGGGCGAGACTGTAGAGTTCAGTACAGGTTGTCATGATACCAGTATTGTGATACTATGATACCAGATTTTCCTTGGAAAAAAAGAAAACACGAAGCAGACTAAACTCTATGGTTCTTTAAAAACCTACTTTATGTAAAATATTGTGGTATAGCTTGCGAAATAAACAAATGTGACTCTGGGTGACAACATGAGGCTGTTTTTTCTAACATTAGGACTGTTTCCCTCAAGAAATTAAGTGTGCTTCATGTTTTGTTTCCTTTCCTTTCTTACTTCCTAGTATCGCAATAGTGGTATCGTGACAACCCTACCCCATTGTGTTGACTGTGCTGTGGCTTTTAGTGGCACATTCACTATTTAGACTAAAAGGTTACAATAGGCTTCCTAGGTGCTCATGTTGCTCCGTTAACCTCTAGTTATCTGTTCTTCTCAGGCTAAAAAGTGTTTAACAGTTTTTTGATTAGGCGTGGATTTGCTTTAAGCACCACTGTGGATGGAATGGAAGTCATCTACATTTTTTAACAGATAATTTCCCCCTATTTAGTCATCAGATGATGCAGTCAATGGTGTGAGTCAGAGGTGATTTGTGGCAATCAGGAACAAGGAACAAGCAGTGAGTTTAACGTTTTCTCTGAGCCTCAGACCCCGTGTTCATGTAATTTCTTCCTAATTGCGGCCGTGTCGTCTCTCTTAATGTTGGGTGATTGCTGTGAAAGTGGTTGATAACTACGCTGCTAAGCCTAGCTACCCAGAATATTGCACGCTCCTGCCCATGGAGAAATGGAAATGTGTGATGGTATCTAACGTCTAAAACACAAAATATTTCCCATCTGACATTAACACCGTTTTGAGCTACATTTACTTGCCAATGACACTGCATGGTGCAGAGTTGGAGGAGCGATGATGGAGGCATAGCATGTTAAAGCTGTTGTGTGTCTGTCTATCTGATGTGAAGTTACATTGTGTTTCTGTTTAAGCATGTGTGTGCGCATGCATTTGCGTGTGGATGTGTGTTTTATTTTCATCAGTGTGTGTACTAGTAGCCTGGGGGTGTTGGTGGTGGTCTCAGTGGCTCAGTTGCAGGGTCCTAAGGAGGAGGGAGGCTACGCGAGAAGAGGAGGGAGGGTGTGTGAGGAGAGGATGGAGGAAGGCTGTGTGAGGATGGAGGAAGGCTGCCGCTGTCTGAGGGGCTGGGGTCAGCGAGGAACACAGATCGATGAGCAGAGAGGGGACTGGGCTGCGCCGCAGCAGCTCCCTGAGAACGCAACACATCTGAATTTCAGCAGGATGCGCAATCCATCACAGCCCTGCCAAAAACATGCAGAGAGACGGGAGGGAGTAAATCCTCCGGACCTGATTTGAATAAAAGTGTTGAGACACAGGAAATCCCTTTGGCCGGTCTCTCTCTGCCCTGTCAGATAACAAGATAAATGCCGCGACCACTGGGACACACGAATGTGAATCAATATATTAGACATTTCGCTCCAGGACTGCCATATAACGTATATACATCATGGTAGATATTGATTCAGCCCTTCCTGACAAGGCCTGGTAAATGAGATATTTCATCCTAGGAGGATCCACATTGTATAAATTCCTTAACAAGGGACACTCAGACCACTGAAGTGAAGAATAATACGAACACTCTATTGCCTGAGGGTTCACTAGGTTGATGAAAAGGCAGCATTTTTAAGTGGGTAGAAACTTCCATATCCCTTTGACTACTCAAGAGGAACCTCTATATATCCTAGGAATGGTCTCTGGGTAAAGGTACGGCTATTAGGCTTCTGTGTTGTTGCTGCTGTCCTTGAAATACATTATAATTCTTTAAGTTCAGTGGATCACTATATTCACTTATTCTTGGAGTTAATGCATTTAGAGCGTCAATGTCTCTCTAAATTGGTGTTTAAATTCAACTGTGCTTATCAGCTGCAGCATACAGAGCCTAGCACAGTGAGACAGGATTAAACCGACTAAAGGTGCCTGATCAAATCCTCTCTCCTGAAATGCTCTGTGCACAAATAGAAGGGATGGAAACTCTTAACATTCGGCTTTAGTGCAAATCATACCCTAATGTTAACTGTAATGAGAATATTTTCTCTTTCTTTTTGTCTTCTCTTTTTGTCCTCCGAACCATTCCGTAAGCGGTGTCAGTCGGTGGAGAGATAAATGTGTATTTGAGCTGGGGCCCAGCTATCAAGCGCAGCTGGCGAGAAAAGAGGCAACAAAGACAAACATTCATTCTCATTACCTCCATTTTAAATGATTCTACCCAATTTACTCCCAATATCTCCCAACAGCACTACTCTGCTGTAAGCTGCCCTTTAGCCATCAAGGCAGCTAAAGACCTTCTCTCCCTCCACTCTCTCTCTCCTCTCTCTCTGTGCTTAGTTTTTCTGACAGTGATCTTCACAATGGCTGTGTTCTTCTCAATATCTGTCTCTCTTAATATTCCTGGGAGACTGTTCATTTCCATCGCCAAATAATGCAGCTCCCAACGGGATCACACATCAGTCTGGAGGCCCCTGGGAACAGGACAGGCTCTGTGTACAACAACACTACCCTTTCACATCTGCTGTGTTTGTGTGTGTGCATGCTCAGTCTTTTTTTTTTTTACAGTAAACAAAATCGTGCTAAAACAGTTTCTGAAGTGACAATTAAAGCCAGAAAATTCTCACACCTCACTTTAGCCAAAAACAGACAAATGCACACACACACACACACACAGTAACACACACACACACATACTGACACAGTACACACTAACTGTTATCATGAGCGTTAAATGCATAGTGTCATAATGTGGACAGGTCTCAAGACAAGTCTATTGGTCTGCCTAGGGCTGTTAGGTGACCGTATTACCGCCACACCGGTGGACACGAGTCATGAAGGCAGTCAAATTCCTTGTGACTATTTAGTCACGGTAGTTAGGCTTCTCCAAGCTCTGATGCTGCTGATGGTCATTAGTAGCTTACCAAACTTGCTAACTGCCTGGTACTCAGCACTCTATTGTCCCTCAAATCACTCTGACATCAATGCATATGTATTCGAAAATCTATTCAAACACTTCATGAGAGCCTAAGAGCTCATGTTGTGCAACATTTCAATAGGCTATGCAATTGCGTGAGAAAACAGAGTGATGGCCTCTATTAAAAAGAGGAGGATCTCATCAGCTTTCTATAGGCCAGGCCTACTATATTTATTTATCAACCTTCATAATATTAAGCACATTACACATTACAGGAGTATAGCCTACCTGGCTGGCATGAAAATCAACCACGAGAAAAGCGTCCTCCATTCGCTATTTAAGTCCATAGATGACATGTATTCTTTTTCTGCTGCCCCTGTTTTGAGACAGGTGCATGACAATGGTCCATTCTAAATCAAAACAAATTTCACACATATATTATTTAGTATATGTAAAGACAAGATGAAATCAAGTATAGTATGATGGGGTGACAATATTAGCCTATCACTTGTGAATTATATATTATCACTTGTGAATGATGCCCAGCTTTCGACTTTTTCAAATTATAGTCGCACACCTCATGTAGCCTAGGCCATAGGCCTATATGTTTTAATAAGGTTTGTATCACAACTAAAGTGGCCAAATAACTTCTTAAAATTAAGCACATTAATCCGCTTTACAACAGGTGTAGAGCCTAACTGGCGTGAGGTTCAAGTTTGGGGAAGATCATTTTCACCATAAAATGCACCTTTATAATAAAAGCATTACATGCATAATCGCATTTGTGGTCACTTTTGAGAATGTTTTTTTCCTGCTAATAGAACATTTGCGCTTATAGCCTACTGCATGTGCACATTGCTGCCCCTATAATGTGAAGAAATAGCCTAATAGTTTATTAATATTTTAAGCTAAACATTCTCATCTGTTCTTGCAGGCTCATTGCTTAAAACAGTTTTTTTTATGCTAGTGGTTGTATTAATTTGGGATCTATCGCATCCCACAACAGTCCCAGACTATGTTTGGAATATTTATTTCTCACACACAATAGAATAGGTCAACTTTTGATAGTAGATTGACATAGGCTAGTGCTTTTGCTGTTCGTTAGGCCTACTTATCTTGTCGGCTGTTGAATAGTAAATGTGGCCAGTTCTTCCAAAATCTTCAATATGCGCCTCGGAATTGGAAAAGGACGCGCGCAGTTGCGTCCCCAATGTGTCTGTCTTCACTTGTAGCCTGTGAGAAAGACCCGATCACTTGACTGAGAGCCATGTGCATGAGAGGTGCTTCGGCAGGCAGCAGGGAGAAGGGAATTATAATTATTATATTCAGCCCTACTGGCTGAAGGGCATAACGGCTACTGGCCGCAAAAGGCATGGATTTTTGGGGGAGGATTATGGCCACACAAAGGGGATGCAGCCAGGAAATTCAAGGCATTATCAAGTGCTTGTCAAATTGTGAATGAGAGGCTGATGAAGTGTGTACAGCCTGCGCAAAAAATCCTTTCATGCAACTTTTTTCAAATCATCGTTAGAGTCGCATCATGCAGCCTTAGAATGTATAAAAAATCAAAACATATAGCCCAACATTTGTATCACAACTAAAGTTACATAAATAACTCTAAATTAAGCATATAGGATTACCTGTTTCTTTGTTAGTTGCTCAACACAGAATAGCCATGTGTGGGCACTCCATCAAATCAATTGGAGAAAATATCCTTTCTATTTTACTCAACTATTTTCAATTGTATTCGTCATACTATAAAATAATATAAAATAATGCTAAGGAATTTTAAGCAAATCTTGTCTGCTGAATTAACTAGTGAACCCCACAGCCATATAGCATAGCCTGATCAGGGCCTATCATAAGGACAACACAGAGTATGCTATTCTGTTCTTCTGAAATAAACTACATTTTCTTCATATCATGTTTCTTTAGACCTGTCTAAAATAAATAATGGATTTATTGTGATGGTGTAGGCTATATTACATGGATTTATTCGACTTTTTAAAATGTAGATGTTCCAAAGGTCTGCATCAGTGGCTTGTAGGCAATGCGTGGAAGGCTAAATGTGTTCATGTTAATTAACCGGCAGTTATTTGCTTGACAATCACCAGCTGACAAAATTTCATGACCTCCACAGCCCTAGGTCTGCCCAATATATCTGATGTTTCCACGTGGCTTTAAGAGGCTAAAATCCCAGATAATCCACAGATAATTAACTTCCAACAGATCCCAGCTACACCTCAGTCTGATAAAGAGAGACTCAGTCTTTCACTGCTCTCACTCCTCATCTGATCAACTGACAGACACGTGTCTGTATATAAATCACTCAGATCAATCCACTGTTGTACACACACACACACACACACACACGTACCTTTGCTTCACTGGATTAAATCTTCATTAGGCCAAGATAGACGCTCAATCCTTCTGGTTACTTCATCTTCATTGAGTTCTGTTTACCACAGCAAGACAACCTGTGGTATGAGTCAGTATCCAGACGCCTGTTGACTCAGTAATCTGACAGAGTGAGAGAAAGAAAGAGTCAGACTGTCAACAGCTAACAGATTTATTGATTATTCACCACTCTCACTGCATATGCAGGGGTGGTATAGATCAGTGGAGGCTGGTGGGAGGAGCTATAGGAGGACGGGCTCATTGTAATGGCTGGAATGTAATAAACGTTCCAATCATTCCATTCCAGCCATTACAATGAGCCCATCCTCCTATAGCTCCTCCCACCAGCCTCCTCTGGTATAGATAGATTACTTTCACGGCGTAATATGAAAAATAGCATCCCTCCCTAAAACAAGACTCTCAGAGGTGCTGTGATGTAACGTTATAGGACACATAATCGTAGTCTCATAATGTATTATCTCTGTAGAGCGGACATTGTTGATAACACTATGGTGCAGAGCTCTGTGGAGGACAGAAACCTCTGGCAGGTAAATAATAACGGAAACAGAATCACCTCCCCGCTGCTGATTGTTAAATATTCAGGAGGGTTTGTTTTCCTTATCACATCAGTGTCAGAGAATAAATTCTAGATGAGGCCCTGGAGAGGAGAGGTTGATTTGGCTGGCAGAGCAACGAGGGAGAGCTGAGACAATGGAAAGACTAGAGCACCAGGGCCTTCTACTACAAAGACTGGTCTCACTGGGGCTCTGCCCTCTGTTATTGTAGAGCCAGGGCCCTCTCCCCCTTCTGGAGAGACAGACAGATACTGAGAGAGGGAGAAACTAAGGGACAGACTGAGGACAGAGAGAAATAAGAGGAAGCAAGAAAGGGAGCAAGGCTAAAGAGCAAGAAAAAGAGAAATGGGATCTAAGGGAGAAGCATAATGTCATGCAAAACATGGCATTATTACCAAAGAAGTGCTTTATTTTCAGTACTTGAATGTCAAGCCGAGATTCTTCCAAGTAGGAGGGAGGGTGAAATAAATCTCTCAAAGATCTATCATCGCTCTCCCTCTCCTTCTCCCTCTCCTTCTCCCTCTCCCACTCCTTTATTTCTTCATCCTATGTAGTTTTCCCTCCCTGTCTCCCTTTCTCTTCCTGTCTTCTCCCTGGGGATAGAGAGGGATCAGCATGACAGGGCCCTGGTTGCGTGTGATAATGATCTAGTGGTGAAGTCCTGTGGAGAGGGGACATTACACTGGGGCCAGCGGATCACACAGCTCTAATATCTCTGATGCTGGGAGGGAGGCCTCCTGAGGAATAGACTGGCCCTTGGGCCCCTGCTCTGCTCCACACACATGGCCACACAGAGAAAGAGGTCTATTAATTATTTGGACAAGTCCACCTGAGGGTTTGTGGTCCATCTAGGCTACTTTATAACTCAGCAAGGGTGCTGTTAGCTCTGATGATGTCCATTCAGACAGCCAACCCACTCTCAAGGCTCACTGCACTATTGGCATTGCCAGCCAGCTTGGCCTTCAAAGTCTTTGCCATCACAGGAACAATTATTTATTTTACTATGTCAATTTGTCTGTAAATGCTTTGGCGCCAAACTGCTGGAAGTTGTGAAAAAAATAATTGTCGGAAGAATTGCAGAGGTCATTGAAAAGAATGCAATTGTTGACTAGATGCTTTTCATTAATTAGGCTATTTTCTCTCATATGGTCTATCTACTAGAAACTAATGGGAAATATGGACACATAAAAAATGAATACTATATATGAATGAAAACATTTAAGTTATTCAAGCTAAATTGCACAGGGATTCAAACCAGCAACCTTTCAGTTACTGGCCCAATGCTCTTAACTGCTAGGCTACCTGCCTGCTTTAAGTTTGGTGTAAGCAATGCACTAACTGTAAGTCGCTCTGGATAAGAGCGTCTGCTAAATGTCTAAAATGTAAATGTAAATATGCTTTGTGATTTACATGATATAGTTATTTTTTTACATTTCTTTGGTAAAAACAGTAGGATAAATACACATGTAGATAGAGTCCATTCCATTATTTTTTTCTCAATTTCTTTTAAGAGCTTTGTCACAATCGAATACAGCTTTGTAGTGAATTGTCATGAATAAAACAAATTAAAAATGGAACAGTCTCAACAGCCAATTATTGCAGGATATGCATTAACAATTAGAGTTGGATAGGAGTCACACAGGGCACAGGGTAGGGAGGCACTGCGCACAGATGTTCAGGTGCTCACTGGCGTCTGGGACTGAAGCGGAAGATTCAGCGATAGATAGATAGATAGCTCATTTTCTGAACCACAGAAGCAAAAGAGAGCAGGAAAGGCCAGCGCTCCACTGAGTTAATTGACTTTGCTGCGGCAGTTAATAAGGTAAGAGGGAAATTTAGACGGTAGGACTATTAACAGGACTGCTATCAATAATTAGAGTTATATAAAGAGTCCTGGCTCAATAAAGAACACACAGGGGTCTCTGTATTATCTAGACTTCTGAGGAAGCCATGCTGAGTAAATTAGGCCTCCTGGAGAAAATGGTTCAGTTCAAAACGCTGGGTGAGGAATGGGGTCGCTGTGGTGATACAGTGTTTAAATGCTGTGCCTCCTACTGCTGGATATAAAGCTGATGGAATTCTTCTTTTATTTCTCTGATGCTCTATGAAGACACTAAATGTTTTAGACAAATGGTGTCATTCTACAGGGTTCCATAATTCTAAAGCAAATTGAGTTAATCCCAATGCAAATTTACCTAATTCATGTAGGACATTTCACTCAATCTCTGGTAAATAGCACTAATTCTGTGATAAATTTGCTTACCTACCTCAGCAAATATGCCGTGCCTGGCCAAGTTCGTTTTTCTATACATACTACTTCCTACATATCTATCTATCAGATTCCTACTCCCTCATGTCAGGACAACTCTCCCACATCACTATAGTCTGTTGTCATTTCATGACCTTAAACTGTTGATGTAACTTAGGTTTGTGGGAAGATAGTGTTTATTTAGTCTTGGGCATGGAATAATTCTATATTTGGTTCGAAAGGACAATGATGAAACGCATAAATCACTGAACAGAAAAATTGCCAAAACATAACACCCAAAATGCCTGGTAGTCCATGGAGCCCTGCGAGAGAGAGTCTCTGATGTGGGCATGGTGATAGTGGGACTCCTGTGGTGGAGCCCTGGGTAGGATTCTTATTATTCAACTCCTAGTCGGGTGGGGGAAAAAATCACAGTCATTGCATTATGGGTGGTCCTCTGTAGCTCATTTGGTAGAGCATGGCGCTTGTAATGCCAGGGTAGTGGGTTCGATCCCCGGGACCACCCATACGTAAAAATGTATGCACGCATGACTGTAAGTCGCTTTGGATAAAAGCGTCTGCTAAATGGCATATTATTATATTTATTATTATTACAAAGTAAAAAGCAGCCAGCAGTGAAAACAAATTGATTCTCTAGGCTAGGGAATGCTTTGCTTTCCCGTTTTCATATCATGTTCCAGTTTGTTGGAGATGGCATAATGTGGTGTGTCCCTGGGGTCTGGGTAGGGGTGCTGGTAGGATGGGACCATCACGTGTCCATTCTGAGGCCCAGCGAGATCCTGTCACACTCAATTATCACACAGACATGTGGTGCGAAACACTCAAAGGTCAAGCAGAACTAGTTTACTCACATGTAAACAGTCACACTGTTTGTAGAAAGTACAGTATGTCTGTGTAATGGGGATTGCAATAGGTTTTCCCTTGCAATCAAATGCTTGTTCATACCATATCCATCCATTGCAGTATGGTTTGAATGGCAAGGTTCTCTCTGTTCTCAGTCATGTGTTAGAACGGATATGTATGTGCTCTGTCTGGATGTAACATACAGTAACCATGGTCTCTGTACAGAACAGCATGTCAGTGACACTAATTAGAGCGCTATATGCTTCTGTTGTCTACAGCTGCAGCTGGTCTTTGATCAGGCCTCTTGATCTGGGTGGGTAGGAGCAGAGGCCAGTGGACACTAGAGATGGAGCCTCTGCTGGTTGTATTTGTTCTACTCTTGCGGCATGACCCTTCGCAAAGCTATGGAAGCCATTTACTGCTCTAAGGCATAGATGACTTCATAGTCTTTTTAGGCAATTTTGTTACACAATGTTATTTATACTTGTTTTCACTGTACAGTGGGAAGAACAAGTATTTGATACACTGCCGATTTTGCAGGTTTTCCTACTTACAAAGCATGTAAAATCCAGAAAATCACATTGTATGATTTTTAAGTAATTAATTTGCATTTTATGCATGACTTAAGTATTTGATCACCTACCAACCAGTAAGAATTCCGTCTCTCACAGACCTGTTAGTTTTTCTTTAAGAAGCCCTCCTGTTCTCCACTCATTACCTGTATTAACTGCACCTGTTTGAACTCGTTACCTGTATAAAAGACACCTGTCCACACACTCAATCAAACAGACTCCAACCTCTCCAATATGGCCAAGACCAGAGAGCTGTGTAAGGACATCAGGGATAAAATTGTAGACCTGCACAAGGCTGGGATGGGCTACAGGACAATAGGCAAGCAGCTTGGTGAGAAGGCAACAACTGTTGGCGCAATTATTAGAAAATGGAAGAAGTTCAAGATGACGGTCAATCACCCTCGGTCTGGGGCTCCATGCAAGATCTCACCTCGTGGGGCATCAATGATCATGAGGAAGGTGAGGGATCAGGCCAGAACTACACGGCAGGACCTGGTCAATGACCTGAAGAGAGCTGGGACCACAGTCTCAAAGAAAACCATTAGTAACACACTACGCCGTCATGGATTAAAATCCTGCAGCGCACGCAAGGTCCCCCTGCTCAAGCCAGCGCATGTCCAGACCCGTCTGAAGTTTGCCAATGACCATCTGGATGATCCAGATGAGGAATGGGAGAAGGTCATGTGGTCTGATGAGACAAAAATAGAGCTTTTTGGTCTAAACTCCACTCGCCGTGTTTGGAGGAAGAAGAAGGATGAGTACAACCCCAAGAACACCATCCCAACCGTGAAGCATGGAGGTGGAAACATCATTCTTTGGGGATGCTTTTCTGCAAAGGGGACAGGACGACTGCACCGTATTGAGGGGAGGATGGATGGGGCCATGTATCGCGAGATCTTGGCCAACAACCTCCTTCCCTCAGTAAGAGCATTGAAGATGGGTCGTGGCTGGGTCTTCCAGCATGACAATGACCCGAAACACACAGCCAGGGCAACTAAGGAGTGGCTCCGTAAGAAGCATTTTAAGGTCCTGGAGTGGCCTAGCCAGTCTCCAGACCTGAACCCAATAGAAAATCTTTGGAGGGAGCTGAAGGTCCATATTGCCCAGCGACAGCCCCGAAACCTGAAGGATCTGGAGAAGGTCTGTATGGAGGAGTGGGCCAAAATCCCTGCCTCAGTGTGTGCAAACCTGGTCAAGACCTACAGGAAACCTATGATCTCTGTAATTGCAAACAAAGGTTTCTGTACCAAATATTAAGTTCTGCTTTTCTGATGTATCAAATACTTATGTCATGCAATAAAATGCAAATTAATTACTTTAAAATCATACAATGTGATTTTCTGGATTTTTGTTTTAGATTCCGTCTCTCACAGTTGAAGTGTACCTATGATAAAAATTACAGACCTCTACATGCTTTGTAAGTAGGAAAACCTGCAAAATCGGCAGTGTATCAAATACTTGTTCTCCCCACTGTATATGTACATTCAGACAACTCCAATTACTTTCTGGAAATAATTAAGCATTTCCATCTAATGCTAAACAAAGTGATTTTCATAGTAACAATGTCTGACACAATTAAGTATTATGAGGTATGACACAACAGTAAAAGTTTTGTACATGTTCTCAGAAAAAGCCTTGTATTCCATTTTGCAATCAGGAATGGTTAGAATAGAGCCTGATGCTCATCATCCACTTGTGGTATGCTTGTCAGAATTAGGCAAAGGAAAGGACCTTGAGGGTTTAAAAGAGAACTCTGGGAGAGGGAAGAGGGAGAGAGGGAGAAAGCATACAAACCATACATCAAAGACAAGGTGAATTAAAAAGATGATCATGCAGGGAGGTAAACAGAAAGGATAATCCACTTCAACAGACATGTCCTCTGTTAGCTTTGGAGTGCATACTAACCTGGCGCTCATCTCTTCACATCTAGGCCTAAATGACTCTGTTGACCAAAGAGACTGATTTCTGTGAGAGTTCAAGGTAAGGAGTCTAAGAATGTAACCAAAAGTTCCTGTGTGTGCTTGTTATCCTTTGTGTTGTCCAAATGAGTCACTGAATAGCCATGCTGAAAAGAAGAGCTGTGTTAGCTCTTCCTGTTCATCAGTGCGTACTATTCATTTACAAAAGGAGGCACGGCAACCCTGAGTGATGCTCCAAGATGGCGTAGCAGTGTGGTCGTGTATTCTGTTGTAGCCAGTTTTTTTGTTTTTTGTCTTTTTTTCATATATATTTCTCTATCTCACTTTCCATCCTTTAACTAAACCCGCCTCACCCAATGTGGAACGGATTCTATTATTTCTTTATTTTAATCAAGAACCTAAGGCTGAGTCTAGCCAGCTAGCCAGCTAACTAGCTACTTGCTATTAGCGACCGTTAGCGGTCTTCACCACTGTCCGTGGCCTGCACTACCTACCAGCCAGCTCTAGCCTGGACAGTTATCGGCCAGTCTGCACAGCGTGCTATCGACCCAGAGCATATCGGATTTTCTGCCGGAATCACTGAATCACTGGACCTTAACACCGGATAATCGCAACTAGCTAGCTGCAACCGAATGGCTGTTGTTGGCTAATTCACCACTGTCCCGATGCACCAGTTAGTCTTGAGCTACCCTCGAGCCAGGCCCATCTCCCGGCTATCTACCTCTCTGTCAACCGGACGGGACCTCCTAGTGTCGACACAGAGCCCCGCCAATCCATAACGACTGGTCTGCCGACGTAATCGTCTGATGTGGTTTCAACAGGCTTCCCGTTGCGACGACCACAAAGATCCATCTGCTAGCCCCGGCCCACTAGCAAGCGCAATCAACAGCCGTGCCTCCTGCTCGCCTGTGCTGTAGCAGCCAACAAACTGCTCCCGGACATACCTATTGCTGTTCACTGGACCTTATGATCACTCAGCTACACAGCTGATGCCTGCTGGACTGTTCCTTTACACGGCACCCTATCCTGTTTATCTGTTTAGCCTCAGCCCAAACTTTCGTCGTCATTACCAGTTGTTGTCTTAGCCCTCTCGAATAACATCTGTGATTGTGTTATGCCTCTCTCCCATGTCAATATGCCTAGCCTATTGCTGTTTGGACTAATTCTTATTGTACTATTTCACTGTAGAGCCCCCAGTCCCGCTCAACCAGCCTCAGAGAGCTCCTTTGTCCCACCCCCTATACACGCAGAGATCGGCTCAATCGGTACCTCCAGTGATGCTACCTCTTTCATCGTTACCCAATGCTTAGGTGTACCTCCACTGTACTCATATCCTTCCATATCCTTGTCTGTACATAATGCCCTGAATCTATTCTACAACGCCCGGAAATCTGCCCCTTTTATTCTCTGTACCCAACGCACTAGAAGACCAGTTCTTAAAGCCTTTAGACGTATCCTTATTCTACTCCTCTGGTGTAGAGGTTAACCCAGGCCCTGTAGCCCCCAGTATCACTCCTACTCCCCAGGCGCTATCATTTGTTGACTTCTGTAACCGTAAAAGCCTTGGATTCTTGCATGTCAACATCAGAAGCCTCCTCCCCAAGTTTGAGTTCTTCACTGCGTTAGCACACTCAGCCAACCCTGATGTTCTAGCAGTGTCTGAATCCTGGCTTAGGAAGGCCACCAAATTACAACATTTTCCGTCTAGATAGAACTGCCAAAGGGGGCGTGTTGCAATCTACTGTAGAGATAGCCTGCAGAGCTCTATCATACTATCCAGGTCTGTGCCCAAACATTTTGAGCTTCTACTTCTAAAAATCCACCTTTCCAGAAATAAGTCTCTCACTGTTGCCGCTTGCTACAGACCCCCCTCAGCCCCCAGTTGTGCCCTGGACACCATATGTGAATTGCTTGCCCCCCATCTATCCTCAGAGTTCATACTGCTTGGTGACCTAAACTGGGACATGCTTAACACCCAGGCCGTCCTACAATCTAAACTAGATGCCCTCAATCTGACACAAATTATCAAGGAACCTACCAGGTACAACCCTAAATCCGTAAACATGGGCACCCTCATAGATATCATCCTGACTAATTTACCCTCTAAATACACCTCAGCTGTCTTCAACCAGGATCTCAGCGATCACTGCCTCATTGCCTGCGTCCGTAATGGGTCCGCGGTCAAACGACCACCCCTCATCACTGTCAAACGCTCCCTAAAACACTTCAGCGAGCAGGCCTTTCTAATTGACCTGGCCTGGGTACCCTGGATGGATACTGACCTCATTCCGTCAGTAGAGGATGCCTGGATGTTCTTCAAAAGTGCTTTCCTCTCCATCTTAAATAAGCATGCCCCATTCAAAAAATTCAGAACTAAGAACAGATATAGCCCCTGGTTCACCCCAGACTTGAATGCCCTTGACCAGCACAAAAACATCCTGTGGCGTACTGCATTAGCATCGAACAGCCCACGCAATATGCAACTTTTCAGGGAAGTCAGGAACCAATATACACAATCAGTTAGGAAAGCAAAGGCTAGCTTTTTCAAACAGAAATTTGCATCCTGTAGCACTAATTCCAAAAGGTTTTGGGACACTGTAAAGTCCATGGAGAATAAGAGCACCTCCTCCCAGCTACCCACTGCACTGTGGCTAGGAAACACTGTCACCACCGATAAATCTAAGATAATCGAGAATTTCAATATGCATTTTGCTACGGCTGGCCATGCTTTCCACCTGGCTACCCCTACCCCGGCCACCAACTCTGCACCCTCCGCTGCAACTTGCCCATGCCCCCCCCCCCCCCCCCACCCCCGCTTCTCCTTCACCCAAATTCAGATAGCTGATGTCCTGAAAGAGCTGCAAAATCTGGACCCCAACAAATCAGCTGGGCTAGACAATCTGGACCCTTTCTTTCTAAAATAGCTGCCGAAATTGTCGCAACCCCTATTACTAGCCTGTTCAACCTCTCTTTCGTATCGTCTGAGATCCCCAGAGATTGGAAAGCTGCCGCGGTCATCCCCCTCTTCAAAGGGGGTGACACTCTAGATCCAAACTGTTACAGACCAATATCCATCCTGCACCGCCTTTTGAAAGTATTTGAAAGCCAAGTTAACAAACAGATCACCGACCATTTCGAATCTCACCGTATCTTCTCCGCTATGCAATCTGGTTTCTGAGCTGATCATGGGTGCACCTCAGCCACGCTCAAGGTCCTAAACGATATAATAACCGCAATCGATAAAAGACAGTACTGTGCAGCCGTCTTTATAGACCTGGCCAAGGCTTTTGACTCTGTCAATCACCGCATTCTTATTGGCAGACTAAATAGCCTTGGTTTCTCAAATGACTGCCTCGCCTGGTTCACCAACTACTTATCAGATATTCAATGTGTCAAATCGGAGGGCCTGTTGTCTGGACCTCTGGCAGTCTCTATGGGGGTGCCACAGGGTTCAATTCTCGGGCTGACTCTATTTTCTGTGTATATCAATGACGCTCTTGTGTCTGGTGACTCTCAGATCCACCTCTACGCAGACGAAACACTTTTGTATACATCTGGCCCTTCATTGGACACTCTGTTAACAAACCTCCAAACGAGCTTCAATGCCATACAACACTCCTTCCGTGGCCTCCAACTGCTCTTAACGCTAGTAAAACTAAATGCATGCTCTTCAATCAAACGCTGCTTGCACCCGCCCGACTAGAATCACTACTCTCGGCGGGTCTGACTTAGAATATGTGGACAACTACAAATACCTAGGGGTCTGGTTAGACCGTAAACTCTCCTTCCAGACTCACATTAAGCATCTCCAATCCAAAGTTAAATCTAGAATCGGCTTCCTATTTCGCAACAAAGCCTCCTTCACTCATGCTGCTAAACATGCCCTCGTAAAACTGACTATCCTACCGATCCTTGACTTTGGCGATGTCATTTACAAAATAGCTTCCAACACTCTACTCAGCAAATTGGATGTAGTCTATCACAGTGCCATCCGTTTTGTCACCAAAGCCCCATATACTACCCACCATTGTGACCTGTACGCTCTCGTTGGCTGGCCCTCACTACATATTCGTCGCCAAACCCACTGGCTCCAGGTCATCTATAAATCTCTTCTAGGAAAATTCCCGCCTTATCTTAGCTCATTGGTCACCATAGCAACACCCACCTGTAGTATGCGTTCCAGCAGGTATATCTCACTGGTCATCCCCAAAGCCAACACCTCCTTTGGCCGCCACTCCTTCCAGTTCTCTGCTGAAAATGACTGGAACGAACTGCAAAAATATCTGAAGCTGGAGACACTTATCTCCCTCACTATATTTAAGCATCAGTTGTCAGAGCAGGTTACCGATCACTGCACCTGTACACAGCCCATCTGTAATTAGCCCACCCAACTACCTCATCCCCATATTGTTATTTACATTGTTATTTATTTTGCTAATTTGCACCTCAGTATCTCTATTTGCACATCATCTTCTGCACATCTATCACTCCAGTGTTAATACTAAATTGTAATTATTTTGCACTATGGCCTATATATTGCCTTACCTCCATAACTTACTACATTTGCACACACTGTATATAGATTTTCTATTGCGTTACTGACTGTACGTTTTGTGTATTCCATTTGTAACTCTGTGTTGTTGTTTTTATCACACTGCTTTGCTTTATCTTGGCCAGGTCGCAGTTGTAAATTAGAACTTGTTCTCAACTGGCTTACCTGGTTAAATAAAGGTGAAATAAAAAATAAAATAAATAAATATCCTCTCTCTGCACAAATCAAAGTCACCCCAGAGAGCAAGTACATCTACCTTTTGTTTCTTCTCTCCATTGCAGGGATGTCAAACATACGGCCAGATCCGGCCCACGAGGGGGTCCAATCTGGCCCGCGGGTGGTTTGAGTTTAGAAATATTAACTCAATATATTTTAAAATTACTAAAACCATATCGAAACTGTGTAGAGATGATAATGAACCTGCTGTACATTCATACAGTTTCTTGACTGTCCAGCTCGCTAATAATCACCTAAATGAAAGACAAACAGTCAGGGAGCATAGAAAATTCCCATAACGATGGATACAGGACTATTTTTAGCAAATTGTGACTGGGAGGAAATATATCACTTTCAGTGCGGCCCTCCGGAGCTCATTGAAGACCAAATGCGGCCCGTAGGCTAAATTAGTTTGACATCCCTTCTCTATAATCTACCAATAATACTACATGCTTTGCTGGAGCCATACAGATTGGTCCTTGACGTAGTGGCTTTGGTGTTCCTCTGTATTAGCTCAGACAGCTTAGACAGGGATGTCTGCAACCAGCCACTGACTGACTGCGTGTGTGAATAGTCTGAGACTTCTGTGTCCACCATAGACCATCCTTTCCCATTCCACCATAGAAACAGAGGTAGACAGACAACGGAGCAGATGACATTGTTTGAGGGAGGACACAGCATTGGGCTGATAAGCACCAAATAACAGCTGATGAATTGTAGAAGGGAGACGACGGATCCTCTGGGCTGGGTTAACACACGTTAATTACCACAGCTATTGCCCATTCAATAATCCTTCTTGCATCAGAGCGTTATTTAACCTTGCTAAGTGTACATGGAATGAGACTGAAAATGATAATTGAGTGGTCATTACAGATTGAAATCCTGTGTTAATTGGTATTAAATGTGGTAGAATGAACCGAGTGGTAGAATGAGAGAATAAGAAATGATTGGACCCCATCATTATGGGTGGGTGTAGTAGGCCATAGGCTACGTCTCTGGAGACACATTTAGAGGGAATTGTTGAGGAGGAGGGCTGCTGATTGCCAGATTCTAATTAGAACAGGGATGATATTAAAGTAATCTGCATAGAATGACTTTCTTTTAAAGGGTGAGATTGTCTTAGTCACCTTCCCTTTTCAGTGAATTAAAGGGATAGAGCGAGATTCTGGCAATTTAAGCCATTTTTCTACTTACCCAAAGTCAGAAACTCATGGATACCATTTTTTTGTCTGCATACAATTTAAAGGAAGTTGGGGTTACACTGAACAAAAATATAGACAATTTCAAAGATTTTACTGAATACAGATATGCATCTGTTGGTCACAGATACCTTTAAAAAAAAGTAGGGGCGTGAATCAGAAAACCAGTCAGTATCTGGTGTGACCACCATTTTCCTTATGCAGCGCGGCACATAGAGTTGATCAGGCTGTTGATTGCGGCCTGTGGAATGTTGTCCCACTCCTCTTCAATGGTGAAGTTGCTGGATATTGGCGGGAACTGGAATACGCTGTCATGCTCAATGGGTGCTCAATGGGTGATATGTCTGGTGTCACCCATTGAGGCCATGGAAGAACTGGGACATTTTCAGCTTCCAGGAATTGTGTACAGATTCTTGCGACATGGGGCCGTGCATTATCATTCTGAAACATGAGGTGATGACGGCGGATGAATGGCACAACAATGGGCCTCAAGATCTCGTCATGGTAATCAAGATCTCGTCATGGTAACTCTGTGCATTAAAATTGCCATTGATTAAATGCAACTGTGTTCGTTGTCCGTAGTTTATGCCTGCCCATACCACAACCCCACCGCCACCATGGGGCACTCCGTTCACAACTTTGATATCAGCAAACTGCTCGCCCACACGACACCATACACGCTGTCTGCCATCTGCCTGGTAGAGTTGAAACCGGGATTCATCCGTGAGAAGCACATTTCTCCAGCATGCCAGTGGCCAATGAAGGTGAGCGTTTGCCCACTGAAGTCGGTTACGATGCCGAACTGCAGTCAGGTCAACACCCTGGTGAGGACGATGAGCACGCAGATGAGCTTCCCTGAGACGGATTCTGACAGTTTGGGGAGAAATTATTTGGTTGTGCAAACCCACAGTTTCATCAGCTGTCTGGGTGGCTGGTCTCAGACGATCCCGCAAGTGAAGAAGCTGGATGTGGAGGTCCTGGGCTGGCATGGTTACACGTGGTCTGCGGTTGTGAGGCCGGTTGGACGTACTGCCAAATTCTTTAAAATGACGCTGGAGGCGGCTTATGGTAGAGAAATTAACATAAAATTCTCTGGCAACAGCTCTGGTGGACATTCCTGCAGTCAGCATGCCAATTGCACACTCCCTCAAAACTTGAGACATCTGTGGCATTGTGTTGCGTGACAAAACTTGCACATTTTAGAGTGGCCTTTTATTGTCCCCAGCTAAAGGTGCACCGGTGTAATGATCAAGATGTTTAATCAGCTTCTTGATATGCCACACCTGTCAGGTGGATGGATTATCTTGGCAAAGAAGAAATGCTCACTAACAGGGATGTAAACAAATTTGTCCACAACATTTCTGAGAAATAAGCTTTTTGGGTATATGGAACATTTCTGGGATCTTTTATTTCAGCTCATGAAACATGGGACCAACACTTTACATGTTGCGTTTATATTTTTGTTCAGTGTAGTTTTGTGAGCCAATGTTAACTAGCGTTAGCACAATCTACAGGTACGTACCTGTAGTCATTGTGCTAATGCTAGTTAGCATTGTCTCGCATCATGCAGTTTGACAAAAAGTGTAGTCAGCTTTGTTCTAAGGGCAGAAAGTATCTGATTGGTTTAGGGCAGAACTAATCCGATGTAGTTTCTAAATGGTCAATGGGTGGAGTTTAAAAGATGCACAACTTTTTTTTAAATGGCGACGGTTTGAACTTGTAAATAATAAATTGTAATGTTTTGAAAACATTATTATGTTACAGTAGTCAGATAAATATGACAATATCTCTAAGATACAACTGGTCTCCTGACTTGAAGCAAAGAGTAAAATGTAGCAAGCTAACAGCAACATGTATTTAGCAACCTCTTAGCTACTCATGTTGAATTAATAAATAGAGCTAGCTAGGTAGGTGTCAAATATACAAATAAGTCAGCTAACATTTGCTTTGAATTCTTCTATACAAAAAAATGGGCAATTTAGTGATCTCTGACACACACACACACAAACACACACACACCCATTCCAAATCCAGCGTGACGCAACAGGAACCAGGATTCGTTGGACCAGGCAATGTTTTTCCATTCTTCAATTGTCCAGTGTTGGTGATTGCGTGCCCACTGGAGCCGCTTCTTCTTGTTTTTAGTTGATAGGAGTGGAACCCGGTGTGGTCATCTGCTGCAATAGCCCATCGGTGAAAGGACCGACTAGTTGTGCATTCTGAGATGCCGTTCTGCACACCACTGTTGTACTGTGCCGTTATTTGTCTGTTTGTGGCCCGCTTGTTAGCTTGCACGATTCTTGCCATTCTCCTTCGACCTCTCTCATCAACGAGCTGTTTTCGCTCACAGGACTGCTCCTGACTGGATGTTTTTTGTTTGTCGCACCATTCTTGGTATACCCTAGACACTGTCATGCGTGAAAAGCCCAGGAGGCCAGTGCTCCTGGCACCGACGATTTTACCATGCTCAAAGTCGCTTAGGTCACATGTTTTGCCCATTCTAACGTAATTGAACAGTAACTGAATGTCTCGATGCCTGTCTGCTTGCTTTATATAGCAAGCCACAGCCACGTGACTCACTGTCTGTATGCACAAACCATTTTCGGGAACGGGGTGGTGTACCTAATAAACTGTATATTGTACCTCTAGAGGGGGCAGCTGAGGCAGTATGAAGCTATGAACTCATAAAACCAGACTGATAACTCAGCTGTAGAAAAGCAGAAAACACTCAGCTTTTGAGGTTGTGTAAACCCGGGATTGCAAAGATTGAAAATAGTTCACCTTGTGTAGACTACTGATTTATCTTTGTAACAGAACGGAAATTCCTGAGAAAAGAGATTGTTCTGAAAATTCATCAGAGAGTGAATACATACTCTTGAATTATTTTACTGCAGCAGTGTAGCATATGAGAGAGAAACCTCTTTAAACCATGGCTTGCCTTTGATATTCTATCAATCGTATAGCCTCATGAGACTGTGGGGTAAGTAGACGGATGAAGCCTTCATCCAGCCCCACTGAGAGGGTTGTGTAGGCTACTGGAGAGAGGAATTGGTAGGTTAGACTGAGTGCAATCAAGTTCACTGATTGGGGGAGTGGCATGGGAAATATCGTGACTTGATCCCAGCCTCTGACTGGAATAGCTTTCAAAGGCTGTGTGGATTGGCTACATGAGGCTACCTGTGGTGCTGTCTATTTCCTGCCTGGTAGGTTATCAGATATCTTACTCCACTGCATACAGATGTATCGTTGTGTGTTTTAGATCCCTCAACAGTCCTCAGGGCTTTGGCAAAGCTGTAGCACAGACCTCTTTCAGCGCTGACAACCCTATCAGTGGTTAGTGAACACGGAATCAAAGGTGATGCAAATTCTTTTGCATGAGTGGTTTTAAATGTTGGAACAGGTGAGTCTCTCAGGTAGGTTGGACCCAGCCACAGCCTCCACATGTCGTTTAGATTGAGCTCTTACAGAGTTGGTGAAAATGACTGTGCTCACAGGTGTTTCTATGGTGATGTGGGAGTGGACATGAAAGGCTGTGTGAAAGGTGATGCCCAGAGAGACAGATGGAGAGGATTCTAGCTGTTCTATTAATCTATCTCTTCATTGGTATCACTATCATACTGTTGCTTTACATCCTCCTCCAATAGTTTTATCCACCCTCTCTCTCCCCTGCACTCATCCTTCCATCCTCTACTAGTTTTCTTTGAATGTTCTCCTTCCCTCTTTCCGAAACCTCTCTCCCTCTCCCTGTCTCGTTCTCTCAGTCTCTCTCGCTCATTCTCTCTCTCTCTCTCTCTCTCTCTCTCTCTCTCTCTCTCTCTCTCTCTCTCTCTCTCTCTCTCTCTCTCTCTCTCTCTCTCTCTCTCTCTCTCTCTCTCTCTCTCTCTCTCTCTCTCCTCACACCACCCTTTGTGTTAACTTTAAGTCGGGGGGGGGGGGGCGGTCTCCTCTGTGTAACTAATTACTGATATCTTAGGGGCAGCAGCTCACCCACAATAACCTTGGGCATTGGGGAAAGGTCTAATTAAATTCACTAATTCCACCGGCCAACGTGTGTGAGGACAGTACGCAATTTGAAAGAGCAGTAAGCGGTCACGCTTTGTGGAGTGTCTTCTCTGTCTTCAGGCGCACAAGGTGAAGCCCCAGACGAGCACATTAGCCATATTTAAAAAGGCGTTTAATCCATCTTGTGGGTGGGTTGCGCTCCTATGTCTAAAGAGGACACCGTGAAAGTGCCTATAATGGAATCTTCTCTGATTCTGATATGTCAGAGGGAACAGTGTAGCTACAGCCGTGAAAGCACCTTTCATGTCCTTGGGTTGCAACAATACTGAGTATCAGCCACCTATTCTTTCACTCAGGCGCAACTTTGGTTTTAGAAGTGGGGGGGACATAACCTGGCAGGGGGTCTGGGGGAGGTCTTTTTTTGCCATCTATAGCTCATTTCCTGCTTTTCTACACAATCCAATATGTTGTGCCTATTTAAAACATCAAAAAGTAATCAAGCTAGGTAAGAAATAATTATTAAATATGTTTAAGTCATTGATAAGACTGAAATAGATCAATGATAATTCAAAATTGTGTTGCACCTTTAACCAATAGCCTAACAAATTAACAACTCTTTAAAAAATACAGACTTTTGACTTAAGACATCCTCTATATTAAATGTCTGCCAGACCGCCCAGACAGCCCGAGCCGCCTGCACGCCCAACCCACACCAATCTAGTACATAACTCAACTCTCTCCTAACACAATGTCCTTCCAACCTTTCCAAGGGAAAGGTTTGGAAACAAAAGTAAAAAAAAACAACAACAACAAAAAAAAAAACCTACACCTCAAATATACAAGAGAAATAGCAAATCCTCCACATACACTGAACAAAAATATAAACGCAACATGTAAAGTGTTGGTCCCATGTTTCATTAGCTGAAATAAAATATGCTCCAGAAATGTTCCATACGCACAAAAAGCTTATTTCTCTCAAATGTTGTACACAAATGTTTACATCCCTATTAGTGAGCATTTTATCCTTTGTCAAGATAATCCATCCACCTAACAGGTGTGGCATATCAAGAACCTGATTAAACAGCATGATCATTATACAGATGTACCTTGTGCTGGGGACAATAAAAGGCCACCCCCTGCCCAGTCATGTGAGATCCATAGATTAGGGTGCTACCGAGTGGTGCAGCGGTCTAAGGCACTACAGTGATTGAGGCGTCACTACAGATCCGGGTTCGATCCCGGGCTGTGTCGCAGCCAGCCGCGACCGGGAGACCCATGAGGCGACGCACAATTGGCCCAGCATCGAGTTATGGGAGGGTTTGGCCGGCCGGGATGTCATTGTCCCATCGCGCTCTAGCGACTCCTGTGGTGGGCCGGGCGCATGCATGCTGAAATGGTCGCCAGTTGTACGGTGTTTCCTCTGACGCATTGCTGCGGCTGGCTTCCGGGTTAAGCGAGCAGTGTGTCAAGAAGCAGTACGGCTTGGCAGGGTCGTATTTCAGAGGACGCATGGCTACCAATTGGATATCACGAAATTGGGGAGAAAAAGGTGTAAACATTTATTACACAAAGTAAAGAAATCTATAGATTAGGGTCTAATGAATTTATTTCTATTGACTTATTTCCTTTTAAGAACTGTAACTCAGCAAAATCTTTTAAATTGGTGCATGTTGCGTTTATATTTTTGTTCAGTATAATTCATCTCATAGGCATAACAGTACTGTAGAGCTCTTTTTACTTGCACACAATATAGCTGGATCGCACTTCTGGATCGCACCCTAGGGGTCCACTGCCCTGCAGCGCCCCAACCCAACACACCCGACTCAGCTTTAGGATCTTACTGAAACATTCATTATTGGTTTCGGGTGTGTTAGGCCAAGGCCAGAGTGACAACCCACAGCACAGCAGAACCCTAGGGCCAGGACTGAGCAGCCCAGCAGCTAGGGATTGCCTAAATAGATATCTCCCCTGACGTGGGCATGTTTTCAATACAGACTCCTTTTGTCGTACTCTATTCCATATAAGGCATCCAGACCTTATGAAAGTTGCCCAGTATATCTTTCATCTGGTAATAAATCAAATGTAGTGATACATAACTTGACATTTCTGCCATCTATTGTGACATTGTGGGAGGATAACCAACTTTCCAATTAATGGCAATGCATTTCTGAGCCGCTATAAATGCTTTGTTACACAGTTTCTTCTGATAACAGTCTCCAGTATCAACATTTCCAAGCAAACAAAAACAGGGAGTAGGGAGAATCTGTAGACATGCTGAGATTTCTTCATTCCTCACATTTTTGTTTTACATGTTTTGTGTCATCGGGAAAAGCCTCTATCAACCCTTGATACAGTTTGAGAATCAACTTTGGAGGTTTGTCAGACTGCCTTAAAATAGTTTCAATCTTTGAAGCATCTGGCTTGTCCATTGTTTGCTGCACAGGGAGAATAAAGTGTTGTATCTGCAAAAATTATCCTCAGCTCCGTCACAGACTTGTCTTCCCTGGCTGCCTGACCCTGCTGAGACCCCTGTCACCATCTGATCCTCCTAAGAAACAGGGGACCAGAGTATACTTAAACAAATATACTTCTCCCATGGGCAAAGAAACTCAAAAGGGGTGATGATATTAATTAACAGTAATTTTGATCCAAATGTGCAAATTGTTCAAACAGATCCGCAAGGTAGATGGATGATTTTAAATATGTTATTGGACCATAAACAGATATGGATCATTAACCTTTACAGACCAAATAATGATGATCCACACTTCTTTGACATTATATATAATACATTATCAACCCTGCAAGCAATACAAGACTCTATTATTATGTTGGGAGATTATAATACTGTTTTTAAAAGCTCAATGGACCGTAAAGGAAATCACACTAAAACTATCACCCTAATGCTCTTAAGGAAATCATGAATGTCATGGATACATTATATGGAGGCTTAAATATCCTGACCTAGTGAGATATACACGGCGGAGACTCAATCAAGCTAGTCATCTTGACTTCTTTCTTATGTCATTCTCGTTGGCACCAAAAGTTTAAAAAGTGTTGATAGGGGACAGAATGTGGTCGGACCATCATACAATTGGCATATACAGTGGGGGAAAAAAGTATTTAGTCAGCCACCAATTGTGCAAGTTCTCCCACTTAAAAAGATGAGAGAGGCCTGTAATTTTCATCATAGGTACACGTCAACTATGACAGACAAATTGAGATTTTTTTTCTCCAGAAAATCACATTGTAGGATTTTTAATGAATTTATTTGCAAATTATGGTGGAAAATAAGTATTTGGTCACCTACAAACAAGCAAGATTTCTGGCTCTCACAGACCTGTAACTTCTTCTTTAAGAGGCTCCTCTGTCCTCCACTCGTTACCTGTATTAATGGCACCTGTTTGAACTTGTTATCAGTATAAAAGACACCTGTCCACAACCTCAAACAGTCACACTCCAAACTCCACTATGGCCAAGACCAAAGAGCTGTCAATGGACACCAGAAACAAAATTGTAGACCTGCACCAGGCTGGGAAGACTGAATCTGCAATAGGTAAGCAGCTTGGTTTGAAGAAATCAACTGTGGGAGCAATTATTAGGAAATGGAAGACATACAAGACCACTGATAATCTCCCTCGATCTGGGGCTCCACGCAAGATCTCACCCCGTGGGGTCAAAATGATCACAAGAACGGTGAGCAAAAATCCCAGAACCACACAGGGGGACCTAGTGAATGACCTGCAGAGAGCTGGGACCAAAGTAACAGAGCCTACCATCAGTAACACACTACGCCGCCAGGGACTCAAATCCTGCAGTGCCAGACGTGTCCCCCTGCTTAAGCCAGTACATGTTCAGGCCCGTCTGAAGTTTGCTAGAGTGCATTTGGATGATCCAGAAGAGGATTGGGAGAATGTCATATGGTCAGATGACACCAAAATAGAACTTTTTGGTAAAAACTCAACTCGTCGTGTTTGGAGGACAAAGAATGCTGAGTTGCATCCAAAGAACACCATACCTACTGTGAAGCATGGGGGTGGAAACATCATGCTTTGGGGCTGTTTTTATGCAAAGGGACCAGGACGACTGATCCGTGTAAAGGAAAGAATGAATGGGGCCATGTATCGTGAGATTTTGAGTGAAAACCTCCTTCCATCAGCAAGGGCATTGAAGATGAAACGTGGCTGGGTCTTTCAGCATGACAATGATCCCAAACACACCGCCCGGGCAACGAAAGAGTGGCTTCGTAAGAAGCATTTCAAGGTCCTGGAGTGGCCTAGCCAGTCTCCAGATCTCAACCCCATAGAAAGTTGAAAGTCCGTGTTGCCCAGCGACAGCCCCAAAACATCACTGCATGGAGGAATGGGCCAAAATACCAGCAACAGTGTGTGAAAACCTTGTGAAGACTTACAGAAAACGTTTGACCTGTGTCATTGCCAACAAAGGGTATATATAGGTATTGAGAAGCTTTTGTTATTGACCAAATACTTTTTTTCCACCATAATTTGCAAATAAATTCATTCAAATAAATTCATTAAAAATCCTACAATGTGATTTTCTTGATTTTTCATTCTCATTTTGTCTCTCATAGTTGACGTGTACTTATGATGAAAATTACAGGCCTCTCTCATCTTTTTAAGTGGGAGAACTTGCACAACTTGCTGACTAAATACTTTTTTTCCCCACATTACTCTTACTGAATTTCCACGTGGGCGAGGATATTGGACATTTAATCAAAGCCTGTTGGATGATAACTTGTTTTTAACTAGGACAGAGCAATTTATAACTGATATTTTCCGACATAACATAGGTACAGCAAATCCCCTTATTGTATGGGACACTTTTAAATGTGCCTTTAGAGGCCATGCAATTCAGTACTCATCTCGAAAACAAAAGCAATTTAGGTCAAAAGAGTCCATACTTACAAAGGAAATAGAAGGTTTAACAGAACAGATAGATAGCAGTAAAAACTGTAACATAGAGTGTCAGAATTAATTAGAGGAAAAACAAAAAGAAATGGAGAAACTTATTCAAGAAAGATCAAGTGTAACATATTATAAAAATAAAGCAAACTGGATGGAATATGGGGAAAAATGCACCAAATTATTTTTATTATCTTCAACATAGAAATGCTACCAAAAATAATTTACTGAAACTGGTTACAAATTATGGAGTCACCCATGAATCACCAAATGATATTTTGATGGAGGAAGCTGTCAAGGGTTCTGATGCGACGGTGTGGTGGAATCAAGTGCAGGACACAGGAGCTCAGTCAAACTTGACTTTACTGGCAAAGCACAAAAATACACGGGTAAACTAACCCGGAGGTAAACAATACGCAACAGTGCGTAAAATACAAAACCCGACTACGCACGAACAACAGTGCGACGGTAAACTAGCGTCTGTCCCAAACAGTCGAACACCAACAGACAGGAAAACAATCACACACAACACCTGACAAACACAACGAGAACTTATAGGACACTAATGACACTAAACGATAACAGGTGTACAATACCAGACCAGAACAAACGAACATAGAAACATACAACGGTGGCAGCTAGTATTCCGGAGACGACGAACGCCGAAGCCTGCCTGAGCAAGGAAGAGAGGCAGCCTCGGCCGAAACCGTGACAGTACCCCCCCCTTGACGCGCGGCTCCAGACGTGCGCCGACTCCGGCCTCGGGGACGACCAGGAGGACGCGGAGCAGGGTGCGTCGGGTGACCACGATGGAATTCCGTCAGGAGAGACGGGTCCAAAATGTCTCTCCTCGGCACCCAGCACCGTTCCTCCGGGCCGTACCCCTCCAACTCCACTAGATATTGGAGACCCCCCATCCGACGTCTCGAATCCAAGATGGACCGCACGGAGTACGCCGGTGCCCCCTCGATGTCCAATGGGGGCGGAGGAGTCTCCCTGATCTCATTTTCTTGGAGTGGGCCAGCTACCACCGGCCTGAGAAGAGACACATGGAATGAGGGGTTAATACTTTTATACTCAACAGGTAGTTGTAATCTGTAACACACCTCGTTCAATCTTCTCAGGACTTTAAATGGCCCTACAAACCGCCGACCCAGTTTCCGACAGGGCAGGCGGAGGGGCAGGTTTCTGGTAGAGAGCCAGACTCGATCACCAGGTGCGTACACCGGTCCCTCACTGCGGTGGAGATCGGCGCTCGCCTTTTGACGACGGAGGGCCCGCTGCAGGTGGACGTGTGCAGCGTTCCATGTCTCCTCCGAGCGCCGCACCCACTCATCCACCGCAGGAGCCTCGATCTGGCTCTGCTGCCAAGGTGCCAGAACCGGCTGGTAACCTAACACACATTGGAAAGGGGTTAGGTTAGTGGAGGAATGGCGTAGGGAATTCTGGGCCATTTCGGCCCAGGGAACGTACCTTGCCCACTCCTCCGGCCGGTCCTGGCAGTATGTTCTAAGAAACCTACCCACATCCTGGTTCACACGCTCCACCTGCCCATTACTCTCCGGGTGGTAACCCGAGGTGAGGCTCACCGAGACCCCCAACCGCTCCATAAAAGCTCTCCAGACTCTGGAGGTAAATTGGGGACCTCGATCAGACACAATATCCTCGGGTACCCCGTAGTGCCGGAACACATGGGTGAATAGCGCTTCGTCGGTCTGCAGGGCAGTAGGAAGGCCCGGCATAGGGAGCAAACGACAGGCCTTAGAAAACCGGTCCACAACGACCAGTATAGTGGTATTCCCCTGTGAAGGAGGAAGGTCAGTGATGAAATCCACCGAGAGGTGAGACCATGGTCGTTGTGGAACGGGCAGGGGTAGTAACTTACCCCTAGGCAGATGTCTAGGCGCCTTACACTGGGCGCACACCGAGCAGGAGGAAACATAAACCCTCACATCCCTCGCCAACGTGGGCCACCAGTACTTAGCACTAAGGCAGTGCACGGTCCGGCCGATACCAGGGTGTCCAGAGGAGGGTGACGTGTGAGCCCAATAGATCAATCGATCCCGAACCTCGAGCGGAACGTACCTCCGACCCTCCGGGCATTGAGGTGGACTAGGGTCGGTGCGTAACGCCCGCTCGAGTTCAGCATCGACCTCCCACACTACCGGTGCCACCAGACAAGACTCTGGCAGTATGGGAGTGGGCTCCACGGACCTCTCCTCCGTGTCATACCGCCGAGACAGTGCGTCTGCCTTACCGTTCTGTGACCCAGGGATGTACGTGATTTTAAATGTGAACCGGGTCAAAAACATATTCCACCGCGCCTGGCGAGGGTTCAGTCTCCTCGCTGCCCGGATGTACTCCAGGTTACGGTGGTCCGTCAAAATGAGGAAAGGGTGTTGAGCCCCCTCAAGCCAGTGCCTCCACACCTTTAGGGCCTGTACCACGGCTAACAGCTCCCTGTCCCCTACGTCATAATTTCGCTCCGCCGGACTGAGCTTCTTGGAATAAAAAGCACAGGGGCGGAGCTTAGGTGACGTGCCGGACCGTTGCGAGAGCACGGCTCCTATACCGGCCTCTGACGCGTCCACCTCTACCTGAAATGGTAAAGAGGGATCCGGATGCGCCAGCACCGGAGCCGAGGTAAACAGGTCCTTCAGCCTCCCAAACGCCCTGTCCGCCTCGGCTGACCACTGCAGACGCACCGGACCCCCCTTCAAAAGAGACGTTATGGGAGCTGCCACCTGTCCAAAACCCCGGATAAACCTCCGGTAGTAATTCGCAAACCCCAAAAACTGCTGCACCTCCTTCACAGTGGTTGGCGTTTGCCAATTACGCACGGCTGACACCCGGTCTACCTCCATCTTCACCCCTGACGCAGACAACTGATAACCCAAAAAGGAGACCGACTCCTGGAAAAACAGACACTTCTCTGCCTTGACATACAGGTCGTGCTCCAACAGCCTCCGCAACACTCAGCGCACCAGGGCCACATGCTCGACTCGGGTAGACGAGTACACGAGAATGTCATCTATGTACACGACCACCCCCTGCCCCTGCATGTCCCTGAAGATCTCATCCACGAATGATTGGAAAACTGAAGGAGCGTTCATCAACCCCTATGGCATGACAAGATACTCGTAATGGCCCGAGGTGGTACTAAAGGCTGTCTTCCATTCATCGCCCCCCCTAATGCGCACCAAGTTGTACGCGCTCCTGAGATCTAATTTAGTGAAGAAACGCGCCCCGTGCAATGACTCCGTCATGGTCGCAATCAGCGGGAGTGGATAACTGTACTTCACCGTGATCTGATTGAGACCACGGTAATCAATGCACGGGCGTAACCCACCATCCTTTTTCTTCACAAAAAAGAAACTCGAGGACGCAGGGGAAGTGGAGGGCCGTATGTATCCTTGTCTCAGAGATTCGTCTATGTAAGTCTCCATAGCTCTCTTCTCCTCCTGAGACAGAGGATACACATGGCTCCGTGGGAGCGCAGCTCCTGCCTGGAGGTCTATCGCACAATCTCCCTGCCTATGGGGAGGCAACTGCGTCGCCCTCGACTTACTGAACACAATAGCCAAATCCCCATACTCAGGGGGAACGTGCAATGCGGGCACCTGGTTTGGACTCTCCACCGAGGTAGCCCCTACGGAAACGCCTAAACATCGACCCACACACTGGGCAGACCACTCCATCAGAGCCCTCTCCTGCCACGAAATAGACGGGTTATGGGTACTCAACCAGGGCATGCCCAGCACCACCGGATACGCAGGCGAGTCGATCAGAAATAGCTGGATCATCTCCTGATGACCCCCCTGCGCACACATCCTAAGTGGCGCCGTGACCTCCCTGATCAAGCCCGCACCCAACGGACGGCTATCTAGGGCATGAACGGGGAAGGGGACGTCAACAGGGAGAAGGGGAATCCCTAAGGCTAAACAACATTTCTTATCAACAAAATTCCCAGCCGCGCCTGAATCTACCAGCGCCTTATGCTGGGAATGAGGTGCTACCTGTGGAAAACGCACAGGTATACAGAAGTGTGCAACAGAGAGCTCTGGGTGAGTGGGGCGCCTACTCACCTGGAAGGACTCCCCAGTGCGGGGCCTGTCGTCTTCTCCCCTAGGAGGCCATCCCCAGCACCTGGCCGCGGTGTGTCCTCCCCGACCACAGTTGGTGCAGGAGATGGACCCCCTCGTACTCCGACCCCTCCTCTCTCTAGCGCCAGCGCCCCCGAGCTCCATGGGGCACGGCTCGGAGGCGCTGGAGGGTGAAATGGACGGACCCCCCTCGGGACGTCCGCGGGTAGCTAGCAGGGTATCCAGCCTGATGGACATGTCGACTAACTGGTCGAACGAGAGGCTGGTGTCCCGACAGGCCAGCTCCCGACGGACATCCTCACGTAGACTACAGCGGTAGTGATCGATGAGGGCCCGCTCATTCCACCCTGCATCCGCCGCTAGAGTACGGAAATCCAACGCGAACTCCTGGGCACTCCTCTTCCCCTGCCGGAGGCAGAACAGACGCTCCCCCGCCGCTTTCCCCTCCGGGGGATGGTCAAACACCGCCCTGAAGCGGCGGGAGAACTCAGCATACGTGATGGTGGTAGCGTCTATTCTCCTCCACTCGGCGTTGGCCCATTCTAACGCCTTGCCGGACAGGCAGGAGATCAGGGCGGACACGCTCTCGAGTCCCGAGGGCGCCGGGTGCACGGTGGCCAGGTAAAGCTCCACCTGGAGAAGGAAGCCCTGACACCCGGCAGCGGTCCCATCGTAGGCCCTCGGGAGCGAGAGTCGAACTCCTCTGGGTTCCGGAGCGGGAATGGGCTGACTTGCCGATGGTGAGGGCAGGGAAGATGGCGTTGGGGGTGTCCCTCGGGTCTCCCAGCGTTGGAGGGTGGTGATCACCTCCTGCAGGGCGGACCCCATCCGCAGGATCTGGTCATTCTGCTCCCGGACCCTGTCTTCCAACGTCTCCTGTGCTGCTGCGGCTCCTGCTGATTCCATTCGAAATGGTGTGTGATTCTGTCAAGGGTTCTGATGCGACGGTGTGGTGGAATCAAGTGCAGGACACAGGAGCTCAGTCAAACTTGACTTTACTGGCAAAGCACAAAAATACACGGGTAAACTAACCCGGAGGTAAACAATACGCAACAGTGCGTAAAATACAAAACCCGACTACGCACGAACAACAGTGCGACGGTAAACTAGCGTCTGTCCCAAACAGTCGAACACCAACAGACAGGAAAACAATCACACACAACACCTGACAAACACAACGAGAACTTATAGGACACTAATGACACTAAACGATAACAGGTGTACAATACCAGACCAGAACAAACGAACATAGAAACATACAACGGTGGCAGCTAGTATTCCGGAGACGACAAACGCCGAAGCCTGCCCGAGCAAGGAAGAGAGGCAGCCTCGGCCGAAACCGTGACAGAAGCAACGTACTTTAAGCATACGTTTTTGTTTCAGTCGCCTCCATCTCCTCTACTGAAGCTAATTGTATTGATTTTTTTTCTATTGATAATGTAAAATTATCACCCATACAGAAAGACTCATGTGAAGGTAAAATTACAGAGGAGGAACTTCTGGATGCAATTAAAGACTTTAAGTCCAGTAAAACTCCAGGGTTGGATGGCATACCAGTCTAGGTATACCGAACCTTTTTTTATATACTCAGAGGACTGTTATAAGCATGTTTTAACTACTCCTATGTAAATGGTAGATTATCAGACACTAAAGAAGAAGGTCTAATTTCATTATTACTGAAACAGGATACAAGTGGGAAATATTGGAGGCCCCTTACACTTCAGTGTTGTGATGCAGAAAATCTAGCAAAATGTATAACGCATAGAATTTAAAAGATATTGTCGGACATTATTCATTCTAATCAGACAGGTTTTTTATGTGGACGATACATTAGAGATAATATAAGGCAAGTACTGGAAACAATAGAACACTATGAAAAATCTGGGAAACCAGGCCTGCTATTCATAGCAGACTTTGAAAAGGCATTTGATAAAGTACGACTGGAGTTTATATATAAATGCCTGGAGCATTTCACTTTTGGAGAAACTCTTATAAAATTGGTTAAAATCATGTATAGTAACCCTAGGTGTAAAATAGTAAATAATGTCTAGTTTTAAACTTTCAAGAGGAGTAAAACAAGGTTGTCCATTATCGGCATATCTATTTATTATGGCCATTGAAATGTTAGTTATTAAAACCAGATCCAACAATAATATCAAGGGATTAGAAATCCAGGGCTTAAAAACAAAGGTGTCATTGTACGCTGATGATTCATGTTTTCTTTTAAATCCACAACTTGAATCTCTCCACAGCCTCATAGAGGATCTAGATACATTTTCTAACCTCTCTGGATTACAACCAAATTATGATAAATGTACTATATTATGTATTGGATCACTAGAAAATACAATTTTTACATTACCATGTAGTTTACCAATAAAATGGTCTGATGGTGATGTGGATATACTCGGAATACATATCCCAAATGAAATAAATGATCTCACTCTGATAAATTTTAATAGAAAGTTAGCAAAAATAGATAAGGTCCCGTGTAGCTCAGTTGGTAGAGCATGGCGCTTGCAACGCCAGGGTTGTGGATTCGATTCCCACGGGGGACCAGTATGAAAAATGTATGCACTCACTAACTGTAAGTCGCTCTGGATAAGAGCATCTGCTAAATGACTGAAATGTAAATGTAAATAAGATCTTGCTACCATGGAAAGGTAAATACCTGTCTATTTGTATAAAAATCACCCTGATTAACTCTTCAGTATTATCCCAGTTTACCTATTTGCTTATGGTCTTGCCTATGCCTAGCGAACAGTTTTTGAAATTATATGAGAAAAAAAAATCCATTTTAATTGGAACAGCAAGCCAGACAAATTTAAACGGGCCTGTTTATATAATGAATATGAATTCGGAGGACAGAAATTATGATATATTAAAGCATTAGACCTATCACTAAAAGCTTCAGTCATACAAAAGTTATACTAAAATCCGAACTGGTTCTCTAGCAAATTAGTAAGATTGTCTCACCCCATGTTCAAGAATGGCCTTTTTCCCTTTATTTAGATTACAACCTCTCACTTTCAGTTATTTGAAAAGAAAATCATCTCCCAAATATCACTATTTCTAAAACAAGCCACAGAAAGTTTGTTGCAATTTCAATTTAATCCTCCAGAAACGACAGATCAAATAATGCAACAAATATTGTGGTTAAACTCAAATATACTAATTAATAAAAAGCCAGTATTTCTTGATAAAAAAAAAAAAAAAGGTATAATCTTTGTAAATGATATCATAGGTAGGACTGGTGGAGTTATGTCACACATGCAGCTAACAAAAACATATGGAAATGTCTGCTCTACCCAAAATTACAACTAAATAATTGCAGCATTACCACAAAAATGGAAGAGGAAAGTGTAAGGGGGAAAATGTAAGGAACTTGTCTGTCTGCCCTGCATTAAAGAACATAATTGGTTAAAGAAAATTGTGATAAATAAAAAAGTATACAAGGTTCATTTAAGGACCAAAGGATTGACAGCCGTCCCATATACTGTAGATTGCAAAATAGTTGGGAAGAGATTTCTGACGTACCGATTCCATGGCATATTGTTTATGAACTGAATCGCAAAACGACGCCGGATTCAAAACTTATAATTTTTCAATTTAAATTATTATACAAAATTCTTGCTACCAATAGAATGTTATTTACTGTATATGGGGGATACAATCTCCCCAGCTCTGCAGATTTTACTGCGAAGAGACAGAATCATTAGATCATTTGTTTTGGTACTGTCCATTTGTGGCTTGTTTTTGGTCACAGGTCCAGGAATGGCTGAAGGATTGAAATATTTACCTGGAGCTAACCCTGCAGATAGCACTACTGGGTGATCTGAAAAGTCATAGTCAATCGATCAATAATATAATAATACTTTTAGCAAAAATGTTTATTGTCAATTTACAATCTGTAGAAACAATGAGAATAGAAGGGTTCAGAACTTTTGTGAAACATCACAGTACAGTTGAAAAATATATGGCAAATATAAATCCAGTATGGATGGTGTTAAGAGACAGATGGGAGGTGTTGAATGGAGCTGCAGGAAGGGACTATGAACAACTAACAACAACTAATAACAGCAAGATAACTAATGTAGGGCATGCTGTGTCCATAATAAGTATACAGTGCTTTGCAAAAGTATTCATCCCCCTTGGCGTTTTTCCTATTCTATTGCATTACAACCTGTAATTTAACTGGATTTTTATTTGGATTTCATGTCATGGACATACACAAAATATTCAAAATTGGTGAAGTGAAAAAAAAAAAAAAAAACATGTTTCAAAAAATTCTAAAAAATCAGTTGTGCACCGGGGCACCGGGGCCTCCCACTCTTCTTTCTAGTCTGGTTAGAGACAGTTTGCACTGTTCTGTGAAGGGAGTAGTACACAGCGTTGTATGAGATCTTCCGTTTCTTGGCAATTTCTCGCATGGAATAGCCTTCCATTTTGAGCCTGTAATCGAACCCACAATTGCTGATGCTCCAGAAACTCAACTAGTCTCAAGAAGGCCAGTTTTATTGCTTCTGTAATCAGCACAACAGTTTTCAGCTGTGCTAACATAATTGCAAAAGGGTTTTCTAATGATCAATTAGCCTTTTAAAATGATAATCTTGGATTAGCAAACACAACGTGCCATTGGAACACAGGACTGATGGTTGCTGATAATGGGCCTCTGTACGCCTCTGTAGATATTCCATTAAAATCAGCCATTTCCAGCTACAATAGCCATTTACAACATTAACAATGTCTACACTGTATTTCTGATCAATTTGATGTTATTTTAATGGAAAAGAAAATGGCTTTTCTTTCGAAAACAAAGACATTTCTAAGTGACCCCAGACTTTTGAATGGTGGTGTATATGTATATATTTGCGAGAAAAAAAAAACATGGGGGATTGGAAATGATGCAGACAAATACATTGATGGAAGTTACAATCTATCTGCAATATTAAAGCTGATCCACCCCCCCCCCCAAAACAAAAGGCAGAGACAGTTTGGAACTCGGTAGTGAGTGTTGCAACCAAGGACAGATGGCCTACGTGCTTTACGACCTACGCGCTTCAGGGCCTACTACTTCGCAGCTGAGCCATTGTTGCTCCTAGACGTTTCCATTTCACAATAACGGCACTTACAGTTGACCGGGGCAGCACTAGCAGGGCAGAAATTTGACGAACTGACTTGTTGGAAAGGTGGCATCCTATGACGGTGCCACGTTTAAAGTCACTGAGCTATTCAGTTAGGCCATTCTACTGCCAATGTTTGTCTATGGAGAATGCATGGTTGTTTGCTCGATTTTATACACCTGTCAGCAACGGGTGTGGCTGAAATAGCCTAATCCATTAATTTAAAGGGGTGTCCACATACTTTTGTATATATAGTGTATCTGATTCCATGTTCTTTTTGGCTGTTCAGACTGCAGGAAAAATAACAGATTCGAATCAGATATACAAAAAAATTGGATTTGAGTCACTTCAAACTGCCAATGTGAACAAGGCGTTACAGGCCGGCTCCTTTCACTGGCGGCTGAAGAAATGCAGCACTGACACAGAGAGCTGTGCTCTTTGACACTGCATGGTGCAATTGCAGAGATCAGCCTTTTGTGTAGCAGAGAGCAGCAATCACAGCAACCAATTAGAGCGCAGAGAGGGGAGACTCCACAGAGAGATGCATGTACCCGAACTCACCGGTAGAAGTACATCAAAGGGTGTATACAGTAGCTGGGTCCGGCCAGCCACCCTTTGCCTTGATGACAGCTTTGCACACTCTTGGCATTCTCTCAACCAGCTTTACCTGGAATGCTTTTCCAACAGTCTTGAAGGAGTTCCCACATATGCTGAGCACTTGTTGGCTGCTTTTCCTTCACTCTGCGGTCCAACTCATCCCAAACCATCTCAATTGGGTTGAGGTTGGGTGATTGTGGAGGCCAGGTCATCTGATGCAGCACTCCATCACTCTCCTTCTTGGTCAAATAGCCCTTACACAGCCTGGAGATGGTATGGTATATCGCTGCAGAATGCTGTGGTTGCCATGCTGGTTAAGTGTGCATTTAATTCTAAATAAGTCACAGACAGTGTCACAGGCAAAGCACCCCCACACCATCACACCTCCTCCTCTATGCTTCACGGTGGGAACCACACATGCAGAGATCATCCATTCACCTACTCTGCGTCTCACAAAGACATGGCGGTTGGAACCAAAAATCTCAAATTTGGACAGATTTTTCTAATGTCCATTGCTCATGTTTCTTGGCCCAAGCAAGTCTCTTCTTATTTTGATATGTTTATCACATTTTAGGTACTACATGATTCCATATGTGTTATTCCATAGTTTTGATATCTTCTTCACTATTATTCTACAATGTAGAAAATAGTAAAAATAAAGAAAAACCCTTGAATAAGTAAGTGTGTCCAAGCTTTTGACTGGTACTGAATGTACATCTGAAAGCATTGGATTGGAATCTAGCAAGCTGTTTCCCCCTCTAGTCATGACACACCACTTATTGTGGACTCGCATGAGACTGGTCGACTTAATTTATTTATTGATTGTTCATTTGTTAATTAGCTTCTTCATTCATGTATCTGTAATTCTTGCTGTGCATTATCACTTGAATGTGACAGGATAACAGAGTGTTAAATGTGTGTGCCTTAAATTCCCTTTGAACCATGGCTTAGAGTGACGACCATTGAAGTCTATCAAGCCAAACATAATTGAAGAGGAGGAGCAAAACAGTTTTTAAGTTATAGCTCTCCCATGAGAAGCTGGAAGAGCAGTGACTTTAACATTTTGCGGTGAACGTTAAGTGTTTAGATCACATAGTGTTCTGTCTCAGGAAGACACGTATCTATCTATCAAATCACTTCCATCCCAGCTAGCACATTTGGTTCCTTAGAAGTTTTGGGAATGTACGTTTTTGGTTTCCCATTTGTTCTGGGAATGAAGCCATACGTTTCCTGACCGGTAAATCAGAAAGTTATTTAAATGTTCTGAGAACGGAAGTGAAAATGTTGCCTGTTTGGGAATGTTATTTTTAGGTTACAGGGAGGTACTAAGAACATTTTACTATGGTTCCCTGGAAGTTTTCCTGGGAGGTTTTATTAACGTTCTGAGACCGGAAATTATAGGTTATTTGGAGGTTTTGAATAACTTCCTAAAAACTTTTACTGAATGTTTCAATAAGACTGTTAATAACACTGCTAGCTTAGGTTATCTGTTTTGAAGACGTGGATTTTGTGCGGCAGGGCATCATTCAAGATTTGAACCTATGATCTCCTGTTCTATATCCATGGAATTAGTCCACTGCACCACCAGCATGGAGCTAGTGTGCCATTCAAAGGAAACAAGAACTCATTAAGATCAGGTGTGGCCAAATAGTGGGTGTGGCCAACACACCTGAATACACTTAACAAGATAGAGGATAGAGAGTTTTGTTGGGTTGATGGTGTGACAGCAGAGAGGGAGAAGTTGAGATGGAAGCAGAAGTTTTGTTTGAAGATGAAAGCGTGTCGAGTACAGTTAGTGAGAAAGATGAGTGGACAACAGTGAAGTCCAAGAATAAAACAAAAAGGGCTAAACTAATTGTGGAAAATAAGTCTGATGAATCTTTCCTTATTGGAGTATGTTTTGTGATGGAAAATTGCATCTTGTGAAGAGACAGCCTTGAAAATGTTCATCTTTTCATAGTGTCATAAATAATCCTTGGTTCCTGCCTGTGCTTGGTAAAGATATTAGGGGGGGCGACATGACCCCCTCCTTAGGACCATCTGTTCTATAAGTTATCATAGGAGACGGTGCCAGACACATGCCGGAACCAACCCTCTGAACTATGCCTATGTAACGTGTCTGTAAGCCGTATATAAGGGATCTAACGGGACTGCCATGGGGGAGCTCACTTCAGACTGGTACTTTATGCATCTAAGTTTGACTGTGACCTCTCCAGCATGCTGATAATAAACAATGATTCATTTAAGCTTGATTTTGAGTGTCCCTGTGTAGAATTTCCACAACAATTTGGCGTCAGTGAACAGGATGATTGATTCTGCATGCAGAGCTTTCCAGTAGGGGTCTGCAAGGAAAACAGGCGGCGCATTTTATGAAGCGTGAGTGAAATTCCCGTCTGACCAAAACAGCTGCCCAGGAGGAGACACATCATCCGCGAACAATTGAGGGACATGTCTTCTGAATTTCAGTAAGTCAATTTAAATTAATCTGTATAAAAATACAAAATTATGATAAAAAACCAATTAAATTAAGGCGAGTAAAGCATAAAAAGGGACCAATAGTCTTACAGAGAAGGCTATTCACTAGTCTTATGAGAAGACTAGAGCGAGGGCTTAATGGTACCATGGAAAGCCCCGCTGACAGCTGTCTGTAGGCATTTATAAGAGGAGTGTCTATGTGATCTGCAGCCACTACTAATAGCACGTGGTGTTATTATATATATGTGTGAAAGATACATATGGTGCATAGATGCACATGGAGTAATAAGGGAGATTACAGAGTGTGTTTGGCAATAGTACTAAGTGAATGTGAATGTGAAAGTTGTGTGAGTATGGAAAGGATGTGTTAAGCTGATTGAAATTTAGATATTAAGCTGATTGAAATTTGGATAGTAAGAGGTTTGAAATTTGGATATTATTGGAAGTAGCGGCAAGCTAGTCTTAGAAGAAGGCTAGAGTGAGGGCAGAGAGGCCCCACTGACAATTGCCTGTAGGCATTTATAAGAGAAGCATCTACGTGGTCGGAGAACCACTGGGAACCGTTGAAGATGTGTCTGTTTTTTTGTTTGTTTTTGTGAGTCATGTGTCCAAAAGGGGAATTACCAGTCCCCTGGGGCCCTTTGGTAAATATGCACATTTATTTTATTCACATGCCTGCCTGTAATGGTTGACAGTTACTCCAAATAGATTGAGGTTTTCCCCACCTCGGGTGATATATGAAGAAGTGTATTGCTGTTGTTCTTTTGTGTGTTTTGTCTTACTTCAATACAAATCTCACCAGATTGGGTCTGCTGGATGGTCGGGATGTCTCCCTAAGGATTAGCCCTCTGACTCCCTGACCCTGTAACTCTGCGGTGAAATCGCCAAGATGATAGGGGAGTATAAGCCAATTAGCAAAAATGGTTTCAACAGTGTGTTGTTATTCTCTTTGACATTTGTCTTAGACATTTGTATTAAGAATATTGGTAGTAGTAATAATTTGTCATACAGTGAATAATTTATCATTTGTCATACAGTGAATAGTTTGTCTGGATTTCCTGAATCAGAAATGCCCTAAACTAAACTGTTGTTCTGGTCTGTCCTTTTTCTTGAGGTTATGGCGAAGGTGACCACAGATGGTATCTAGATGCATGGAAGGGATCATTTGACCAAGAACAGTGTGAACCTCACCCCCTCTAATCGTTTGAAGTAATGGCGACAATGGCGTTCACTATGGTCCTGTCCTTCACCACTTCTACCGTGAGACCTGAGTCTGAGCCAGCAACCTGCACACAGCATCCAGTCGAAGCAATCAACTGCCTTTTCTCTCATGCCTTTTCTCTCAGGAGTGCGACATGAGTCCACGTGGAGTGAGCATGGAGAGAGATCCTGTCGAAACGTCTCTCATGCTGCTGGTGTACTGGTAGGAAGATGGACAAGACATAATGGACCGTAAAGGACATAAAGTAGAGTGGCAGCTCAGGTGGGCGAAATCGGGACATCCACTTTGAACATGTGCCATTGGGAGGACGAACTGTAAAGAAGAAACGCCAGAAGGATGAGTGCTGTGAAGGAGGGGGGTGGTCAACCGTGCCCATAATTGATTTAGGCTTATCTACATTTGTTAATTTGGGGTATCAGGTTGATTGTGCGGGTCTGCACACTGCGATATTTATAGTAATTTAGACAAAAATACCTTGAGATACCGATCTGTCATTAACATGCCACTCGCGACAAAAGCTCCAGCTGAAATGTAATTCCCAGAATCCATAAATGAAATTGTGTAATGAAGCGAATGTCTTAAGCCATGATTTTGCAAGTTAGATTGTACAACCCAGAATGAAGGGTTTGAAAGTGTCTGTGGTTTTATGCGTTGATTTTGTTTACGTACTACTTCTATTGTAGATTTATTATTAGATTCACTCCCGTTAATAGAAGTATAACCTTTATTATGATTTATTATTATGATGTATTTTGAAGCTCAAATCTAATGCTTACCTTAAAATGTAATGATTATTATCACACAAGTGATAAGAGGATGGAATATTTTATCTTGTGAAGAGACAGCCTTGAAAATGTTCATTTTGTCTTAGTGTCATAAATAATCCTTGGTTCCTGCCTGTGGCAACATGACCCCCTCCTTGACTTCGAGTCTCCCTGTGTAGAATTTCCACGACAGTTATTTGAATAAGGATGTTCATTTGGGAAACCCTTTTGAAGTCACGAGGATGGTGAAGAAGGCGTTAGGAAAAGTTGACGCAGTAAAAGTAAGCAGGAGTGGTATGGTGTTGATATCGTGTGTATCCAAAGAGCAAAAGGAGCATGCGTTGTGGCTCACGAAATGATCAACTCATGGACAGCTTTGATTTTCAGAGCAGGGCACTGGTAAAAGGTGTTATCACTGGCGTCCCATTGGACATTGATAATCAATATCTTAGGCAAAGAATTCCAGGAGTAGTTAATGGACATCGCTTGACCTGTATGGAGAATGGGAAAAAGGAGCATATGTAATCCTGGGATACAGTGGGGAAAAAAGTATTTAGTCAGCCACCAATTGTGCAAGTTCTCCCACTTAAAAAGATGAGAGAGGCCTGTAATTTTCATCATAGGTACACGTCAACAATGACAGACAAATTGAGAATGTTTTTTCCAGAAAATCACATTGTAGGATTTTTAATGAATTTATTTGCAAATTATGGTGGAAAATAAGTATTTGGTCACCTACAAACAAGCAAGATTTCTGGCTCTCACAGACCTGTAACTTCTTCTTTAAGAGGCTCCTCTGTCCTCCACTCGTTACCTGTATTAATGGCACCTGTTTGAACTTGTTATCAGTATAAAAGACACCTGTCCACAACCTCAAACAGTCACACTCCAAACTCCACTATGGCCAAGCTGTCAAAGGACACCAGAAACAACATTGTAGACATGCACCAGGCTGGGAAGACTGAATCGGCAATAGGTAAGCAGCTTGGTTTGAAGAAATCAACTGTGGGAGCAATTATTAGGAAATGGAAGACATACAAGACAGCTGATAATCTCCCTCGATCTTGGGCTCCACGCAAGATCTCACCCCGTGGGGTCAAAATGATCACAAGAACGGTGAGCAAAAATCCCAGAACCACACGAGGGGGACCTAGTGAATGACCTGCAGAGAGCTGGGACCAAAGTAACAAAGCCTACCATCAGTAACACACTACGCCGCCAGGGACTCAAATCCTGCAGTGCAAGACGTGTCCCCCTGCTTAAGCCAGTACATGTTCAGGCCCGTCTGAAGTTTGCTAGAGTGCATTTGGATGATCCAGAAGAGGATTGGGAGAATGTCATATGGTCAGATGAAACCAAAATAGAACTTTTTGGTAAAAACTCAACTCGTCGTGTTTGGAGGACAAAGAATGCTGAGTTGCATCCAAAGAACACCATACCTACTGTGAAGCATGGGGGTGGAAACATCATGCTTTGGGGCTGTTTTTCTGCAAAGGGACCAGGACGACTGATCCGTGTAAAGGAAAGAACGAATGGGGCCATGTATTGTGAGATTTTGAGTGAAAACCTCCTTCCATCAACAAGGGCATTGAAGATGAAACGTGGCTGGGTCTTTCAGCATGACAATGATCCCAAACACACCGCCCGGGCAACGAAGGAGTGGCTTCGTAAGAAGCATTTCAAGGTCCTGGAGTGGCCTAGCCAGTGTCCAGATCTCAACCCCATAGAAAATCTTTGGAGGGAGTTGAAAGTCTGTGTTGCCCAGCGACAGCCCCAAAACATCACTGCTCTAGAGGAGATCTGCATGGAGGAATGGGCCAAAATACCAGCAACAGTGTGTGAAAACCTTGTGAAGACTTACAGAAAACGTTTGACCTGTGTCATTGCCAACAAAGGGTATATAACAATGTATTGAGAAACTTTTGTTATTGACCAAATACTTATTTTCCACCATAATTTGCAAATAAATTCATTAAAAATCCTACAATGTGATTTTCTGGATTTTTTTTCTTCTCATTTTGTCTGTCATAGTTGACGTGTACCTATGATGAAAATTACAGGCCTCTCATCTTTTTAAGTGGGAGAACTTGCACAATTGGTAGCTGACTAAATACTTTTTTCCCCCACTGTATTTGTATTATTTTTTACCCTGCATTGTTTTTCCTTTTTTGGGATCTTTATTATCCACCTGTACAGTAGGTGGTGGAATGCAAATACAATTGTTGCGAACGCCATTATACCAAAGAAGAAGAAGAAGAAGAAGTTTTGTTGACGCTGAGAACAGAATGTATATGTTTTTAAATAACATTCTTAGAACATTCTTAGAACGTTTCTTGAACGTTACTAATGTTTTCTTGTGGTTTTTATAGAAGGTTTTCTTAATGTTCTGAGAACATTACTTTAAATAAAACCATGAGGAAACCTGTTGGAAACTTTTGCTACAGTATTGAAATTCCCACAGAAGTACGTTCCTTAACATTCTCTGAACTATTTGAGAACATTCCCAATGTCAAACCAGTTGGAGAACGTTCCTATAACATTACCAAAAATGTAATGAAATGTTACCATGTTTTAACTTTTAGGAAACGTTCTGTTAAAGTAATGAAATACCAAGAAAATAACGTTAATTTGTCAAGTTCCTTAAATGTGCTGAGAATGTTCCAAAACCAAGCAACTATGCTGCACCATTCCCAGAATGTTGCGGGAAGATTGTATGCAAAATAACCATAGGACAACGTCATGTGCCAGCTGGGATATGACAGAATGTGTGAGGCTCTGGGTTCCATCTCATCCTTTCAGCTTCCGCATAATGTACTGCTGCTGCTGCTGTCTCCTAGAGATAGTACACCTCATCCGGAACTCATTCAACCTGACAGTAATGAGGAGCTGAGGCAGCGATGGAGACGTATGTCTCTCAGAACGTGGACCTTGGTGCTTGTCGGAGGTCTGTCTGACGTACGTACCCGGGGAACGCTAGCTAATTAGCAGCGAGCAGAGAGCTTAATCCCCATCTAAGTCATTAGGCAGAGAAACAAACAGGGCCCTCTGCTCATAATGGCTGTAATTAAGAAAGATTTCTGACACCCAGCTAAGTGTTGCTGTAGTCTAAACTCCACTCCTCTGTTAAAACAAACCTCCCCCCTCCCTACAACCTTCCCGTACCCCTATCTCCCCCATATACCCCCTATGTCCCTCTACTCCCTAAATCCTGGCCAGGACTGACACGCTGAGTAATGAATCCCCTCAGCACTGCTCTAATGTCCTGTCCTGAATGTGAATTTAATGATAGCTCACGCTCTGTGAGCAATCATAATCCCTTCTTTGCGTTCATTTATTCCCCTTTCTTTCCTTGATTTGAGTCTTCCATGGCATTATTTACCAGTAATTCAAACTGCCTGGATATTATAGTGAGCTCTGGGCAGGCAGGCATGTACCTTTTAATTTATCCCTTTATCCCCTGGTAGCCATCATGCCATATTCATAGCTGACAATCAAATGCAGTGACAGACACTGTCTGGATGCGCTTCTTGCTGACATTGTTCAGGTCTTATCGTGATTTGACTGGATATTTCTGATCTATCTGTCCTGAGATCAATAATTACTGCATGTAAACATCAACTGTGCCCTGCAGTCAGTCATGTTCCTACACCAATTACTCCTGTGGAAGGAACACAATTGCAAAATCACTGACGCAGACAATCACACTGAATTACACACTTAGAAGCTAGTTACACATTCACATGATGCCAGAAAGACACGCACACAGAGTCGGTGAATTACATGTGGTTTGTGAGGCAATAGAGTTTAGCTCACAGAGTATGTGGACAACTACAAATACCTAGGTGTCTGGTTAGACTCTAAACTCTCCTTCCAGACTCACATTAAGCATCTCCAATCAAAAGTTAGATCTAGAATCTGCTTCCTATTTCGCAACAAAGCCTCCTTCACTCATGCTGCCAAACATGCCCTCGTAAAACTGACTATCCTACCGATCCTTGACTTCGGCGATGTCATTTACAAAATAGCCTCCAACACTCTACTCAGCAAATTGGATGTAGTCTATCACAGTGCCATCCGTTTTGTCACCAAAGCCCCATATACTACCCACCATTGTGACCTGTACGCTCTTGTTGGCTGGCCCTCACTACATATTTGTCGCCAAATCCACTGGCTCCAGGTCATCTATAAATCACTGCTAGGCAAATCCCCGTCTTATCTTAGCTCACTGGTCACCATAGCAACACCCACCCGTAGTCTGCGCTCCAGCAGGTATATCTCACTGGTCATCCCCAAAGCCAACACCTCCTTTGGCCGCCACTCCTTCCAGTTCTCTGCTGCCAATGACTGGAACGAACTGCAAAAATCTCTGAAGCTGGAGACTCTTATCTCCCTCACTAACTTTAAGCGTCAGTTGTCAGAGCAGCTTACCGCAGCTTAGCCCACCCAACTACCTCATCCCCATATTGTTATTTATTTTGCTAATTTGCACCCCAGTATCTCTATTTGCACATCATCTTTTGCACATCTATCATTCCAGTGTTAATACGAAATTGTAACTATTTTGCACTATGGCCTATTTATTGCCTTACCTCCATAACTTACTACATTCGCACACACTGTATGTATATTTTCTGTTGTATTTTTTTGACTTTATGTTTTGTTTACCCCATATGTAACTCTGTGTTGTTGTTTTTATCGCACTGCTTTGCTTTATTCTTGGCCAGGTCGCAGTTGTAAATGAGAACTTGTTCTCAACTGGCTTACCTGGTTAAATAAAGGTGAAATAAAAAAATAAATAAAAAACAGAGGGGCCATTCAGAAGAATGAATGAAGGAATGATTCAGCTATGGACAACTGTTTTGCTAAGGGGTAAAACCCTTTACTGCACATGTGACCATAACATGATCAGATCCATTCAATGCCTAAGGTGAGATCAATGCTGTAAACATTGATTTCTTATTATTCAACATTCAGAGATAGAATGTTGAACTTTGACCTAGTCAGTGTTTACATGCCACTCTTGTGGAGGAATGGTTTGGGGCACTGAGCAAAGTGTGTGGTCAGATTATATTTTGTTAGGCAGTGTTAACATCTCACCTCATACATATAGCCACATTCATAAGGCTGCATGCATCTGATATGTATAGATTTCATGTGATGTGGAAAATCATGACATGCATTGGGGTTAGGTTGGGTTGGAACTTCATGTACGATCTACTGTAGGCTAGGTAAGCACATTGATTGAATCTTAAAATTAACTAAGCGTATTCAATCTGGAAGATGGCAGCTCTTTACAACTGGCCCTAATAGCTGGCACACATCCACCTTAATCCACCTCTGGAATGAATAAATTAACAAAGCATTTGCCAACATTACCTTATGCAGATTAAGGTGAGTGTTGACACCTGACCCACACTTGGGAAGCAGCTGTTGGTGATTGGAACAATCCAGGCTTGTTTAGATCCAAAATACCCTAGGTGGCCTGCCGCCACTCACTCCCACCCTCTCCCACTGCTCTGGGCTACTAGACCAGAGGCACGTAGTCAAACGCTTGCTCTTACCCTTTCACCTTTGAACTATTGATGATTTATGAGTTCACATTGGAGCTCAGTTAGGCAAATAACCTAAATTAACCCCTGATCATAGTGATGACTAATATAGCCACAAGCAGGCAGCAGTATCAGTTCATTCAGCTCAAGGTTAGTTCAAGTTGTACTCATGCATTCTGACCACCATTTCATGTATTACTGTACTTACACAATGGAACATGTTGCAGAACGCTGTGCAAACGTTCCATACAGTAGCTTTTGCTCATCAAGTCAGTGTTTATGCTCATAGCTGCACTTTTCTATTTTCCATAAACAGGATTAACAGAACTTCAAGACAACAGTTTAATCATGTCCAAAATGTGCGTACAGTATGATGGGATTCTCTTTTACTATTTGCCTTTTGAATAAAGAGAGGAAAAGAAAGGTAAACAATGAGGCATTTTTTCCTTGTTGAAATCTTTGACTTAATTACTTCCGTAGCGTTGGTTAACCCTCAGGAGACCCTGTGGATTTAGGCTCATGATTAGAGACAGAACGGTGGGCACATAGAACCTAAACAAATGAAAACACCAGCTTCAATGTGCAGTTAGGGAGAGAATAAAATGCTAATGCTTAGCATTTTAATTAAACAATCACCCTTTCTGAAATACCACAATTCATTTATATTCTACAGTATTTCCTTTTTACAAATCACTATGCTCATTTCAATATCTTGTTTACTTTCCATTGGGGAAAGAGAGAAAGATGTCAATATCATCTGTATGTAAACATAACATATTGTAATCAGGAGGGTTGTGTTAATTCACTATTTGGCTTATTTTGCCTTTTCTAAATGCACCTCGCTACTGCATTGTGAAAATGGGACTACATTAAGCACTCAGTACTGGCACCCCTTTGCACTCCGTTCCAATGCACTCCGTTCCAATGGTATTCAGAATTCAGACAGTACACACACACCCCACTGGACACACACTGGTTAAATCAACGTTGTTTCACGTTTAGTAATTTAGCAGAAACTCTTATCCAGAGTGACTTACATGAGAAATGAAGGTTAAGTGCCTTGCTCAAGGGCACATTGACAGATTTTTCACCTAGTCCACGTCATTTCAATGAAATTACGTTGAAACAACGTTGGAATATATGTTTAATTGACGTCTTTGCCCAGTGGGACAGGCCTGGAGACCAACAGTGTAACAGAGTAATATGGATTAAATCATTTGTAAAGAGAACATAATTTCATTCTCTGGTCTGTTAGCATATAATTCATAGAAGATAATGTCATGATCACAGATTTAGGAGAATGATAACTGTAACTTAAGAATTTACTTTAGGTTTTTACGCTATGCTATTTACTTAGATTCAAAAGGAATAATAACTTTTGATATCCATAATCATCAGCTCCTCAACATGCATCAGGTTTAGAAAGATTACATTACTTACCGGTGCTATGGATTAGACAGGCCGTCCACTTGACATTAGACTGGACCAGGCTGTATGAATATGGTCAGCTCATTCTCATATTTACTATATTTCATGTTAGACACTCGATATACATATCAAGAGCAGGAACATGAGGGTTTATGCATGCGCTGTCCCAATGTGCTGTGATATGGGAACATAACCTTGTAGTGTGTGTGCCTTGCCTAACTGTAATGGCAGATCCAAGCCATTAATAAGGGTGTAAAGTGGCTACTAATCCATTATGCCTGTAATTGCTTATTAACAAATGGGCCCTTAAATGTTATGTGCATTTGGCAGGCGGCTGGAGTCGTGTTGATTAGAATGTTGTGACATACAGTGAGGGAAAAAAGTATTTGATCCCCTGCTGATTTTGTACATTTGCCCACTGACAAAGAAATGATCAGTCTATAATTTAAGTGGTAGGTTTATTTGAACAGTGAGAGACAGAATAACAACTAAAAAATCCAGAAAAACGCATGTCAAAAATGTTATAAATTGATAAGCATTTTAATGAGGGAAAATAATATTTGACCCCCTCTCAATCAGAAAGATTTCTGGCTCCCAGGTGTCTTTTATACAGGTAACGAGCTGAGATTAGGAGCACACTCTTAAAGGGAGTGCTCCTAATCTCAGTTTGTAACCTGTATAAAATACACCTGTCCACAGAAGCAATCAATCAATCAGATTTCAAACTCTCCACCATGGCCAAGACCAAAGAGCTCTCCAAGGATATCAGGGACACGATTATAGACCTACACAAGGCTGGAATGGGCTACAAGACCATCGCCAAGCAGCTTGGTGAGAAGGTGACAACAGTTGGTGCGATTATTCGCAAATGGAAGAAACACAAAATAACTGTCAATCTCCCTCGGCCTGGGGCTCCATGCAAGATCTCACCTCATGGAGTTGCAATGATCATGAGAACGGTGAGGAATCAGCCCAGAACTACACGGGAGGATCTTGTCAATAATCTCAAGGCAGCTGGGACCATAGTCACCAAGAAAAAAATTGTTAACACACTACACCGTGAAGGACTGAAATCCTGCAGCGCCCGCAAGGTCCCCCTGCTCAAGAAAGCACATATACAGGCCCGTCTGAAGTTTGCCAATGAACATCTGAATGATTCAGAGGAGAACTGGGTGAAAGTGTTGTGGTCAGATGAGACCAAAATCGAGGTCTTTGGCATCTACTCAACTCGCCATGTTTGGAGGAGGAGGAATGCTGCCTATGACCCCCAAGAATACCATCCCCACCGTCAAACATGGAGGTGGAAACATTTCGGGGTGTTTTTCTGCTAAGGGGACAGGACAACTTCACCGCATCAAAGGGACGATGGACGGGGCCATGTACCGTCAAAACTTGGGTGAGAACCCCCTTCCCTCAGCCAGGGCATTGAAAATGGGTCGTGGATGAGTATTCCAGCATGACAATGACCCAAAACACACGGCCAAGGCAACAAAGGAGTGGCTCAAGAAGAAGCACATTAATGTCCTGGAGTGGCCTAGCCAGTCTCCAGACCTTAATCCCATAGAAAATCTGTGGAGGGAGCTGAAGGTTGGAGTTGCCAAACGTCAGCCTCGAAACCTTAATGACTTGGAGAAGATCTGCAAAGAGGAGTGGGACAAAATCCCTCCTGAGATGTGTGCAAACCTGGTGGCCAACTACAAGAAACATCTGACCTCTGTGATGGCCAACAAGGGTTTTGCCACCAAGTACTAAGTCATGTTTTGCAGAGGGGTCAAATACTTATTTCCCTCATTAAAATGCAAATGAATTTATAACATTTTTGACATGCGTTTTTCTGGATTTTTTTGTTGTTATTCTGTCTCTCACTGTTCAAATAAACCTACCATTGAAATTATAGACTGATCATGTCTTTGTCAGTGGGCAAATGTACAAAATCAGCAGGGGATCAAGTACTTTTTTCCCAAAGAGAGATGCATGTACCCGAACTCACCGGTAGAAGTACATCAAAGGGTGTATACAGTAGCTGGGTCCGGCCAGGTCTCTCTAGCAGATAAGTAGTCTCAATCAGTTGCTGTCTAATTCCAAATCGAATCCCAGCCCAGCATCCTCTACACCAAGGCACTTGATGTACTGTACAAGTCAAAAGTTTGGACACACCTACTCATTCAAGGGTTTTTCTTTATTTTTACAATTGTTTACATTGTAGAATAATAGTGAAGACATCAAAACTATGAAATAACACATATGGAATCATGAAGTAACCAACAAAGTGTTAAACAAATCAAAATATATTTTATATTTGAGTTTCTTCAAATAGCCACCCTTTGCCTTGATGACAGCTTTGCACACTCTTGGCATTCTCTCAACCAGCTTCATGAGGTAGTCACCTGGAATGCATTTTAATTAATAGGTGTGCCTTGATAAAAGTGCATTTGTGGAATTGATTTCCTTCTTAATGTGTTTGAGCCAATCAGTTGTGTTGTGACAAGGTAGGGGGGGGGGGGGGTATACAGAAGATAGCCCTATTTGGTAAAAGACCAAGTCCATATTATGGCAAGAACAGCTCAAATAAGCAAAGAGAAATTACAGTCCATCATTTCTTTAAGAGATGAAGGTCAGTCAATCCGGAAAAGTTCAAGAACTTTAACTGCAGCCGGAAAAACCATCAAGTGCTATGATGAAACTGTCTCTCATGAGGACCGCCACAGGAATGGAAGACCCAGAGTTATGTCTGCTGCAGAGGATAAGTTAATTAGAGCTACCAGCCTCAGAAATTGCAGCCCAAATAAATGCTTCACAGAGTTTAAGTCACAGACACATCTCAACATCAGCTGTTCAGTGGGCACTGTGTGAATCAGGCCTTCATGGTTGAATTGCTGCAAAGAAACTACTACTAAAGGACACCAATAAGAAGAAGAGACCTGTTTGGTCCAAGAAACACGAGCAATGGACATTAGACCGGTGGAAATTTCTCCTTTGGTCTGGAGTCCAAATTTGAGATTTTTGGTTCTGTCTGTGATTTATTTAGAATCCAAGGCACACGTAACCAGCATGGCTACCACAGCATTCTGCAGCGATACGCCATCCCATCTGGTTTGGGCTTAGTGGGACTATCATTTGTTTTTCAACAGGACAATGACCCAACACACCTTCAGGCTGTGTAAGGGCTATTTTACCAAGAAAGAGAGAGATGGAGTGCTGCATCAGATGACCTGGCCTCCACAATCCCCCAACCTCAACCCAATTGAGATGGTTTGGGATGAGTCGGACGGCAGAGTGAAGGAAAAGCAGCCAACAAGTGCTCAGCATATGTGGGAACTTCAAGACTGTTGGAAAAGCATTCCAGGTGAAGCTGGTTGAGAGTACCAAGAGTGTGCAAAGCTGTCATCAAGGCAAAGGGTGGCTATTTGAAGAATCTCAAATATAAAATATATTTTGATTTGTTTAACACTGTTGGTTACTACATGATTCCATATGTGTTATTTCGTTTTGATGTCTTCACTATTATTCTACAATGTAGAAAATTTTAAAAATAAAGAAAAACCCTTGAATGATTAGGTGTGTCCAAACTTTTGACTGGTACTGTATCTCCAGGTCATCAGTGTGGCCAGCAGTGCCTCATATTTCACAACACACCTGCATCTTCATGCCACCACATTCACCTTGTATGACTCAGTTTGCATTTTCTTTGGAAAATTACAAAGTAGCAAAACGAAAGCCTTGCACCCTAATATATAATCACCCTTTGAGTACTGTTGAAGAAAGCTCTGTGTGTGTGGGTGTGGTCGCACCAAGTGCCACATGAGATGGATTCTGAATAGAGAGTGAGATGTGTCTACAGGACTTCAATACTAATGTTATGCTGTGACTGACAGATCTAGTAATCTTTCGAGAGCTCCCTAGAATAAATCAGTTTTTCTATGGGATTCTCAAGTGCTTCTAAGACTATCCCGTCTCATGTAGTACCCTCCTCAAATAGAATTGATCAGCCTATAATGGTGATGGCAACATGACCATGCTCTCATTCAGACATTGCCCACACACATCTATACATCCCCTCACACTAAATTATACGTTTACACCATTGACATATTCATTCACACATCAAATCAATTAAAGCATAATGTACATGTTCTATAGCTCTTTTCTCTTGCCTGACAATTAAGGACAGAAAGTGGAAGTGCAAAGTTCTGATATCTCTGGGCAATTCCACAGTAACATAATGATGCTAAGACTCAGACTTTTCACTTTAAAATGTACATCACCAAAAACCAATGATTGCAAAGTTAAATAAACCATACAACTCAATGCACAAGGACTACTTTTAGCAATGTCCACTGAACATTTGATAAAAAAACACATTTACTTGAAGAACAGTGCTGCTGCAAAGTTTGGTAACAGAATGACGGTGTGTGCTGTTTGTGCTGTAATTCTGATACCAAACTTTGCATCAGCACTCTTCAATCATTGGTTTCTGTTTGACATTCATTTTAAAGCAAAAAATCTCAGTCTCAGCATCCTTCTGTTACTGTGGAATTGCTCCTCTGTTATCTCAGTGCTGCAGTTCTTTGACAACTTTTCCAGTTCTTGAGTTCAATGTCATTCAAGAATAGACACTACTGAAATGCAATTTGAACTGTATGTCAATCAAGTTGGATCTGAATATGAAACATTTTGTTTATCACCGTATGTACTTGAGCTTGTATATGTTTTTGAGAGAAATATATCCATTGGTTAATTTCAAGATGTTGTATTGGCAGAACAGTTAATATTTTATTTATTTACTTAGTGGAAAGGTGTGGACATGTCACCGTTTCCATGGAAACTCCTGTCCATGGTTGTGGAACGGTGTGACAGCCTTGGACTTTCCATTCCTCACAAGTGTTCACTCTTCCTGTCTGTCTCACGAGAGGAATGCTTTCTCAAGGGCATCCTTTAAACACTGTCCTTTTATGCTCACTGATTCCCTCCCCTGCTTTAAAGTGAATACCATAAATCTATCCATTTATTCAAACTTTATTTCTCACTTCATTAGTTTCCGGGACACTGTGTGGCTGGCTCTGAAAAAAAGTTTGACTCCTTTGAGAGATAAAATGTAATCTCACAGTCAGCTTGCTGTGATATATTATTTCACAACAATGGAGTGGGGGCAGATAGGAGTCCCACTTGGTTTCAGTATTTTGGTGTAGCAGTACATCAGAGATGGGTCTCTATGGAGGAGTGAGTGTTGGCAGGTGGCAAACATAGCAAGGACTATGATAATATAATAATAATAATAATAATATGCCACTTAGCAGACGCTTTTATCCAAAGCGACTTTCAGTCACGCGTGCATACATTTTTGTGTATGGGTGGTCACGGGGATCGAACCCACTACCTTGGCGTTACAAGCGCTGTGCTCTACCAGCTGAGCTACAGAGGACCACGATCTCAGCCATGGCGACTAAACACATTTTGGTGTGAATTACTTTTGCAGAAAGTGACCAATTTTACATATAGAGATAAATTAAATTAAAAATGTTAAAATCTCTTGTGAGCACAGCTCATTAAAGAACAGCTTGATTGAGCTTCAGTAAATAAATGATTAGTAGAGATTGTAGTGTGACAATCGGGGCCAAGAGACAATAAGATGATAATATGGTGCTGTATTGCTGTACATAATTCTATACAATGTGGGTGTCAGTCTTGTTATTTATTTTTCGCCTGCCCGGCTTTGCACATGCACACACGCCCACACAGATCAGCCAAATGAAAGAATCAAAAACATCATTTATTCCAATAGCTCTGCAGCCTATTTGCTGTGCTACAGCATCACACATTGTCAAACAGAAACATGGCACGGCCTGATAAATGTCTCTCGCTTCATTCGCTGCAGTCTCTCACACCATTAAACACTGGGAGTCTATCGGTGATGATAACACTACATACCCACCCCGGGAAAGAGGGAGAGCAAAATCTACGCGCTACATGGGCTAGATTGCAAAAATAATAGAACAAAAACTGATATCATTCCATAAATTGTCCTGACGCTTTTCAACGTGTTTTGTTTGGGCAAATTAGATCAGAGCCACTGTGAAGCCAGCAAGTCCTGGATTTAGAGGCATCTTTATACCAAGTGTGTGTGTGTGTGTGTGTGTGGGTACAAGTGTGTCCATGGAGCTCAGAGTTTGCTGTTCTTCTGAAACTGTGAGACCAAGCCCAGCACCTGCTCTGTGGCTGTGATGACTTTGTTGTGCATGTAGGCAGCGCTGTTGGACAGGGTATCCTGCAGGAAGTATCTGTAGTTCACCATGATGCCACAGGAGTTGACCACTCCTCGCGGGCTGGTGTCTGCATGCCAGTTCAGCCTCCACATGGTGGCGCCGTTCTGCAGGTGGAAATTGGCCACAGGGTTTAGGGCGTAGCCGCGCCTCTTCTCTCCGTAGAGGTACCAGGCACAGAGGCGCATCAGGACGGGTTCCAGGACGTGGACCAGTCGTTCAGAACGTGTCCAGTCGCCGGTGCTAATCAATTTACGCAGGGCATCCAGGGCGTTGGTATCAGGGGTTGTGTTTGTGACATCTGCCACCTTCCTCCACTCGCAGTCAGTTAGCAGCTCCATGCGGCCCTCCTTCCGGTGCTGGCTGAGCAGGCCCTGTAGCCAGGAGGAGAAGCCCGGGATGGGAGACAGGCTGGAGAACTGGGACATGTGGGGAAACTCACTCTGCAAAGACAGAGAAAGATAGTCTGAGGTAAACATCCTTAGTCTAAAACAACTTAGTCTCCACCAGTTAATAAACAATACCAATGTGGCATTATAGAGCGAATAGAAATACATCATCTTATTAAGATAAAATATCTAGAAATTGTAAAAGAAGTACTTGTATTAAGCCTTTTTTAGATTATAATAAGCAAAATGATCTGTCAATGACATTAGATAATTTAACTTGGTAAGAAGAAAAACACGAAGTGAATTATCACTCAATTAAGATATTAAGGCTTACATTATGCAGTGTGTACCCTGCCCTCCGTTCCTCTCTCACTTGATTCTGGTCCTTATTCCCTAGCGCCTCTGCCATCATCGCATGCTGCCTATCTGCCGCCTACATTCCACACTCTCTTCTATCTTACCCTTCTTGACAAGCTCTCTTCCTTGTCCTCTCTCTTCTATTCCCTGGCCTTTCTCTCCCTCTCTGTTATGTTGGCTCTTGCTTGTCAAGGCTGATAAGATACAGAGCTGTGTGGAGTATTGATTCAAAGGAGGCAAAGTGTGTCAGACAACCCCTGGAAGCAGATGTTGGAGTGTGCCTTTCCTTCTCCCACTCTCTTTCTCAGCCTCTTTCTCATTCATTCCCCTGTACTTCCATCACACGAGTCAGTGGATCAGAGGAGAACCATGTCAAGAGGTCACTTTCCATTCATTTCATCTGTTTAATTTACTGTAAAACCTTGGTCAGCAGGCTTAGAGCAGGCATGCAATCCAGAGACCTGAGAGATAAGGACAGGCAGAATGAGGGAGACAGTAAATGGCCCCAGGGTGTAATGCTGAAAGACAACGGGATCCTCCTCCCTTCTTCCTAAATCACAGCATGACCTTTTATTTTCCTCCCTGTCATCCATCCATTATTATAGTGGTCTCTCAGCGGCTGTGGAGCTTTTCTATTCCCCTTAATGTGGGGCTTAACACTGCCATGGCACTGCACACAGTCATAGTTATGAGCCAGCCCAGAAGCTCAACTTACTTAGTTTTGTCCCCCCCAACTGATATGAGGGCTATTAGGGTGACCTTGGGATAAATCTCATCGGCCACAAGAAAAGGCTTTGTAAAACAAAATCAAGTTTCAGCTTCAATTTGATATCCACAGAGTTCAGATGGAATTGTGACTACAGATAAGAGGTTCAAGCCCTACAGAACAATGTACATCCCTAGAACTCCATAGATCAACTTAACCAATGTTAAGAGTACAGACAGAACAATGGAAAGGCTAGAATACTCAGGCCAAGACTAATAGATGCGGTAAAGAGGTCACTCGAACTCGACCAAAACAATGGAATTGCCATGGAAATGCACGGGGGAAAATCCAGAATCTCCTCATTGCCCACCAGCAAAATTAGCCTACATTTTAGGCTATTGTTTATATATGTATTTCACACTGTTGAGGTACAAATCTAAGTACAATATTTGTATGGATGCCAACCCCAACACGTTCATGTCATTGTCACCAATCAACTGCATTACAGTTAAAAACGACTGACTACCACCAACAATTTCTGTATGCTAGCTATGCTAACCATCTTATATGAACAGGAGTTAGCATTTAGCAGTCATTCTTATAAACCCAAATATATCCAAATCGGACTTAAGTAACCACATTGTGGGCCTGTTACAATACATAAATCATGACGGATTTGACGAATATCCACTTTGTTAGATCCAATTTGTTGAATGTGCGCCAATCTGGTCAATGGAATGGTCTGCGTTCCATTGACTCCTTTACCGCATATATGCTACTGAATGTAAATAGGGCTACTGTACAAATCAACAAGACACACAACTGCACAGACCACCTACTCTAAGCATACAAGCCTATACTCTATCAGACTATCAACAACCCTCACATCAAAACCAGCTGAAATGTAATTATTTCACTCTCGGTCTTGGTTGATGTGTGGAGATGTTTATTCAATCATGCTGCTATCCATTCTTTACCCTCAAAAACACATCTCAGATGTAGGTAGAACTGCTAGATTGTGAGAGAGTATTTGGCTTAATTGAGAAACTCACAAGACTAAGAGCAATCAAAATATTAGCTTGTCTAGGTTATATAACATGCTATGGTTATCTTATCATAATAACCACTCCTTTCACACTGAAATGACCTCCAGCTCATGTTGAACTACTGCTGTGATTGACTGCCATCTGTTTATTGGCTGTGGCAAGAAATGCTTGGTGACGTGAGTGGTTGTGGTTCTCTGGAACTTCTCTGGAAGAGTGAATGGAAGTTATCAGGCGACATTGAAGCGAGTGACTAACAGAGCGTAAAGGACTCTGACCCTGGAGCTGGCTAATAAATCAACCAATTACGATGCAGAGCAGCAGCTGATTTGCCTAGGAGACGTTCCACAGTGTTCAGATAGTCCCAGTGTTTCTGTCAGCCTGCTCATTTAGACAGTGGTGATGTGATGTCATTCTCCACCCACCTGCAGCTCCCGCACCACTCTCTTAATGAGGACGTTCCCCAGCTCCACCCCCTGTAGGCCAGCCTGGGTGGAGGAAATGGAGTAGAACACTGCTGTATTGACTTTGTTCACATCCTCCTCTGAGTCTAGAGTAGCAAACTCTCTCACGATACTCTATTGGACAAGAGAAACAACATTGTTGGAGTCAGACATACAGTCAATTATCAAACTGTGGTTCATGACCTGAAAAGAGGAAAAGTAATACAAATCCACATGACAGCTAAACAAACTTATCAATTTATGCATTCTTTCATATTCCATATAAACCTCTCACCTGTATGTTATCAGAGATGTCCTCTGTAAGTGCCACATGCAGGACGACCAGTGGCTCCCCTGGCATGGCAGCATGGGTGAAGGCATAGCAGCGACGGTACGGCCCAACTCTACGCTTTATATCTGTCCAGTTCCTCACAGGGTGCACAGCCTCGTACCTGACAGGTCATAGTGATGGTTAGATATGGGTTTAGGGTGTATGCACACTGTAGAAGTGTGTGTGTGTTTACTACAGGGGCTTCTTACTGGCTGATCTTCTGCAGTATCTCACAGGGGGACTGCCAGGTGATCCTCTCCAGACGCAGCAGACCCACAGAGAACCACTCAGAGAGCAGACTCTTCAGAGTGCCATTCAGGTCCTGCAGGTGAAGGGGGGGGTAACAACTTCAGAACTCAGAAGTAAAGTTATTGTGCGCTTTGGCCAGCTACTCTATTGTTAGTCTGTCATGAGGGAGACTAATCAGAACCACACAGGATGTAGACTGTACATTTACATTTACATTTTAGTCATTTAGCAGACACTCTTATCCAGAGCGACTTACAGTTAGTGCATACATTATTATTTTTTTCATACCCCCTGTGGGAATCAAACCCACAACCCTGGCGTTGCAAACGCCATGCTCTATCAACTGAGCTACATCCCTGCCGGCCATTCCCTCCCCTACCCTGGACGACGCTGGGCCAATTGCGCGCCGCCCCATGGGTCTCCCGGTCGCGGCCGGCTACGACAGAGCCTGGATTCGAACCAGGATCTCTAGTGGCACAGCTAGCACTGCGATGCAGTGCCTTAGACCACTGCGCCACTCGGGAGTAGATGCTATAGTGTGGCTGACACTAAAACACAAATAGCTTTTTTATTTAACTCTGAACAAAAACATCTGCTTAAAGTAATAATTAAATCTGAGATTGATAAACCCTGAAAAAGCGTTGATATCATGCTGTGTGGACACATAAAACCGCAGCTGCCGCCTTGCCTCTGGGTGGAAGGAGCTCACAATTCTTAGTCATACAAAAGAAAATAAACTCGGGGGAAAATCTGTATTTCATCAACATTCGTTAGGTTTAGTGACATGGAAGTAGAGGGGAGGGGAGAGCGAGAGAAGAGGAATCAAACGAATTCAATTGTTTAACCCACCTTCTCTAGCCTGAATGGCTGTGACAATAATGTGATCCTTTGAAAAAAGCTTGAGAATCAAATCCTTGAGAGAAAATTACTTCAGTCTTTCATATCAGTAAAATTAGGAATTTGTATATTTGTATGCCACAGTTGCTACACAGTTGCTACACAGTAGCTACACATTTGCTAGATTGCATGCACAAAGAGAACCAGAAGGAAACTGTGATGCATATAAAACAGGAACCAAAGCCAAAGTTATTCAGTTGTGCAGCCAAAGTTTCCAGGGTGCAACAGGACAGCCCCTCAGCCCCCACTTCACTATGTGCCTTTTGCTCCAGTAGGCCTAGATGACATGACAGACTCAGGCTAAAATTGCCTCTGTGACAAACCACAACTAACGTTCAAATGTGAGAGACCACTAAACTAAATTCACAGTAAAAGTATATTATGAATCCCAGTTATTTTCCTCATCTCTCACCTCCAAGGTAATTTTGTGCACAGGTGAAGAAGAATGAAAACGTTGAGAAAATAAAATCGATAGACCAACAGCAGGAAACAAATATACTGTGGAATTCAAAGTGACACTTCTAAAGAACCTTAGCAATTGCAGTCTTGACCAATGTTCCCTCTAAGCTGCGTGTGTGGCGCAGTAGCCCAAGACTGCCGCGCAGAAATATCAGCCCACAGAGAGAAGCACGAGATTGAACTTTACTCAACTTTCTAGAGCAGTGGTCACCAACCGGTCGATCACGATCGACTGGTCGATCTCCAAACATTTCTGTAAAAAACCCAACAATAAAGCCTTGTGTTCCTATTTATTTGTATTCGTCTAGGGCTGTTGGCGGTAGATGCACCCGATTCAGCTGCCCTGCGCATCGGGTAGGCGAACTGTTGCCATTTTTAACCATTTCATGTGCCTGAAGGTACAAATTCTGCCTTCCTGGCGGGCACAGAGAGCATATCAAGTGCACTATAGGCCTACCGCTGGCCAATCGGATGGCTCAGATGACCATGTCTGCAGTAATGTAGCAGGCATAAAAGAACGCTACAGCAAAACTGATACTGTGAGATTTCAAAACGTTTAAAACCATGACTAGAGCGAGACCGTCAACGAATACAGCAAAAATATGCTGTTTTTATGAGTGTGTTCATGTTTAAGTTCTTACTCAACACTTTGTTTCAACACTTTTATAAGCCATGAAATGGTTTCCATGTGTTTGATGCCATTCTTTTCGCTCCATTACAGACATTATTATGAGCCGTCTTCCCCTCAGCGCCTCACTGGTATCTATATGCTTGCGTTGTTGTTATTATTAGCGGCTTGGGTATTTTTTAATATCAAGGAATATTTTATTTCTCTGTTCATAGGAGTAACAACATGAAATAATGCAGTGCGACTTGAGTTTCGCCATCAGTTGTCCCTTTTTGGTCAGTGTCTGTGGAGGAAAGCGAGAGCGGAGGGATGTTGAGAGGCAGACTCTCAGTCTGGTGCTCCCTTCCTCAGCTGAGACTGACCATCAGATGCAGGCACCATCAGCCCAGTAAAATAAAAATAAAAAGCTAATGATTTAAATGTATGCTCACTCAGCTGTACTTCACAAGTAATACAACAACGGCCAATATGAGGTGATAATGTATTGGGCCTATACCTTACTACACAAACCTCATTGCTACAGTACTGTTTTTAATTGGTTAATGTTGCATAGGCTTACGTTTTTTAAGTCATCGTGCATTTTGACTCAAAGTGATCTTGATTCAGAAAAGGTTGGTGACCACTGTTCTAGAGTTTTCCCTGTTAACACTATCAACGTTTCCCTTTACTGTGGCAATTGTGATCGATTCAACGCAATATTAGCCACTTTCAATGCAACATACCGAAACAAAACGAACTATGCAAGAGATTTTGTTGTAGGCAGAATGCACAACTCAGCCCGTACTCTACACAGACCGGTGCGGCATAAACAATCAGAGCTGCAGTAGGCCTATATGCAAATAGACCATTGCCATATATGGATCTGTGCCATTTAATTTGAACTGGACTGCGTTTACAGCATGAGCGGTCGGGGGTAGATGCGCTTGTTTTGAGATCAAATCGAGAAGTGCATGTAGCCAAGTGTGCACATTTTGTTCATATCCTTTGCTAGTTAGTGAGTTATTAGCCCATTTATAGATCACTTGTACACAGCAATAGGGGAGTGATTGCTTCCTACAAGAGCACAAAACGTATACATTTCTAGACATCTTTGAAAAGCGAGTCAGGTAAAGAGCTTTATTTCTGTCTTAAAGGGGCAGTGTTGCATTTTAAGACATGCTTGAATAAGCTTAGTAGCCAATAGGCAGAGGGTAGCATAATTTGTCTGATTCTCTGTAATAATGGTAAGGGAATAATAATGCATTTTATTTTGTAAAGTGGTTTCTTGCATCAAACAACACATTTTCAGTCACCTCCTTGTCTGAAGGACAAGTGGATAAACAGGTTAATGTCAAGCCCTGCATGTTTTTTTTCAAAAGTCTCATGGAATGTAGGCCTACATTGAACACCACACATTGGCTGCTACTGTGGGTGAATGATATAACAGCTATTTCCATGTTAAAATGTTATGGGATGCATTTTCTCCATTGTTTTTGATGGTAGGCCACTCTGGTAGGCCTACATTATGATCAAATAGCCACAGTATCCTACATTGCCACTGTTAAAACTAACTTAAAGCGGGTACAGCATCAGTGTTCACAGTAAACGCTCGCTGGAAGTTGCACAGAATTTTCACAATGTTCAAGTTTGTGCTCAGTGCCCAAAACGTTTTTGAGGGAACATTGGTCTTGACCATTTCAAACTTTTATTAGGCTAGGCCTATTTGATATTTCAGAATTTATTTAATCACTTTTCTGCTCGTCTTTCTGATGTTTTAATTACCATAACGATTATGAAAACCCCTCTTTCTTCCCACGCACACATTCTATTGTAGGTGAGAGGCTCTTATTTACTCTCACTTATTCAATTTTTAAGAGGGGCCATACATGCGAACATTAGAAAAAGTTTAAGTTGAACCTGGACCTCAGTCTCAAAATGTGCATCAGCCAATTATGAACGGTCGACGTAGTTGCGCGTGATAGAACGTTACTTTGTAGCTGGTCCCATCAGATAACCTGGCACACGTTAGCCGTATGCTAACCTCACCAGCTGTATTATTTTTTTTATTTTTTTTATTTTACAAATTCCGCATCAGTCTGTCAAAGACCTTAGACTTTATATCCACCAACCAATGGCATTTCATAAAATAGATCAACTTGGCCACCACAGGGATATTTTAAACCTCCAAATTCAAGGTTTACTTTTGTTCCACTAGGTCTGTAAAGTATAGTGTCCCAATATTGCATGATGCATCCTTGACTAGGCTACTAGCTACTAAATTCAAAAAGGCATGTTTTCGCATATGACAAAATCCTAAATGTTTGTCTATCCATTTAATACACATTCATGTGCTTTCACAGCAATAAAGATGTAGAAGTATTATACAAGATGTACGTTTATATTCGTACATTGGAGAGAAAAAAGTTGAAGACACTCGTGATCATGTCAAATCGCTGTAATTTACTGCTATCACTAATTGGTGGCGTGATCCACTAGGGCAGTAAGCCCAGAGATGGCGAGATGTTTTCACATTTTGTGAAGATAAAAAAAAACAAGTTAGACAGGCCCACTAGGCTAAAAGTGGACCAGCCCGTAAAAACAGTCCGCCCCTGGGACTGATATTTAAACAGCTGGCATATCTATACAGTATTACCCCCAGGGACCTTTCCATGGAACATGTCTGAGGTGATAGCCAAACAGAACAGTCACTTCTGACCTCGAAAAGTGGGTAAAAGTTTAGAGAAGGGAGATCGCCTACGCCAGGGGTAGGCAACCCTGATCCTGGAGTGCCGCAGTCACTTCATGTTTTTGAATTAACCAACCTGGAAGACCAGGTGTGTTGATTTTAGGCAATCACTGAACTGATCAATTAGCGTAGTTGGTCAGGTGTGGTGCCTAGTTGGAACAAAATCCTGTAGTATCTGCCCATCTCCAGGAACAGGGTTGCTTAACCCTGGCCAATGCTGTAGGAGGGTCATTCTTCCAAACAAACAAAACATTCTCAGGTGTAATTTTTCACTAAGATTAGGATCTGTACTTAATCTATTTCATAATTATTATGTTTTTTTTTTAAATCAGATATTATGCATTTTACAATCATAAAAAAAAAAGTCTCATTAACGTAACAGTTTTCGAAGTCCAAAAAAGTTATAAATAAATCAATATTTATAATATTTTTTAAACATTGCTCCCCTAAAGAAAAGGCCTGAGTTAAACATAACACTGAAAATACAAATATTTCAAATTAAATTATACAATTGTTATCAAATTAAAATCACACTTTTTCCCGATTTGAGCACGTTAGCCGTTTTGGTAATGAGAAGGCCAAGTGGGGTAAAGGGTATTTTGAGAATAAGAACCTCATTCTGAAGGCATAAAAGCGAATAGATTAACATAAAACGTGTGCTCATCTGAGGACTACTCCTCTAGATAATGCATCATGGGAGAATAAAACTATTTAAAAACTGATTGGAATTTTTACAGGAACTTGAAAATGTGTTATAGCAATGAGATATGTCCACAGACACTGTGTTTGTATGTAATAAATATTAGTTTAATGTCAACTTCAACTAGTATACAATTTTTATGATTTATGGACAAACTACAGGAACATATTTTGTGTTTTATTGAAATAAGTTAGGTTTTCTAAATAATGTTTTGTATAAAATTGGCTGAGAATTTAATCTGGACACATTTCGGTAATGAGAATTTGGTGTGAAAATGTGCGAAATTCAGGCGAAAACTTTCCATTTATTTAAAATAAGACACTTTCCCGAAAACTAGAAACCTCAGAATGATTGTTGGTTTTTTTGCAGATGCATCATGGTTTTGTAACTCAATTTGCTACAGACATTTTAAAACTGGTTTCATGAGAATCACCCAGAAGGTATGCTATGATAACAGTAAATAGAATTGGTTAGATTGTCCGATGGTCATGACGTTTAAAAAATAAAACTACAGTACGTTTCTTCACTAGGGTAAAAGTCATCAGCGCTGAACTGCTCTAGCAGTCGGTTGAAATGGGACACCCATACCAATGTAAGTCAAGGGGGGCTTCCACGTCATACAACGTAGATAGGCCTTTTCAAAATGCCAACACTTTATTTAGTAGGTACATTCATAGGCCTGCACCTGATTAAAACTTTTGACACACAACTTTCCATTGAACCTATTCATTGGGTACATTATATTATGAACCTATTTCGTGTATTTTGTTTCTTGGCATTAAAGATGGCAATCTGTCATCTATTAGCTTGTTTGTAAATAAATCACGTGTATTATGTTAGCTATATTCCATATTTCCATTGGAAACACTTCCATTTTCAATCACACCTGTCTGGTTATGGTAGAACTGCCTCCCTGTTATAGTGAAAGTTACTATTTTTGCGTAGCAATTCCCCAAATGCTCAGAAGGAATGACAGTCGATTCCAAGGTGGGAAACACGTGTGCTGTTGTATAGAATTCCTGGCTACACCTGTCAAATATTTCCAAAACGCGCGACAGAATTGACATTAGCTGGCCACCATAGAAAATTGTAAACAATGGCTTTACCCGAATATGAGGACTGTCACTTGCTTTAGATGAGATTATTTCAAGCAGATCGGCACGTAGGTCCACCAGAAACTTCACTCCCGATTCCACCCTACTTATGTGATTAAGCAATTGTTTATAGCGAGGAGTCAGACTGTATCGTAACCTGTCCTCTACTTGCAGTATTGTAGCCAAGTCCCTTTGTTGAGTGTCGAGCAGCTTTCCTGCTAGCTCTGAAACTCCTTTGTGGTCAACACCAAAATCGTGTGACAACTTTGCCAGTAATTGTGACTTCTCTTCCTTTTCAAGGCTTCTGTAGAAATTCATAAATTCCACACTGTTCGATTCAGGGGGAGGCGGGGACTTCTCTCTCGTCTCGTATGTAGGTAATGGTACCACAACCCTCGTCAGTATTTCCTCCATGGATCTGACAGGGCCAGGCGAGGTACACCGACAGCGCACGCTTCGAAAGTCCAAGGCCTCGAGCAGTAAAGCCGTTCCCAAAACACTTCGATGTTGCCAGCACCTCACACCACTGCGCAATGTACAAATTATGTGCTGGGGTATCATCGCAGTCTGGAAGTTCAATATTTACAGTTGTAAATCGTAACACCGGAACTCAACACAATCTGTTCCGGTATCTTATTAAAGAGACAGTACTTTCACAACCGAGAATAAATAACGGCCGTTTTTGTAGATGTTTTCCAACCTGTTCTCCCAATGACAGTCTCCCCACCTTAAAATGCTAGGTCTTGGAATCTACTTTTTATTCCAGGTGTCGACCTTTGCTTCTTGTGTATGGGAGAGCAATTATGTAACAAAAATATAAAAATTGAATTGGAAAAGAGTGGATAGGTGTAATATGGTGAAACGAAAATTCCACCCAGACTACCCCCCCAAAAATATGTATATGACCCTAAAATAAGACTTTATTAAATACATATTTAATTCAATGGTTGCCCCCATAAAAAAGGACCATCCTCCTCAGTGAATTTCATAAAAGTAAAAATAGTGAAACATTATTTTTTTAAATAATTTTTAGATAAAACTACACTAAATATATTAACGTCACCAAATCATTGATTAAAACACACTGTTTAGCAATAAAGGTCTACAGTAGCCTCAGCAGCACTCTGTAGGGTAGCACCATGGTGTAGCCAGAGGACAGATAGCTTCTGTCCTCCTTTGGTACATTGACTTCAATACAAAACCTAGGAGGCTCATGGTTCTCACCCCCTTCCATAGACTTACACAGTAATTATGACAGCTTCCGGAGGACGTCCTTCAACCTATCAGAGCCCTTGCAGCATGAACTGACATGTTGTACACCCAATCAAAGGATCAGAGAATTAATCTTGTACTGAAAGCATAAGCTACAGCTAGCTAGCGCTGCCGTGCATAACATGTGGTGAGTAGTTGACTCTAAGAGAGACAAAGACAATAGTTGGAACAGTTTTGAACAAATGAATGTCTTCCAAAATTAAGGTGAAGCAAGAGAGAGAGAGAGAGAGAGATAGCTATATTTGGTAGTATTTTTCACTTAGCTAGCAAATGCAGCTAGCTAGTTTAGCTTACTCAAACACCCGGCTCAAACAGAGAGGGATACTATGTTAGCTAGCTGGCTATGGCTATCCAACGCTGGAACTCTAGTCTCTTCCAAGTTAAGGTAAGCTTTTGGTTTTATTAATTTATTGCCACCGGGGCCTGCCGGTGTAACTGCTGAACTGCTTTCTGACTGTACACTGTACTGCATGATTGTAGCGGGTTTACTATCGCGTTAGTTCTAGTTGACTATGACATGACAATGATGTAGGCTGTGTGTAGCGGTTAGTGGTCATGAGATGAAGGTTTGGCTTGGAAAGGTTTTTTCACCTGGTCAAAGACAGCTGATGTGTTGTGCACTGAAGTCCACAAGCTAAGGGAAAAGGTGAGAGGAGGAGAGCACGTAGATAGTTGTGAGAAAGAATTATATATAGAACGAGCAAAGTGATTATGCTGTTTTTATGTAGCTGCTATGAAAGTTAACTGTTTCCGTGTGATCATTGTGGTATTCATTCCACCAATTCTTTTGAAAAACGTTTCTTAAATGAAAGCAAACGGAACGAAACAGGGATAAATATACCTGAATTTGTCCAATATAAACTCTCAGTTGCAACAGTTGGACTAATGGTTACACACTAGATCAGCTAAATGCAGGCAAGAGTGTGCAAGGCGGTAGTGAATGTGTCACTGTCTGTTAACCTTGATTACTCAAAATTCTCTCGACCTGTGCACCTACCTTGTAAACTTTAATTCATAGGCTAGGGTGTAGCAAACTCATGATGGGTACGGGGAAAATTTGAGTATCATGTCGTAGCCTAAACCTATCGATGTTACATTGAGCTGGGTGAATGGAATATGAATGACAGTCATCCAATATGCTGTAATAGAAATAAGGCCATGCTCATAAAAAAAAGATCATCCTCCCTCATCTTAAATGGCACGACCGCCACTGGTTTGCTGATATGCTGATAGCTGCTTTACTGAGGAAAGTGTTTACTTGCTATGATACAGTATGTGGTTGTTTTGTGTAAAATGCTTGCTTACGCCAATCCAGTCGTCAGATCAGTTATAACCTACATCAAGAGAGAGAGGAAGTAAGAATGCATTTAACACTTTACAGTCTGTTCTTTAAGAGTATTATAATAGGGCATACCAGAAGGCAAATAGAGCTCCACAGTGGAGGTGTGGACTTCTAGTCCGACTTCTAGTCCGACTCAGGAGGCGTGCACACCATCCACCGCTTCAGAGTATATTACTCGCTAATGTTCAGTCTCTGCACAATAAAGTAGACAAGCTCAGGGCGAGGATCTCCTCCCAGAGAGACATCAGGGACTGTAACATACTCTGTTTTTCGGAATCATGGCTCTCTCCGGATATACTGTTCCCATCCATACAGCCAGCTGGGTTCTCAGTACATCGTGCAGACATGAAAAAAGAACTCTTATGGAAGAAGAAAGGCGGAGGTGTATGTTTCAATATTAACTACTCATGGTGTGATTGTGATAACGTACAGGAACTCAAGTCCTTTTGTTCACCCGACCTAGAATACCTCCCAATCAAATGCCGACCGTATTACCTCCCAAGGGAATTCTCTTCGGTTATAGTAACAGCCGTGTATATTCCCCCTCAAGCCGATACCACGACGGCCCTCAAGGAACTACACTGGAAACCACTTATCCTGAGGCTGCATTTATTGTAGCTGGGGACTATAACAAAGCAAATCTGAGGAAAACGCTACCGAAGTTCTATTAACACATTGCCTGTAGTACTCGCGCTTCCAAAACTACCACAACATTCTGCAGCGATATGCCATCCCATCTGGTTTGGGCTTAGTGGGACTATCATTTGTTTTTCAACAGGACAATGACCCAACACACCTCCAGGCTGTGTAAGGGCTATTTTACCAATAAGGAGAGTGATGGAGTGCTGCATTAGATGACCTGGCCTCCACATTCCCCCGATCTCAACCCAATTGAGATGGTTTGGGATGAGTCGGATGGCAGAGTGAAGGAAAAGCAGCCAACAAGTGCTCAGCATATGTGGGAACTCCTTCAAGGGTGTTGGAAAAGCATTCCAGGTGAAGCTGGTTGAGAGAATGCCAAGAGTGTGCAAAGCTGTCATCAAGGCAAAGGGTGGCTATTTGAAGAATCTCAAATATAAAATATGTTTTGATTTGTTTAACACTTTTTTGGTTACTACATGATTCCGTATGTATTATTTCATAGTTTTGATGTCTTCACTATTATTCATGTATTGATCATATCTTTACTAATGCTGCAGAGATTTGTTCTCACCAGAGAAATCATCCGAGCAAGGGAAACAGCATCCCTCTGTCTCAGTATGTGTAGCCCATGTACTGTATCTGATGCTGTCTGGACCAAAAGAGTATGACATGTTGCGGCCGTAGCATGTGATTGATTGGTGCCAGCAAGCATTTGGCCCCCCATGATAACATTTTTAGGGAGGCCAGTTTGGATTTGGTTTCTCACCAATCAAATCACATCCTAAGCAAAACGTCATTTTCGTTTCTGGTCTGCTTGTGTTGATGTCCTACAGTAGCTAGCTTGCTAAACATCCCTTTCCTAAGCCATGGATGGAGATGGGGATTTGGACTTGTGGTTTTGTCTTAATTCACTGTACAGCCCTGGTCCTGGTCAAAAGTAGTGCACTACAACCGACATGTACATGTTCGTGAGATTCTTACCTTTCCACAGAGGGGTCATATTAGTGTGTAGCCTGTTCGGACGCTACAGACGATTTTGTGAGAAGACCGATTTTCGGGATGTCTCATGGTCTGACAATCACTGCTCTAGCTCTGTCACCTTTCACCGCAGATGCGGAAGTGCGACATCAGCGGAAGCGGTGGATTGAGACACATCCAATGCAAAAAACCCCGCAGATATCTCTAGTTTAAACTGAGAGATTTGTATGTTTTTTTATTATTATGCAAATTAGATTTCCGCGGGGACGTGGACATCGACTCTAGGGGGCTAATTGACATGTTGAATGCACCGAGCTGTCTGTTTAAACTACTAGCACACAGCTCAGACACCCATGCATACCCCACAAGACATCCCACCAGAGATCTTGTGAATAGAATATGGGAGGCGCACAGTACTACATAGAGCCATGACTACATGGAACTCTAATCCACATCAAGTAACTCATGCAAGCAGTAAGATCAAATAAAAATATAAAAATACACCTTATGGAACAGCGGGGACTGTGAAGAGACACACACAGGCACAGACACGCATACACACACACGAGAACATACGCACTATACACACACGTAGATATGTGCCTGAGGGCACACACTTAATGTGTTGTAAAATCTGTTGTGAAATGTAATGTAATGTAATGTTTTTAATTGTATATAACTGCCTTAATTTTGCTTGACCCCAGGAATAAATAAATAAAATACCCATGTGCACTGGATATGTTGCTCGCACTAGCAAACCATCTCAGCACTTAATATCTTTTGTTCAGAGCAAATCACAGGAAATGCACGTATTGATTTGTCTATGTAATTTGTACCTCACTTCCATGCTTGTCAGTTTAGGGCTACCACCTGTTGAGGTAGCAAATCATTCTGCTAGCTAATTGGTCTGTATTTACAGTGTGCACTGTAAGAGATTGACCAAGAGAAGAGGGATGGTCAAGCCAAAGGTGGGAAGGCCAAAGCAAAGACACTCAGACAGAGGAGGCTGAGTGATAAGGGAGGCTCAGGTGGAGACGCACCTAAGAAAAGGTGAGTCCAGACAGAGTGACATGCAATATCCTATAGCAGGGTTCCACAACAGGCCCGCAAATTGTTTTATTTGGCCCCCCAAGTTTTCTGAGGGGGGGATTTTCATTGTTGGACATAAAAGACTGTAAAAACACCAGGAAATCAGCTCCAAGTGATTTTAATTTAGGAAATATGTTCCCAAGTATTCCCCTGCATCATAGAGAGACACGTGATCGTATACAAATGTAAGCAAGGTTTGAAATGATAATGTTTTAGTCAAATATTACATCTGTTTGGGCTTATTGCGGTCAATTTGCAGTCTACAAATGATTTGTAATTATGTTTTGGCCCCCCGACAATCCACTCAAGAAAATAAACTGCCCGCGGGTGAATCTAGTTGATGATCCCTGTCCTATAGGCTAATATGTGCAATGTCAATCTCAGTAACACATCAGCCAAAGGCATCTATGAATTTGACTTCCTCACTATCTCCAAGACCCAAGTTAATAGTACACATACTGTATATTGCACTAGCTAGGCCTAATCTGAAACATGTTCACTGCAATATTCACTATTTCTTAAAATCTCTTTATGTAAAGATGGTCTTTGCATGCAGGTAGTCAGTCTCACTATATTTTCCACCCACTGCATCCAACATTTCTTCATGGCTTCTATACTTCTGTACAGTTAACTGCAACATCACAATCAACATCTGGCTATTGTTATACACATCACAGCTCTGCAGTCTAGACACGCTTTTCATGCTGCAACATTTTTTAGACAAATTAAGACTCTAAACAAACGAGACGGACCAGCAATTGTAAATCTAGCAACGTGCTACAGTGAGTGAGTGGGTGGGCGCCTGCATTCATTACCCAGAGTAGGGTACTCCATCTTTATATGAATAAATTAATTCACCTTGATATCTGATGCATTATATGAGCAGACAAATGAATCCAGACTCATCCGTCACTGGCGAGTGTAATTCATGGGATGAAAGAAAAGAAAAAACACCTGTAAGCATGACTGGCAGGAGCCATCTGTGACAGGCCATGATGACATTTCATAGTAGACTGGAGTTAAGTTACCAACTCAGGTGGAGAGAAATATGACACAGCTGGGGAGTTTTAACCTATTTTTTTCTCCCTATCCCTCCACTCTGATGTCTAACAGTACACTACCATTCAAAAGTTTGTGGTCACTTAGAAATGTCCTTGTTTTCGAAAGAAAAGCAATTTGTTGTCCATTAAAATAACATAACATTTATCAGAAATACAGTGTAGACATTGTTAATGTTGTAAATGGCTATTGTAGCTGGAAACGGCTGATTTTTTATGGAATATCTACATAGGCGTACAGAGGCCCATTGTCAGCAACCATCAGTTCTGTGTTCCAATGGCACGTTGTGTTTGCTAATCCAAGTTTATCATTTTAAAAGGCTAATTGATCATTAGAAAACCCTTTTGCAATTATGTTAGCACAGCTGAAAACAGTGACCCCAGACTTTTGAACGGTAGTGTACACTACATATTGTAACAGTTTGTTTGTGTTTGTAGTAGCCTAATAGTAATGGAAGTTGTGCTATCAGCAGGAGCATCTACAGCAATAGCAGCAGCAGCATTTAGCCTAAATCACCACTGCTACACTTTATGTAATTTACATTTGACATTTGTAATGCTGGATAGTTTTTCCTGAAAAATGTGACCCCCGGTTGCATATTCCCAGTCTGTGCTGCCAGCTTGTCCCTGTGTGAACCCCATGTTGGTTGATTCCAGAAGCTCCCCAAACCATCTAGAAAGGAATGGATTTCCTGATACTGTGCTTGGACTGGTGCCCAAGGTCCATTACCCTCATACTGCATCTGTTAATATAGGGAGAGGGGTTTTCACCTCCATCCTACGATTTATTTTTGTGTTTTTGATTGAAATGTTACGTTATTCACAGTTGCTTGGCAGGCCTTTGTTAGTTGATGTAAGTGGCAATTTACTTAGTAAATTATTTAGTCCTTCATTATGTAGCCTAATTCTGTAGTAGGTAAAAATACCACTGAGTACCTCTTTGCAGTTTCTGTTTCTGTCCAGTGTGAGTGTAATATAGTGTAAATATGTATGATAATATGCTGAGCTCTGACATGTTTTTTGTTTGTTTTCCCTCTATATTAGGTCAAAACAGAGAGCGCGGAGAGCTTTGATGACTACAGTATGTGAGATTGGCACTTTCCTCTGAGACTGCGTCTTATTAACAATATTTTTGATGAGAGGGCCAGCTAATTGTCATGGTTCTACTCACGTAGCATTTCTGTTGCAGTTGAGTGGCTTGATCTCGCTCAGAACGTGTCACATCAGCACCTTACTGCTGCCATTGGAAATTAGTTTTAATCCATTAATGTTTCAAATTGAATCACTTTTTTTTTCCTTTTCTTCCGGAGGTGATGGAAATTAATTATTGTGATTGGTATGTCCTAGAGCCTGCAGGATCCATTTCCAGTTTTCAGGGAACGTTGGCTATCTCTCAGGAAATTAATTTATTGCTGTATTGAAGAAAAATATCTATAACTTGTCAGAAAAGCAATAAATGAGAATCCATTGTTTTTTGTGTGGATGGACGGTGGGGGTCTAGGCTGGGTTTGAAAGGTGTGGTTTGGCCCTGGGCCTGTAGCGTACAATCCACTACTGATAACAGGGGTGGCAGACAGTATCGGTTTTGCTATATGTTTTGCTGACTTAGTCACACTGACAAAGTGAATGACATATACAGTTAATCCACTGTTTTTGTCGCTTAGATTTACTCAGGCTGGTTCTCCCTTACAGACAAACCTATTGGCATCATGTGACATTTTCCTAATCCTCATTCCCTTGAAGTACTACTGTAATTTAGTGGCAGTGGTGGTTGTTATGTTTTGATCTATTCATTTGGTGCATTTCCTTACCACTTCCAAGCCACACTGCAGGGAAATTCAAGCTTGCCATCCTGTAATGATTATTATTTCTAATTGCCATAATTATACCATTATCATCAGGCCCTTCTCTATAACATTGTTTAATCACTGTAATTATGTCATTAAGTGTGGTCACTGAATCATCATTGTGTACTTTTGGATTGAGTTATTACTCTAAGGATAGCCAGGTCTTAATGGAAAGTAAAAGGGGACCTCAGTAGGATGTGGGTCTGCTTTCCTAGTGACAGATTAAGGGCTGTCATTGTTCAGAGTGTCTCTTGTGAGTGTTCGCTCGTCAGGTTTCATTTGGCTAAGAAAGAGTAGCCTGAAGATGGAGACTTTGTGCCAGAGAAGAGGGGGAACAAGAGGAAAAGACAGGAGGAAGATGAGCCCCTGGAGGGTCTCTCATGTTCCACTACAACCCCCATGTGAGTGGGTGTCCTTATTATATGTTAGCCCTCACTGGCTCATTCAATAACCCTATGACTATAAGTGTACGCAACATCTAAACATAAGTTCTGACTACCACACCATTACCTGTTGGAGGTGAGCAAATAGTGTTGTGCATTTTTGCTGTACAGAGAATTTATTTGCTGCCCTCAGGTTAAAGAAGAAATTGACAGAGGAGGATGAGGGTGGCCGGGGGACGGAGAAGGAGGGGATAAAGAAAGAGAAGGTAGACATCCTCCCTGATCAGGGGAGTAGGCAGATGTTCTAGTTCTCAGCTGGTTACGTAGTTGCATCATTTTCTCCCACTTCACTCACATCAACAAGAATTTCAGCCAAGTTGGAAGTGGAAACCAGGTGTTTAGTCAATACAATATTGTATTTTATTGTATTCACAAACATTACCGTGGTAAGATGTTAGGGCTTGGAGCATATAACTCAGATGGGTACAGCTGAAATTACAAACCTTTTCTATCAAATGCTGTGAACATTTTAGGAAAGTTTACAATGGGCTTACTGATTGTCTAAATCATCTACTGTGTAAATTGTCTTGTTTCTGTGGTGCTGTCTTGATCTCCCGGAAGCCAAAGAAAGAGGAGGGGGAGCATCCAGTCACTACAAAGAAGAAGAAGTCAAAGGAAGAGATTGAGGCGGCAAAAGCATTGAAGATCAAAAAGAGAGAAGAGGAGCAGCAGTGCTGGAGATTGTGGGGTTTGTTTTTCTACAGTATATGCTGAATATGTGGGAGGTGGATGTATGCACAGTATATTAAAAAAGGGCTCATTCTGAAACACACTCTTGTCCCTCAGGTGGGAAGAGGAGAAGTATGAGGATGGAGTCAAATGGAAGTTTCTGAAGTATAAGGATCCATTCTTCACCGCGGAGTACCAGCCTCTCCCAGACGACGTCCCTTTCTACTACAATGGTCAGTACAGCCCTGGTGGTTCGAAGGCATTATACTCACCCCCTCAGATCATCGACAATTTAGAAGTAAACACACAACACATATCAAAGACAGGCCATGCACTCAAAATATCTAAGTAGCTTTCCTACTGCATGAGAGAGTTGAGCTATGAAGCCCCCTTTAGACTCTCCACACATTCTGTCTGGGTCAGATTAAAAGTTGAATGTTGTTGACACTTTCTCTTCTATCTACGACACTGGGGAGGACCCTCCCTTTTATCATTCACCCCAGAAGGTTGTTCCTGAACTCTGTATTGATTTGCATGGATCAACAGCGGCCCACAAAGGATCAGCCTCTTTATTTAGGGCATACAGCCCGGGGATGTGTCTGGCTGGCTGGATCAAACATTTTGATTGAGGACCATCGTTTTTACATTTTCTCCCCATAGTGCAGCCCCGACAGCTCCCATATAAAATAGTAGGTTTAATCCCTGTGTGTGTAGTGAAGTCCCTCCCTGGGTCCAGGCCTCCATAGCTGACTCCATCGGAGTGGTCTGAAATGTAAATCCACAGCCGCTCACTGCGGGCCTCAGCCTCTCTCGCTCTGGGCATCGATTGGCCAGCTGAGCCTGCTCCTAGGGGACCTATGGGGATGATATGGCACATTTGGTTCTGACTAAGCTCCAAAAGCCTGACTTTGATGGCATCAGAGGTCACAGTGCCTCTTGTCCCTTCAGCTACTCATAAAGTGGCGCCGCTCCGCCCTCCAACTATGAGAAAATGACAAGGCCAAGATTTACAGAGTGTTTGCACCTTTTAGTTTCAGACAGTAATAAAAGACAAAGAAGTAAAGCTGAGTACACAACTGTTCTACAGTGCCTTTAGAAAGTATCCCTTTCCACATTTTGTTGTTACAGCCTGAATAAAAAATTTGATTAAATTGAGATTTTGTGTAACTTAATGTCAAAGTGGAATTATGTTTTTAGAAATGTTTACAAATTAATTACAAATGAAAAGCTGAAATGTCTTGAGTCAATAAGTATTCAACCCTTTTGTTATGGCAAGCCTAAATAAGTTCAAGAGTAAAAATGTGCTTAACAAGTCTCATAATAAGTTGCATGGATTCGCTCTGTGTGCAATAATAGAGTTTAACATAATTTTTTAATGACTACCTCATCTTTGTACCCCACGCATACAATATCTGTAAGGTTCCTCAATCGAGCAGTGAATTTCAAACAGATTCAACTGCAAAGATGAGGGAGGTTTTCCAATGCCTCGCAAAGAAGAGCACCTACAGTGGCTTGCGAAAGTATTCACCTCCCTTGGCATTTTTCCTATTTTGTTGCCTTACAACCTGGAATTAAAATAGATTTTTGTGGGGGTTTTATCATTTGATTTACACCACATGCCTACCACTTTGAAGAATCAAAATATTTTTTATTGTGAAACAAACAAGAAATAAGACAAAAAAACTAAAAACTTGAGCGTGCATAACTATTCACCCCCCCCAAAATCAATACTTTGTAGAGCCATCTTTTGCAGCAATTACAGCTGCAAGTCTCTTGGGGTATGTCTCTATAAGCTTGGCACATCTAGCCACTGGTATTTTTGCCCATTCTTCAAGGCAAAACTGCTCCAACTCTTTCAAGTTGGATGGGTTCCGCTGGTGTACAGCAATCTTTAAGTCATACCACAGATTCTCAATTGGATTGAGGTCTGGGCTTTGACTAGGCCATTCCAAGACATTTAAATGTTTCCCCTTAAACCACTCGAGTGTTGCTTTAGCAGTATGCTTAGGGTCATTGTCCTGCTGGAAGGTGAACCTCCGTCCCGGTCTCAAATCTCTGGAAGACTGAAACAGGTTTCCCTCAAGAATTTCCCTGTATTTAGCGCCATCCATCATTCCTTCAATTCTGACCAGTTTCCCAGTCCCTGCTGATGAAAAACATCCCCACAGCATGATGCTGCCACCACCATGCTTCACTGTGAGGATGGTGTTCTCGGGGTGATGAGAGGTGTTGGGTTTGCACCAGACATAGCGTTTTCCTTGATTTTCTTTAAGCAATGGCTTTTTTCTGGCCACTCTTCCGTAAAGCCCAGCTCTGTGGAGTGTACGGCTTAAAGTGGTCCTATGGACAGATACTCCAATCTCCGCTGTGGAGCTTTGCAGCTCCTTCAGGGTTATCTTTGGTCTCTTTGTTGCCTCTCTGATTAATGCCCTCCTTGCCTGGTCCGTAAGTTTTGGTGGGCGGCCCTCTCTTGGCAGGTTTGTTGTGGTGCCATATTCTTTCCATTTTTTGATAATGAATTTAATGGTACTCCGTGGGATGTTCAAAGTTTCTGATCTTTTTTTATAACCCAACCCTGATCTGTACTTCTCCACAACTGTGTCCCTGACCTGTTTGGTGTGCTCCTTGGTCTTCATGGTGCCGCTTACTTGGTGTTGCCCCTTGCTTAGTGGTGTTGCAGACTCTGGGGCCTTTCAGAACAGGTGTATACATACTGAGATCATGTGACAGATCATGTGACACTTAGATTGCACATAGGTGGACTTTATTATGTGTTTATTATTAACTAATTATGTGACTTCTGAAGGTAATTGGTTGCACCGGATCTTATTTAATGGCTTCATAGCAAAGCGGGTTGAATACATATGCACGCACCACCTTTCTGTTCTTTATTTTTTTGAATAGTTATTCTTTTCATTTCACTATTTTGTGTATGTCCATTACATGAAATCCAAATAAAAATCAATTTAAATTACAGGTTGTAATGCAACAAAATAGGAAAAACGCCAAGTGGGATGAATACTTTTGCAAAGCATTGTATTGATAGAAAGAAAAAAAAGCAGACATTGAATATCCCTTTAAGCATGGTGAAGTTATTAATTACACTTTGGATGGTGTACCCAGTCACTACAAAGATACAGGTGTCCTTCCTAACTCAGTTGCCGGAGAGGAAGGAAGCCGCTCAGGCATTTCACGATGAGGCCAATGGGGATTTTTTTAAACAGATAGAGTTTAATGGCTGTGATGGGAGAAAACTGAGGATGGATCAACAACATTGTAGTTACTCCACAATGCTAACCTAAATGACAGTGAAATATATATATATATTTCAAAACATGCACCCTGTTTGCAATAAGGCACTAAACTAAAACTGCAAAAACTTTGGCAAACGAAATGACCTTTATGTCCTGAATACAAAGCATTATGTTTGGGGCAAATCCAACACAACACATAACTGAGTACCACTCTTCATATTTTCAAGCATGGTGATGGCTGCATCCTGTTATGGGTATGCTTGTCATCGGCAAGGACTAGGGAGTTTTTTAGGATAAAAATAAATGTAATAGAGCTAAGCACAGGCAAAATCCTAGAGGAAAACATGGTTTTCTGCTTTCCAACAGACACTGAGACAAATTCACCTTTCAGCAGGACAATAATCTAAAACACAAGGCCAAATACACTGGAGTTGCCTACAAAGACGACATTGAATGTTCCTGAGTGGCCTAGCTACAGTTTTGACTTAAATCATCTTGAAAATCTATGGCAAGACTTGAAAATGGCTGTCTAGCAATTATCAAGAACCAACTTGACAAAGCTTGAAGATTTTTTAAAAGAATGTGCAAATATTGTACAATCCAGGTGTGCAACGCTCTTAGAGACTTACCCAGAAAGACTCACAGCTATAACCCCTGCCAAAGGTGATTCTAATATGTATTGACTCAGGGGTGTGAATAGTTATGTAAATTAGATATTTCTGTATTTCACTTTCAAAGTGTTTGCAAACATTTCTAAAAACATGTTTTCACTTTGTCATTATAGGGTATTGTGTGTAGATGGGTGAGAAAAAAATATATTTAATCCATTTTGAATTCAGGCTGTAACACAACAACATTTGGAATAAGTCAGGGTATGAATACTTTCTGAAGGCAATGTATATCGTTTTTCCCTTTAGGACATGCAAGGTGCTTATCGAAAATATAGCCCAGCTAAGATCAACGTTTTATTGATCTTATTGAACTGTGTGTGTGCGTGTTCTCCAGGTAAAGCTGTGATGCTGAGCCTTGCTGCAGAGGAGGTGGCCCTGTTCTTTGCTCAAATGCTTGACCATGAATACACCACCAAAGACGTGTTCCGCAACAACTTCTTCAAGGACTGGAAAAAGATGAGAAGGGAAGGAGGGAGAGATAGCCTAGAGAGACTAGCCCTTGAAACAAACTTTATTTTGTTTTCTTAGCTTGTTCTTGGAACAACATCAATTGCAAACATTCTTGGTATGGCAGATTTAAGCCAAAAACAACAAATATTTTGGATTTGAAGTCCTACAGTGAACCAAACAAGTAGGAGTAGTGGTGGAGAGAGTGAAAGTAGTCATCAGGACACTATACTCTTCAACTAGAAAGAGATGTTGAATGTCCCTGCAGAGGTAACAAGATGTAGTGTGACAGACATGGGTGTATGGAGGGGTGTCCTCTGTAGGCGTATCATGCAGAATTAATTTCGTGCTGCTTAGTGCTCAATGCTCTTGAAAATTTGATTTGTGTAAAGGCATTGATATGCTAATCCAGACAACTCACTCCCCGCATATGAACAAATCCAATTAAACTGATTTATTATAACAGGAAACCTCTCCTCGCCTGACTGCCTTCAGTCTCCGCCCACCCGCCGCCTGTCAATCATGCTTAGAGGTAGAGTCAGTGACTCCAAGTGTCCATACTGTCGCTGGAGTGTCTGCTCTGGTACCATCACACGCACTGTCTGCACTGAGTCTGTTTTAGGGAAACTATCACCAGTCTACTGGTGCCATTGGCAATGGGAATTTGGAGTGCTAATACAATGCAGTGTTGTTGCTGCTCTTAGAGTTCTGTATGTTTTTTATTCTTTAGACTGATTTGCAGTGGTATGTATTCATGGATGCCAAGGGAAGCCAGGCTTCCCACATCTTTTTACCAATATACACTATCTGTCAAAAGTTTTAGAACACCTACTCATTCAAGGGTTTTTCTTTATATTCTTTATATATTTATTTACATTGTAGAATAATAGTGAAGACATCAAAACTTTGAAATAACACATATGGAATCATGTAGTAACCAAAAAAGTGTTAAACAAATCAAAAAATATTTGAGATTTGAGATTCTTCAAATAGCCACCCTTTGCCTTGATGACAGCTTTGCACACTCTTGGCATTCTCTCAACCAGCTTCACCTGGAATACTTTTCCAACAGTCTTGAGTTTCTTCAAGTGCAGTTGCAAAAACCATCAAGTGCTATGATGAAACTGGCTCTCATGAGGACCGCTACAGGAATGGAAGACCCAGAGTTACCTCTGCTGCAGAGGATAAGTTAATTAGAGTTACCAGCCTCAGAAATTGCAGTCCAAATAAATGCTTCACAGAGTTCAGGTCACAGACACATCTCAACATCAACTGTTCAGAGGGGACTGTGTGAATCAGGCCTTCATGGTCGAATTGCTGCAAAGAAACCACTACTAAAGGACACCAATAAGAAGAAGACACCTGCTTGGGCCAAGAAACACGAGAAATGAACATTAGACCGGTGGAAATATGTCCTTTGGACTGGACTTCAAATAGGAGATCTTTGGTTCCAACCCCCATGTCTTTGTGAGACGCGGTGTGGGTGAACGGATGATCTCCGCATGTGTAGTTCCCGCTGTAAAGCATGGAGGAGGAGGTGTTATGGTGGGGGGGGGGGGGGGGGGGGGGTGCTTTGCTGGTGACACTGTCTGTGATTTATTTAGATTTTAAGGCACACTTAACCAGCATAGCTACCACAGCATTCTGCAGTGATACGCCATCCCATCTGGTTTGGGCTTAGTGGGACTATCATTTGTTTTTCAACAGGACAATGACCCAACACACCTCTAGTCTATGCAAGGGCTATTTTACCAAGAAGAAGAGTGATGGAGTGCTGCATCAGATGACCTGGCCTCCACAATCCCCGACCTCAATCCAATTGAGATGGTTTGGGATGAGTCGGACGGCAGAGTGAAGGGAAAGCAGCCAACAAGTGCTCCTTCAAGACTGTTGGAAAATAATTCCAGGTGAAGCTGGTTGAGAGAATGCCAAGAGTGTACAAAGCTGCCATCAAGGCAAAGGGTGGCTATTTGAAGAATCTCAAATATAAAATACATTTTGATTTGTTTAACACTTTTTGGTTACTACATGATTCCATATGTGTTTTTTCATAGTTTTGATGTCTTCACTATTATTCTACAATGTAGAAAATAGTAACAATGAAGAAAAACCCTGAGTAGGTGTGTCCAAACTTTTGACTGTTACTGTATATATATATATATATATATATATATATATATATATATATATATATATATATATATATATATATATAAACATTTAGTTGTTTTTCTAAAGATAAAGGCTTACGAAAAGCTATGGCTTTTTGAAAAGAGAAAAACAACTTTGAAAGGCAACTTCACAGAAGACGCGTTTTCTATACTTGTGTCGTATCGAGTGAGTGGTGGTAATTATTGCTGATAAACAAAGGAGTCCGCTTAAGCTGTACCTTGATTAGAAGTCTTTATTCATTATCACAAGCTTACAGCATAAGTTTACAGACTCGCGAGGTCTGGAGAGCAGTGTCCTCCAATTCTAATGGCTGCTCTGCCCTTTCATCGTTTAACCCCTATTTATAAACAATGCAAAAAGATGGGTGGCTCCCTCTTCTGGCCAATCACCAGTCTCCCCTGGGACGTCACCCTCCAAACGGCTACATTTGACCTAACATAACCAACATTCCATTTCTTCAAGAAAAACATTTAACAAAGGCATAATCCCAATACACGACATATCCCCCCTTCGAGACGAACAGTCTCGAAAACAAACAGAATAGGATTATGACTAGTAACAATTTATCTTATTGAGTATCTTTAACATTAAACCAAAAACATTCTCCTCTAGAGTGTAAATACCTTTCTATGAAATATGAACAACTGTTTATGAAGTGTGAATACATTACTATCTTTATGAAGTGTGAATACATTACTATGAAATATGAACAAATCTTTATGGAGTGTAAGAGCGAAAAACTGTCCGGCAACCTTCCATCCATCAATCAAGACAGTAAAATTCTCTCACGGTCCCTCTGCCCCAGGCAACCACCTCGGTACTCCAGATAACCTCATAAACAATGTAAATGCATTTGAAACTATGATGCAATTAAATACACATGTAAGCCCCTGCAAACAAAATCCTATCCAAAAACATCCACTTGTAAGGCTGGTCAACCCATTGGACCCTACAGTGAACCTCTCCCTGCCTAAATTCCCTGTCCCTAATCATTCACGAAATAAACAAAAACATCTAAGATCCTCACATGTATTCAATAACATCAAACATCATTCTACAAAATTAATACCTAAGAATATGACACAATTATGTATTACACATGTCTATATTTCATTGCAGACACTGGAATGTAGTCCACTACACTTCATCTCCCCGTAGTCTCCTCTTCCAATGGACTGTTGATGATGGAATCGGCCACACCCTCCTTGTTTCATCTCCTCCAGTCATATTGTCCCTTCATATTGTCGTTGTTTGAGTATTTCAATCTCCATATGTTCCCCCAAATGCTTCTGAAAGAAAAGGAAAGACCAAACAGTATATTTTGCAAAACAACACTTTCAAATTGACCATCAATATCAACTAAGAATATAAAAATGATATATAAATGATGTATGAATCACATTAACCTCTTCCCCCCTTGATTCATAAAATCATACCAACATCACCCCAATATTGAAAAAAAAATCATCAAATAATCAAAAATGATATTTATCCATTCAGTTCCACTGGTCCATCTTCATCCAGATCAGGAACAGTCAACACCGGCATCTGAGTGTTGTCTCCAGGCATCACTCTCCAACCTATCTCAATATCATAGCTTTCTCAAAGGTCAGTAACAAATTACAAACATCACACAGTGTTATCAAAGCTGCCATTAAATGTAACCCATCACTGCCCCTACTGGCCTACCTGATCTTGCAACCAAGACTTCTCAGATCTCCCAAACGCATCCCTTATATTCTTCAATGCATATATAACTATCTGAACTATCTGGACTCAAAGTATACCTAATATTATCAATATGATCTTCCCAAATGTTATACCATACCATGGAAAAAGTCCCCCCTTCTCCCTTAGATTTATCCTTCAATGATAGGCTTGAAGACTATGACATGTAGCCATGTCTCTTTTCATCCAATTTCAAATATAGCTTCAGATTTCTGTGTCCGGTGCTACCCCTCTTATAATGATAGAAACCTCATATGGAAGCTTCAACGTTGACATGTAACAACATCCTGTCTATCCATAAGGTAAGAATATATATGCTTTATCACCACAAACCCTCCAAATATCTCTAAAATTCCCCATAGTCACATTGTCAGGCAAAAGCTAATCTTTTAACCATCAAAGTCCTGCTGTTCCTACTACCTGGTACATAAAAAGTAACATATTTCTCATTACTACCCTTAAGGTCATGCATACCCAAAGTTATCATATAACATCACAATCTGATATTCCCATAAACATACCCCTTACATCATATGTTTTATTAGAACAAAAACAACTTTTAGCCCTCAATGGTTACACCTCAAATGCTTCAGGATTTGCTGTTACCTGATTTTTCTTCCCATCTAACAAATTCACACAAGTTAATTCACTTAACCTAATAACACCTAACCCTAGGCTTAAACAAATGTTTTGACAATGACATTATTTTATCTGTTACTGATTGTTGCTGATACCACAGTCATGACAAAGCATAAGATTGACACATACTTGATAGAGGTCGAACGACCGTCTCTAAAATGTTTGGTGCTGGAATTCTCACCAGACATGGACCCTCAAGATTCCTCACTGATCTTACAGAATGAGCTAACCGCTGGAACCAAAGATTCCTACCTGCCCATTTATCTTTAATTTTCACAACAGAAGAATCAAACCACTCCCTTTAGTTTCTCTCTCCCCTAACGAGCGGTACTGATCAGATACCTCTCCTTGTCTGTCATTAAAATCAAAGACCTCATCCTGTACCTCCATGATGAATCTATATTCTCTCTACTACTATCTGTTCTCCTATTTTACCTTCTTGCTACCCCCTTTAATTTCAGAAAAGTTGTTGTCGGTGTCATACTTCCTACATTTGCTATTGCCATCGTATCATTAATCCCTTCCAAAGTTATAACAATACTTCTTCTCCATAATTATCTCTCCATGTGGGAGGAACGTCCCCATCCTAACCCTAATAAGTATTTTTTCCCCTAAAATTGGCGCTGGAGCTATTGGTTCCCTTATAATCAAATGCGATATATTTATGGCTATAATAACTATCAATGTTGAAAGAGTTAAATTGCTTCTCACTGTTGTTTTAATAGACTGAAGTGTTAATGTCCTTAGTTACTTCTAATTTTCCCCAAAGAAAAGTTGTCTTTGCTTGTACTTCCATCTATCACCACTAGTGTCACTTTTTCCCAACTCTCAGTCCTATCTCTAATCCCTAACTTTCAAACTTTTGATTATAAAAAATACACCTATAATTACCTTGATCTCCCTGCTGGAACTGTAAATATAGATACTCAATCACCCTCAATCTTCTCTTATCATTCAGCAACACATACTTTCTCAATGCATCTGCTCCTAACAGATCTAAACTCCTACCATATCTTCCCACTAAACTCTAAAATGTCCTTCATCACTGTTCTCTCTCTGTCTTACTACTAACTTTGAAACTTAGCTTACTGTCTTAGAGTTCCTTCAACCCTAGTTCTCCTAACTTATTTTAATCTAATCTTTTCTCTCATAACCTTTAAAAACTTTTTCCACTGATTTATTCACAAAATCCCTTTACCACCAAATTTTTAGAATACGTGATTGGGAAAGTCCCCACCTGCTTCTGACTTTTTCACACACAGACTTGGCAAATGACTAAACACCTTTTAGCCTAGCCTGAAATCTCTTGGTGTAAGAATGTAACCCAGAATAACAGTCACCTCTTTTAACTTTATTTTCCAGACAGATTGTCTAATAGACAGTCTAATAGATTATCATCCTTCCTATGATATTATCTTTTTAAGCAAATATGATTCCCAAAAACCCTACTTTTTAAAATCCTCTACCAGACAGCCGTTTAGTGTACATCTTATTGTACAATTCAATTTACACAATGCATCTCTTTCCAATAATGCAATAGGTATATGCTCTAATATTAGTATCTTAAGAGTAATTAACTGTTTTACTACCTCAAATCCCTATCCTAATTAGTTAATTTTACATAGTGAGATGTTTAACCTCTTTAGGCTGAACACAGATAAGTTTTTCCACTATTCACCATCACTTCTCATAGTCCTCTGGTTTTACTTCAATTGTTAGCTATTTTCTCTTCTTCTCTAATCGATGCTATCAGCTGGCACCCCCCTTCCGGATCTTCTAGGCACTAACAGGTGATCTTCACTTGCTCCTTTATCTCTGTTGTTTTCTCCTGGCGCATTTCCATCACAGGTAAAGTGACCAACCTGTCCATAATTATAACAGTCTTCTGAAAGTTGCTGGAAGTGTAGCTGAAATCTTCCTCCTCCTTCTAAGCCTTCTCGTCCTCTTCCTCTCCAATTCTGTGTCTGTCCAGAACCTGGCTGTGGATATGGAACACCTGGTACCCCCCTTGACTGGTACAATTGCATTTGATATTGTTCAGTTGAAGCTGTAACAGTGATTGTTGATTTGGTTCACTCTGATTCTTCATAACCAAAGCTTCTCTTCTCCACCAGTTGTATGATTGAGTTTTCTGAGAGATTCTTGATCCTGTTCTTTCTTGCTGAGATATATGTATTCTTCAACAGCTTATATTCTAAGTTCTGTCCTCAAAATATCATCTTCCATCATCTTCTTACTTCTCTTCAGCTGCTTGGCCTCAATGTATTCTTCTTCTCCTCCAATTCCTGGGATTATTTTCTCAGCAGTTTCTCCTCTTCTGTATCTTCAGCGTCTCGAGCTGTTCCTCTAGCTCTCTTACCTCTCCCAAAGTCCTCGCTTCCTCCAGGCCTGATAAGCCTCGGTCTATATCTCCTTCTATTTCTTCTGTGCCAGTCCTTGTAGGACAAACTCCTCTTGAACATAAAGCACCTTTAATCTCCAAATCTTCATCGCTTTCTTCATCTTTGCTTTCATCAGAGATCAAATCTCGTGTATCCTTCTTCTTTCCTCTCTTGCCAACTTCCTTCTGATCACAGAGTCATATCCACCCATGACCTCTTCTCAATCACTCATCTTCATCATCCTCATCCTCTTTAACCTCCATCCTCCTTAACCTCCCTCTTTTCTTCCAGACATCTCATTTTCTTCCTTCTGGAGTTTTGATTCATCTTCATCGTCGTTTCTGCTTGTCCTCTATCTATTATTCGTTCATCTCCATCTCTGATGCAACAATCACCCTCCTGGATGATCCCTGGAAGCTGAGGATAAACATCCCTAAGCTCTCCTTCCCTTAGCCTTATCTCTATAGCTTTGTTTATCTTATCGCTGGAATCTTTTATCAGTTTTTGTTTGAAAATGAAGGGCAACTTTTGTTTCACTTGCCGGATAACCTCGCAATACTTTAGTTAAAGGGTCACTATTTTGTACTATATCAACCGGTGTAATCACCTTCATATAGCCTTGCTGTCCTTTCTCCCCATTGTAACTACTCTTTTATATTCCTTTATTATGAATTATCTTATTTTAGACTATATAGCCTATGGCTTCCCCCCTGTAATTATTAATATAAACCTAACAACTCCAACTTTTTTTTTTTTTTTTATAAATCAATTAAAAATCATGAATAATTAAAACCAATTTTTATTCCTATATCCTATGTCACCAATTTATTAATTAGTGTTGACTATCTTACCACAACCCATCAAATGCAAGTAAATGTAAGTTAGTCAACTTCAAAGCAATCCCAAAAACACAGCCTGTAACCCCTTGCTCTATAACCCCTAATTATCTTAAATTTACAGAATAATGTCAGTCCTTGATTCCCAACACAATTCCAATCAAACCCCAGTGATGCACAGAGCCTCCAAAATGCAATTTTTAATGAAATAGTATTTGCCAAGCCTATGTGAAATTGTCATCAAATATTTTGTAAGGGATGATTTTGTGAACTAGCCTGATATCTGATCCTCTGCCTCTGCCGCGTCACGTGATGTCACGTCAGCACTTCCTGTATCTCCTCTCTCTCTCTCTCCTGTCTCTCATATGACAAGGGAACAAAGACACAGAAACAGATTTTAGTAGTTAATGCAATCACTGAGTTATTTCAACCATATTCAATATTCCTTCGTTTTACACTCGCTCTAAGAATTAACTCAGGAATAATTATAGATCGCTCAAAAACATTTTTATTTAATTTTAATCCGTCATTTAATTTAATTCATTATACTTCGCCAACATATATTTAATTTATAAATTCAATAGGTCACAAAACAAGTTTCATCTTTAACCATCCGCCGTTTAAACTAGAATACTCGTGTCAAAATATATCTTCTCTTTGTTTCCTCATCTGTGTCTGTTTCTCTCCCTGCGACACGCAGGCCCCACAGAGATATGACACGTCACCCACAATCCCGTTTTTGTAGTTTTACTATACCCTCGTGTTGTAGTTTAGTGCCGTAAACCAAAACGTGTCCTAATCTCGTGCCATAAACCCCCCTTTCTGTAGTGTAGTGTCGCAAAATTAAACGCATGCGCAAATGCATTCAATGATACGATTCCCGGACAATAGAACGATAGCATTACGCTACAGCTTCACTATTTTATACCCTATACTCACACAATTACACATAACAGAGCTCACATTTGCGTAGAACTTTAAATTCTACACACACATACATATTTTAAGAGGCTTAGTCCATCGCAATGGGACCTCTAAGGATACATTAGCATGTAGCACAGAACACAATTAGCATTTAGCATTAGCCGCCATATACCATGTAGCATGAAACACACTCCCATTTAGCATTAACCTTAGCCTTAGCCTTTAGCTAACTGCGGCCTACCACGCCCTAAGTAACCTTGCATTGTGCCCAAATCATTATCCATCATTATCCATATCTCCGCCTAACTTTATGCTGCCTTGAGTTCTGGATAATTATATGAGCGGTTACCCCAAACGAATAATCCGTCAACTATAAGATGAGCATAACATACAATATCATCGTCCAGCTCATGGTTCCCAGAACCAACCTGACGAAGTCTAATACGTCGCCCAGGATTTGTAGCCCACTCCTGCGAGTCGCCCCCGCTGGGGGTCTTTCCAGATTCACAATGCCATAAATATGCATACGTATTCCAGCTTTTATTCACTACCAATCCATTATTCTAGCCTTCATCAACCAAATTTAGAATATTTATTTCAGACTCCTAGTCAACAGCAATCACACCACCCGAGGCACGGTCGTAATGGTACATCTCTCCAGTGTACACAAGTCGTATCCAATCTAACAAGCTCCGAAGTGGTAAGAAAAACTCACCCTTGTCTGGCCATGCTTCAAAGCGAGTTAGCCTGGCGGCTGACTGAAACAAAGGAGAGGTGCAGACCAGCCCCACGTTGGGCGCCATTTGTCGTATCGAGTGAGTGGTGGTAATTATTGCTGATAAACAAAGGAGTCCGCTTAAGCTGTACCTTGATTAGAAGTCTTTATTCATTATCACAAGCTTACAGCATAAGTTTACAGACTCGCGAGGTCTGGAGAGCAGTGTCCTCCAATTCTAATGGCTGCTCTGCCCTTTCATCGTTTAACCCCTATTTATAAACAATGCAAAAAGATGGGTGGCTCCCTCTTCTGGCCAATCACCAGTCTCCCCTGGGACGTCACCCTCCAAACGGCTACATTTGACCTAACATAACCAACATTCCATTTCTTCAAGAAAAACATTTAACAAAGGCATAATCCCAATACACGACACTTGTAAATGCAAACACAACAGGTGAAAAAATCTAGTAAAAAAATGCTTAACATTCACAGCGTGTGAACTTAAGAAGACAGGCGCTTTATTCACCTGTTAATGCAAAAAGGACATGCGAAAAAATCAAGTGTAAAAATGTACACCAAGCAATTAGAACGCTTGAATGTTGTACTTTTAGACGCATGAAATTGTGCCACTGCACACTTTTTGAATGCCTTTGTAGTAACTGGCACAATTTTATGCGTCTTAAAGTACCACATTCTAGCCCCTCCCACATCAATTTCCGGGAGTTTCACTTTTGTTTGACTTCTGGCATGTCGCAATGAATTGCTTACTCAGGGGAGATGAGGGAGGAGATGTTGCTAAATATGGATCAAACTGTTAAAATGTGTAAATGACAGTCACAGAATGTAAAAGCTACAGCAAGGCGTTGGTGAGAAAAATGGAGAAGAAATTAAAACAAGTGTTTCCACATAGCATTACAACTACGAAGCTTACGCTGGCTAGCTAGCTTATTTTCACTGAAATAGCATGGCTGGTTAGCTAGCTAGCAATAGTCTTCTGTCTAGCCTGTAACTAATGGTTGTTACGTTGTGGAACAGAGTAATAGGTCTTTGTACTTGCCATTTGGTTGAGACTAACATTGGTTTAGAAGATAATTGTTTACTTTGTGTATATTTGTTGTGTAATTGGTTGGCTTTGCTGAGTTAGCAAGCTGAGATTTATTTGCTTAAGTTGGCTAGCTAGTAACGTTTTAGGAGAACAGGCTTGCTCCCTGTAGAATCTAGACAATAGGGAACGTGAATAAGATCTGATGTGCAGCTGCTTCTATCTGGCTGTTGCAGTGCCAAGATGAGGTGAGAGCAAACTGCTAAAGAGATAAAAAGTGTAAGTTCTCTCAGACTATCTTGATTAGCTAGATTTCAAGGTTGAACTAATGCAATAAATATTTGATTGGCTTGCTAAATTAGCAGTTTTTCCTGAAAATGTCTATCTGATAAAGCAACACTCTTGGAAAAAAAGTTCCATCTAGAACCTAAAAGGGTTCCTCGGCTGTCCCCATAGGAGAACCCTTTGAAGAACCCTTTTGGTTCCAAGTACAACCATTTTGGGTTCCATGTAGAACCCTTTCCACAGACGGTTCTAAATGGAACCCAAAATGGTTTTACCTGGAACCAAAAAGGGTTCTACTATGGGGACAGCCGAAAAACCCTTTTTTCTAAGAGTGTATCGTTGTTATTGTTCTAATGCAATGTCCATGTTACAGCCACAACATGATGATCATGTAGTCAAGCATCTGAAGACCAGCGAGGAAGAGGAAAGCCTGCTTTGGATGAGCAAACTAGAACAATAACAACTAGCTAGATATATCAGATATACATGTTCAGGAAAAGCAGGGAGAGAGCAAGCAAGTAGTAGTAACATTATTATTCGAAACCACCACATGCGCATAATCTGTATCTGTGTTATATTTAGGCAATAAGGCACCTCGGGGGTTTGTGGTATATGGCCAATATCTAAGGGCTGTTCTTAGGCACAACAAACCCCCGAGGTGCCTTATTATATTAGAAACTGGTTACTAGTAATATGGAATCATACCTGTGGTATATGGTCTGATATACCACAGCTTTCAGCCAATCAGCATTCAGGGCTTGAATAAACCGGTTTATAATAGCTTTATCTATTTGTATCTATTTGTACTGAATTTCTATCTGTCTCATGTTGTACCGATTATCAACATGAACAAGACTGAATTCTGTTGAATTGTCAACTGGACTAAATTCTTATTAGGAAGATGGTGCTGTTCAGAATGACATGTTTATGACTGTTGATGTTCACAGGAATCTCCAAATGTTATGTTGAAGGAGCACCACGGATGAAGGAGGGGGAGGATCACGGACAGCTTCTTTCTACCACACCTTCACCAAGTCATACGTTTGCTTCATGAACAATTGTTACATCTGAAATAAATACAGAATTATTTTAGTTACTAATGTTTTTTATGCTGAATGTGAGTAATTTAGCAGGTCTATAGTATAATGTATTGTTTTGAAATGTTTATTAAATATCTGTTCAGTCACAACTCACTTTTATTATTTTATGTTGGCTTTTTTAATGTTTGAAAAAATGATGTATGTTTTGTACTGTTACTTTTTACATGCTGAAACAGTCTCATTCGTTTTGGGCTAAATGCTAAGTGCTCCTAATCTCAGCTTGTTACCTGTATAAAAGACACCTGTCCACAGAAGCAATCAATCAATCAGATTCCAAACTCTCCACCATGGCCAAGACCAAAGAGCTCTCCAAGGATGTCAGGGACAAGATTGTAGACCTACACAAGGCTGGAATGGGCTACAAGACCATCGCCAAGCAGCTTGGTGAGAAGGTGACAACAGTTGGTGCGATTATTCGCAAATGGAAGAAACACAAAAGAACTGTCAATCTCCCTCGACCTGGGGCTCCATGCAAGATCTCACCTCGTGGAGTTGCAATGATCATGAGAACGGTGAGGAATCAGCCCAGAACTACACGGGAGGATCTTGTCAATGATCTCAAGGCAGCTGGGAACATAGTCACCAAGAAAACAATTGGTAACACACTACGCCGTGAAGGACTGAAATCCTGCAGCGCCCGCAAGGTCCCCCTACTCAAGAAAGCACATATACAGGCCCGTCTGAAGTTTGCCAATGAACATCTGAATGATTCAGTGGAGAACTGGGTGAAAGTGTTGTGGTCAGATGAGACCAAAATCGAGCTCTTTGTTATCAACTCAACTCGCCGTGTTTGGAGGAGGAGGAATGCTGCCTATGACCCCAAGAACACCATCCCCACCGTCAAACATGGAGGTGTAAACATTATGCTTTGGGGGTGTTTTTCTGCTAAGGGGACAGGACAACTTCACCGCTTCAAAGGGACGATGGACGGCACCATGTACCGTCAAATCTTGGGTGAGAACCTCCTTCCCTCAGCCAGGGCATTGAAAATGTTGTCGTGGATGGGTATTCCAGCATGACAATGACCCAAAACACATGGACAAGGCAACAAAGGAGTGGCTCAAGAAGAAGCACATTAAGGTCCTGGAGTGGCCTAGCCAGTCTCCAGACCTTAATCCCATAGAAAATCTGTGGAGGGAGCTGAAGGTTCGAGTTGCCAAACGTCAGGCTCAAAACCTTAATGACTTGGAGAAGATCTGCAAAGAGGAGTGGGACAAAATCCCTCCTGAGATGTGTGCAAACCTGGTGGCCAACTATGAGAAACGTCTGACCTCTGTGATTACCAACAAGGGTTTTGCCACCAAGTACTAAGTCATGTTTTGCAGAGGGGTCAAATACTTATTTCCCTCATTAAAATGCAAATCAATTTATAACAATTTTGACATGCGTTTTTCTGGCTTTTTTTGTTGTTATTCTGTCTCTCACTGTTCAAATAAACCTACCATTAAAATTATAGACTGATCATGTCTTTGTCAGTGGGCAAACGTACAAAATCAGCAGGGGATCAAATAGTTTTTTCCATCACTGTATGTGCCGGGGGGCTAGGGTCAGTCTGCTATATCTGATGTAATTCTCCTGTCTTATCTGGTGTCTTGTGTGAATTTAAGTATGCTCCCATTAATTCTCTCTCTCTCCCACTTTTCCTCCCTGCCCAGAGGACCTGAGCCCTAGGACCATGCCTCAGGACTACCTGGTCTGATGACTCCTGGCTGTCCCCAGTCCACCTGGTCGTGCTGCTGCTCCAGTTTCAACTGTTCTGCCTGCGGCTATGGAACCCTGACCTGTTCACCGGACGTGCTACCTTGTCCCGGACCTGCTGTTTTCGACTCTCTCTCTCTACCGCACCTGCTGTCTCGACCTCTGAATGCTCAGCTATGAAAAGCCAACTGACATTTACTCCTGAAGTACTGACCTGTTGCACCCTCTACAATCCTGTTGGTCATCTATGAACGTTTGAACATCTTGAAGAACAATCTGGCCTTAATGGACATGTACTCTTATAATCTCCACCCGGCACAACCAGAAGAGCACTGGCCACCCCTCAGAGCCTGGTTCCTCTCTAGGATTCTTCCTAGGTTCCTGTCTTTCTAAGGAGTTTTTCCTAGACACCGTGCTTCTACATCTGCATTGCTTGCTGTTTATAGTTTTAGGCTGGGTTTCTGTATAGCACTTTGTGACATCTGCTGATGTAAAAAGGGCTTTATAAATACAATTTGATTGATTGATGATTAGTGTAAAAATGTGTGCGTGTGCATGTGTGTGTGTAATGCAGGGATCAGCAACTACGTTCACCCCCGGGCCGATTTCTTTCTTTAGCGGATGGTCGGGGGCCGGAACATAATTGCAAATAATTTGTAAACTGTAAATTGACCGCAAGAAGCCCAAACAGATATGTTTGACTAAAACACAATCCTTTCAAACCTTGCTTACATTTGTATACGATCACGTGTCTCTCTATTATGTGTGAGAGTACTTGGGAACAGATTTCATAATAAATTAAAATCACTTGGAGCTGATTCCCTGGTGTTTTTACAGTCTTATGTTCAAAATAGAAATAAACAATGTATTTTTTTGGGCTCAGAAAGCTTGGGGGGACAAATAAAAACATCTGCGGGCCAATCCAGTTGGGGAACCCTGGTGTAATGTGTATGAATGTGTGTTTGTGTTGTGTCGGTCTGCGTGTGTGTGTAATGTGTGTGCGTACAGTTGAAGTCGGAAGTTTACATACACCTTAGCCAAATACATTTAAACTCAGTTTTTCACAATTCCTGACATTTAATCCTAGTAAGAATTCCCTGTCTTAGGTCAGTTAGGTTCACCACTTTATTGTAAGAATGTGAAATGTCATAATAATAGTAGAGATAATGATTTATTTCAGCTCTTATTTCTTTCATCACATTCCCAGTGGGTCAGAAGTTTACACTCAGTTAGTATTTGGTAGCATTGCCTTTAAATTGTTTAACTTGGGTCAAACATTTCGGGTAGACTTCCACAAGCTTCCCATAATAAGTTGGGTGAATTTTGTTCCATTCCTCCTGACAGAGCTGGTTTAACTGAGTCAGGTTTGTAGGCCTCCTTGCTCGCACACGCTTTTTCAGTTCTGCCCACAAATGTTCTATAGGATTGAGGTCAGGGGTTTGTGAAGGCCACTCCAATACCTTGACTTTGTTGTTCTTAAGCCATTTTGCCACAACTTTGGAAGTATGCTTGGGGTCATTGTCCATTTGGAAGACCCATTTGTGACCAAGCTTTAACCTCCTGACTGATGTCTTGAGATGTTACTTCAATATATCCACATAATTTTCCTTCCTCATTATGCCATCTATTTTGTGAAGTGCACCAGTCCCTCCTGCAGCAAAGCACCCCCACAGCATGATGCTGGTACCCCCGTGTTCTTCGGCTTGCAAGCCTTCCCCTTATTCCTCCAAACATAACGATGGTCATTATGGCCAAACAGTTCTATTTTTGTCATCAGACCAGAGGACATTTCTCCAAAAAGTGCGATCTTTGTCCCCATGTGCAGTTGCAAACCGTAGTCTGGCTTTTTTATGGCGCAGTGGCTTCTTCCTTGCTGAGCAGCCTTTCAGGTTATGTCGATATAGGACTTGTTTTACTGTGGATATAGATACTTTTGTACCTGTTTCCTCCAGCATCTTCACAAGGTGCTTTGCTGTTGTTCTGGGATTGATTTGCACTTTTCGAACCAAAGTACCTTTTTTTTTTGTCATTTAGCAGACGCTCTTATCCAGAGCGACTTACAGGAGCAATTAGGGTTAAGTGCCTTGCTCAAGGGCACATTGACAGATTTTTCCCCTAGTTGGCTCGGGGATTAGAACCAGCGACCTTTCGGTTACTGGCACAACGCTCTTAACCACTAAGCTACCTGCTGCCCCCACCTTCATCTCTAGGAGGCAGAACACGTCTCCTTCCTGAGCGGTATGACGGCTGCGTGGTCCCATGGTGTTTATACTTGCGTACTATTGTTTGTACAGATGAACGTGGTACCTTCAGGTGTTTGGAAATTGCTCCCAAGGATGAACCACACTTGTGGAGGTCTCCAATTTTTTTCTAAGGTCTTGACTGATTTCTTTTGATTTTCTCATGATGTGAAGCAAAGAGGCACTGAGTTTGAAGGTAGGCCTTGAAATACATCCACAGGTACACCTCAAATGATGTCAATTAGCCTATCAGAAGCTTCTAAAGCCATAACATCATTTTCTGGAATTTTCCAAGCTGTTTAAAGGCACAGTCAACTTAGTGTATGTAAACTTCTGACCCACTGGAATTGTGATACAGTGAATTATAAGTGATAAAATCTGTCTGTAAACAATTGTTGGAAAAATTACTTGTGTCATGCACAAAGTAGATGTCCTAACCGACATGCCAAAACTATAGTTTGTTAACAAGAAATTTGTGGAGTGGTTGAAAAACGAGTTTTAATGACTCCAACCTAAGTGTATGTAAACTTCCGACTTCAACTGTATGTAGTGTATGTGACTCAGTGGCGGTCAGTGCCGTTTAAGATGAGGGAGGACGATTTCCTTTTTTCATGAGTATGGTCTTATTTCTATTACAGCATATTGGATGACTGTCATTCATATTCCATTCACCCAGTTCAATGTAACAGCGATACGTTTAGGATACTACATGATACTCAAATTGTCCCTATATCCATCATGAGGTTGCTGCAACCTAGCCTATGAATGAAAGTTTACAACGTAGGTGCACACAGGTCGAGATAAAAATTTGAGGTGACAGACTGTGATACATGGACAGGCAGTGACACATTTAATTCCGCCTTGCACACTCTTGCCTGCATCTAGCTGCTATAGGGTGTAATCATTAGTCCAATCGTTTTCTATTGGACAAATTCAGGTATGTTTATACCCGTTTAAGAAAGGTTTTCAACAGAATCGGCAGAATGAATACACCCCTGAAAGTAAACACAGTTCACTTTCATAGCAGCTATGTTATATTCCTTCTCGCATCTATGCGCTCTCCTCCTCTCACCTTTTCTCTTCGCTTGTGGACTTCAATGCACAACACATCAGCTGTATGTGACCAGGCAAAAACACCTTTCCAAGCCAAACCATAACATAACCGCTACACACAGCCTAAATCGTTGTAACCATATTAGCTAAAGTAACGTCATAGTCAACATAGTTCTATTAGCTAACACGTTAGTAAATCCGCTACAATCATGCAGCAACTTTACAGTGTACAGTCAATGAGCAGTTTAGCACTTACACCGGCATGCCCCGGTGGCAATAAATTAGTAAAACCAAAAGCTTACCTTGACTTGGAAGAGTTCCAGTGTTGTGTTAGATAGTCATAGCCAGCTAGCTAACATAGCATCGAATTTGCTAGCTAAGTAAGTGAAACTGAAAGTGAAAAGAAAATGACAAAATCTCTCTCGCATCTCCTTCATTTTTGAAGAAATTAATTTGTTCAAAACTGTTCAACTATTGTCTCTCAGTCTCTTTGAGTCAACTACTCACCACATTGTATGCACTGCAGTGCTAGCTAGCTGTAGCTTATGCTTTCAGTACTAGATTTATTCTCTGATCCTTTGATTGGGTGGACAACATGTCAGATCATGCTGCAAGAGCTCTGATATGTTGGAGGACGTCCTCTGGAAGTTGACATATTTACTGTGTAAATCTATGGGAGGGGGTGAGAACCATGAGCCTCTTAGGTTTTGTATTGAAGTCAATGTACCCAGAGGAGGACGGAAGCTAGCTGTCCTCCGGCTACACCATGGCGCTACCCTACAGAGTGCTGTTGAGGCTACTGTAGACCTTCATTGCAAAATAGTGTGTTTTAATAAATTGTTTGGTGACGTGATTATATTTTAGTATAGTTTTATTTAAAAAATGATAACTTTTTAAATGTTTACTATTTTTATTTTTATGAAATTCACTGGAGGATGGTCCTCCCCTTCCTCCTCTGAGGAGCCTCCACTGATGTGAATGTGTGTGGGTTTTGTATGGGACTGTCAATGTAGTGTGTGCGAGTGTGTATATGGTTTGTATATCTAGTCTAGTCTATGAGATCAGGCTGGCTGGTGCGGTACTCTCTTTCTCTCTCCACCCCAGGGAATCTTGGGGCATGGCCTTTCAGGCTATGACTTCGCTCTCTCTCTCTCTCTCTGATCATGCTTAGAATAATGCCTTGTAATGCTTGTTAATGCATTGTAACTTAAGTGTATTCCTTGCATGTGAATCCATAAATTTTTCAAAGTTATTAAATAATACTTACATTTAGAATTCCATTCTCAAAGAGCTGTGCATCTACCAGAGCCAAGATGTCCTGCGGTGTGCCACAGGGTTTGATAATTGGGCCTTTATTTTTTGTGACCCCCCCCCAAAAAATCAGATCACAGACAGGAAAGAATGTGCAAAAAGTATATACTGTATGTAAAGAAACGAAAAACAAATAAAATAAGCATTATTTGTCCTGTCTGTCTCATCTCCCTCCCCCTTCTTAGTAAGTGCGACCCATTCCTATTCCCCCTCCCTCCCTCCTGCCCTCACCACCCCCTCCTTCCCCCCAAGGGATCATGTTGTGGATATATCTATGCACAAAACAAAACATCATGGATAACTCATCTTGGGTTTGTAAAATGTTTGTGGGAACAAGGCACACATGGATAGAATCAGCCTGCATACATTGATATTAGATACAGATATTCAAAATACAATTATTGAATTCAAACATAATTGCATTACATTTACTCATAATAAACTTTTGACCTTTTCGACTGCTCTATTAAATGTATCTAATGTTGTTTCCTTGGCGCCGTTCACACGAGCTATAGAGAGCTCAAGTGAAAGGACGTCAAGGAAGTTTTGTAGCCATTGAGTTATGCTGAGCTTACAGTGGGGGAAAAAGTATTTAGTCAGCCACCAATTGTGCAAGTTCTCCCACTTAAAAAGATGAGAGAGGCCTGTAATTTTCATCATAGGTACACGTCAACTATGACAGACAAATTGAGATTTTTTTTTCTCCTGAAAATCACATTGTAGGATTTTTAATGAATTTATTTACGAATTATGGTGGAAAATAAGTATTTGGTCACCTACAAACAAGCAAAATTTCTGGCTCTCACAGACCTGTAACTTCTTCTATAAGAGGCTCCTCTGTTCTCTACTCGTTACCTGTATTAATGGCTCCTGTTTGAACTTGTTATCAGTATAAAAGACACCTGTCCACAACCTCAAACAGTCACACTCCAAACTACACTATGGCCAAGACCAAAGAGCTGTCAAAGGACACCAGAAACAAAATTGTAGACCTGCACCAGGCTGGGAAGACTGAATCTGCAATAGGTAAGCAGCTTGGTTTGAAGAAATCAACTGTGGGAGCAATTATTAGGAAATGGAAGACATACAAGACCACTGATAATCTCCCTCGATCTGGGGCTCCACGCAAGATCTCACCCCGTGGGGTCAAAATGATCACAAGAACGGTGAGCAAAAATCCCAGAACCACACGGGGGGACCTAGTGAATGACCTGCAGAGAGCTGGGACCAAAGTAACAAAGCCTACCATCAGTAACACACTACGCCGCCAGGGACTCAAATCCTGCAGTGCAAGACGTGTCCCCCTGCTTAAGCCAGTACATGTCCAGGCCCGTCTGAAGTTTGCTAGAGTGCATTTGGATGATCCAGAAGAGGATTGGGAGAATGTCATATGGTCAGATGAAACCAAAATAGAAATGTTTGGTAAAAACTCAACTCGTCGTGTTTGGAGGACAAAGAATGCTGAGTTGCATCCAAAGAACACCATACCTACTGTGAGGCATGGGGGTGGAAACATCATGCTTTGGGGCTGTTTTACTGCAAAGGGACCAGGACGACTGATCCGTGTAAAGGAAAGAATGAATGGGGCCATGTATCGTGAGATTGAGTGAAAACCTCCTTCCATCAGCAAGGGCATTGAAGATGAAACGTGGCTGGGTCTTTCAGCATGACAATGATCCCAAACACACCGCCCGGGCAACGAAGGAGTGGCTTCGTAAGAAGCATTTCAAGGTCCTGGAGTGGCCTAGCCAGTCTCCAGATCTCAACCCCATAGAAAATCTTTGGAGGGAATTTAAAGTCCGTGTTGCCCAGCGACAGCCCCAAAACATCACTGCTCTAGAGGAGATCTGCATGGAGGAATGGGCCAAAATACCAGCAACAGTGTGTTAAAACCTTGTGAAGACTTACAGAAAACGTTTGACCTGTGTCATTGCCAACAAAGGGTATATAACAAAGTATTGAGAAACTTTTGTTATTGACCAAATACTTATTTTCCACCATAATTTGCAAATAAATTCATTAAAAATCCTACAATGTGATTTTCTGGATTTTTTTTCTCATTTTGTCTGTCATAGTTGACGTGTACCTATGATGAAAATTACAGGCCTCTCTCATCTTTTTAAGTGGGAGAACTTGCACAATTGGTGGCTGACTAAATACTTTTTTCCCCACTGTATGTGGAGGTTTCCATCTGGTCACCAACATTATTTTTGCCGTGGTCAGTCCAGACAACCATACTCGTTTTTGGGGAACTGTGAGAGTCCGTGAAGAGTCATTATTCAACAATAGTATATTGGGAAGTTAAGGAATGGCAGCACCAACTATCATCGACACAGACCTGTCAACCTGTGACCAGAAGGTCTTTACACTGGGGCAGTCCCGCATCATGTGCATGTATGTCCCAATATTTAATTGAGAACACAACAGACAATTTTGAGTTAAATTGACAGCATTTCCACGTAGTCAAATAAAATCTGTGAATTAATTTGAAGTGTATTGGTTGATTATTCAAATTTCGGGAGGACATTGAGATATTGTTCCAGACTCTTTTCCAATCTGTATTCTGTTGGTAGTCTTTAAGATCTACAGTAAATTCCATACAGTTACTATTCCCATTGATTTACGGAGGGTTTCTAGTAGTTTTTTCTATATAGATTGGATACAAAAACGTTGTTCTGACTACCTAACAACTCAGCAAGTGGATGGAGTGGGAGTGGTTGACTCCATGGGACTCCATAAGTGTGCATAGCGGTTCTTAACTGCAAAAAAAAAAGGATGAAAGGATAATAAACCTTCATCCTTCATTATGTCTGTCAAAGGGCTGAGCGTAGATGTGGTGCAGAAATCAAGCGCAGGACAACAGAGGCTCTTCAACAGTCTTTAGTGAGGATCAAACAATACAAAAGACTCATGGCAAAATCCCAGCCGGAGGGCAAGCGAAAAATTACGCACACAGAAAACAGTGCGTAACCCAAACTGCGCACACAGTGCGGACACTCTCTCAAAACAAAACAGAACGAGAGAGAACAAACTGACGCCTAGCTGACACGAAACAATTACACACAACACATGACAAAACCTAAGAGAACTTATAGGGCACATAATCAACACTAACAAAGAACAGGTGTACAAACAGACCAAACCAAACGAACATCGAAACATAGAACGGTGGCAGCTAGTACTCCGGAGACGACGACCGCCGAAGCCTGCCCGAACAAGGAGGAGAAGCAGCCTCGGCCGAAACCGTGACAGTACCCCCCCCTTGACGCGCGGCTCCAGCCGTGCGCCGACCCCGGCCTCGAGGACGACCAGGCGGACGCGGAGCAGGGCGCGTAGGATGACCACGATGGAACTCGGTCAGAAGAGACGGGTCTAAGATGTCCCTCCTCGGAACCCAGCACCGCTCCTCCGGGCCGTACCCCTCCCACTCCACGAGATATTGGAGCCCCCCCATCCGGCGTCTCGAATCCAGGATGGACCGAACAGTGTACGCCGGAGCCCCCTCGATGTCCAGCGGGGGCGGAGGAGTCTCCTCTATCTCAAAGTCCTGGAGTGGACCAGCTACCACCGGCCTGAGGAGAGACACATGGAACGAGGGGTTAATATTCTTGTAATCAATAGGCAATTGTAACCTGTAACACACCTCGTTCAACCTCCTCAGGACTTTGAAAGGCCCCACAAACCGCCGACCCAGCTTCCGGCAGGGCAGGCGGAGGGGCAGGTTTCTGGTCGAGAGCCAGACCCAATCTCCCGGTGCGTACACCGGTCCCTCACTGCGGTGGAGATTGGCGCTCGTCTTCTGTTGACGGATGGCCCGCTGCAGATGGACGTGAGCAGCGTTCCACGTCTCCTCCGAGCGCCGCACCCACTCATCCACCGCAGGGGCCTCGATCTGGCTCTGATGCCAAGGTGCCAGAGCCGGCTGGTATCCTAAAACACACTGGAACGGAGTTAGTTTGGTGGAGGAGTGGCGGAGAGAGTTCTGTGCCATCTCGGCCCAGGGAACATACCTCGCCCACTCCTCCGGCCGGCCCTGGCAATATGACCTCAGAAACCTACCCACATCCTGGTTCACACGTTCGACCTGCCCATTGCTCTCCGGGTGGTACCCCGAGGTAAGGCTAACCGAAACCCCCAAGCGCTCCATGAAAGCTCTCCAGACTCTGGAGGTAAATTGGGGGCCTCGATCAGACACTATATCCTCGGGTACCCCGTAATGCCGGAAGACGTGGGTGAATAGTGCCTCAGCGGTCTGTAGGGCAGTAGGGAGACCCGGCATGGGAAGGAGACGACAGGCCTTCGAGAACCGGTCCACAACGACCAGAATGGTGGTATTCCCCTGTGAGGGGGGAAGGTCTGTAACAAAATCCACCGAGAGGTGCGACCAGGGTCGTTGTGGAACGGGCAGGGGTTGTAACTTACCCCTGGGCAAATGTCTGGGCGCCTTACACTGGGCACACACCGAGCAGGAGGAAACATAAACCCTCACATCCCTGTCCCTGCATGTCCCGGAAAATCTCATCCACAAAGGATTGGAAGACTGACGGAGCATTCATTAAACCATATGGCATGACGAGATACTCGTAATGACCCGAGGTGGTACTAAATGCTGTCTTCCATTCATCGCCCTCCCTAATGCGCACCAAGTTGTAGGCGCTCCTGAGGTCCAATTTTGTGAAGAACCTTGCCCCGTGTAATGACTCCGTCATAGTCGCAATCAGAGGGAGTGGATAACTGTATTTTACAGTAATCTGATTGAGACCACGGTAATCAATACACGGGCGCAAACCTCCATCTTTCTTCTTCACAAAAAAGAAGCTCGAGGACGCAGGGGAAGTGGAGGGTCGTATGTATCCCTGTCTCAGAGACTCAGCTATGTATGTCTCCATAGCTCTCTTCTCCTCTTGCGACAACGGATACACATGGCTCCGCGGGAGCGCAGCTCCTGCCTGGAGATCTATCGCACAATCCCCCTGTCTATGAGGTGGCAATCGCGCCGCCCTCGCCTTGCTAAACACGACTGCCAGATCCTCATACTCGGGGGGAATGTGCAATGCGGGCACTTGGTTTGGACTCTCCACCGAGGTCGCCCCCACGGAAACACACAGACATCGCCCCACACACTGGGCAGACCACCCCTTAAGAGCCCTCTCTCGCCACGAAATAGTGGGATCATGAGTAATCAACCAGGGAAGCCCCAGCACCACCGGATACGCAGGAGAGTCAATCAGATATAGCTGAATCGTCTCATCATGACCCCCCTGCGTCTCCATCCTAAGTGGCGCTGTGACCTCCCTAATCAACCCCGATCCCAACGGACGGCTATCTAGGGCATGTACAGGGAAGGGATCTTTAACAGGAAGGAGAGGAATCCCTAACTCTTTACAAAACTTACGATCTACAAAATTCCCAGCCGCGCCTGAATCTACTAGCGCCTTATGCTGGGAACGAGGTGCAACCTGTAAAAAACAAACAGGTATGGTTATGTGCACGACAGAGAGCTCTGGGTAAGTGGGGCGCCTACTCACCAGGAAGGACTCCCCAGCGCGTGGCCTGCCGTCTCGTCCCTCAGGAGACCCTCCCCAGCACCTGGCCGCAGTGTGTCCTCCACGGCCACAGTTGGTGCAGGGGACGGCCCCCCTCGAACTCACTCTCCTCCGTTCTCTAGCGCCAGCCCCCCCGAGCTCCATGGGACTCGACTCGGAGGTGCTGGAGGGTGGAATGGGCGACCCCCCCCCCCAGGGCGTCCGCGGGTGGCCAGCAGGGTGTCTAGGCGAATTGCCATGTCCACCAGTTGGTCAAAGGTGAGAGTGGTGTCCCTGCAGGCCAACTCTCTACGGACGTCCTCCCTGAGGCTGCAGCGAAAGTGGTCAATGAGGGCCCGCTCATTCCACCCTGCATCAGCCGCTAGAGTCCGGAACTCCAGTGCAAAATCTTGGGCACTCCTCATCCCCTGCCGGAGGTAGAACAGACGCTCCCCCGCGGTAGAATTCTAAAGGGCTGAGCGTAGATGTGGTGCAGAAATCAAGCGCAGGACAACAGAGGCTCTTCAGTCTTTAGTGAGGATCAAACAATACAAAAGACTCAGGGCAAAATCCCAGCCGGAGGGCAAGCGAAAAATTACGCACACAGAAAACAGTGCGTAACCCAAACTGCGCACACAGTGCGGACACTCTCTCAAAACAAAACAGAACGAGAGAGAACAAACTGACGCCTAGCTGACACGAAACAATTACACACAACACATGACAAAACCTAAGAGAACTTATAGGGCACATAATCAACACTAACAAAGAACAGGTGTACAAACAGACCAAACCAAATGAACATCGAAACATAGAACGGTGGCAGCTAGTACTCCGGAGACGACGACCGCCGAAGCCTGCCCGAACAAGGAGGAGAAGCAGCCTCGGCCGAAACCGTGACAATGTCCAGAAGTGTATGAATTCCTTGTTTAGACCATTCTTGAAAAATAATACGTTTCCCTCCCAAAGGTATGGAGTTATTTCTAAATATTGATGTTTGGATATGCCATCGGACTTCCCAATTACCAACTTTTTAAATTTGTTGCCAGGTCTGTCTTGAGTGAGCGAATATTGCTCCAAACTGAGTACGGCAAAACTTAGGAGATGAGGCAGAAGATAGTGCATCTTTCAATGTAAATGGTGACACTATATTTTCCTCTATTTCCAACCAAGGAAGATATTTATTTTGATCAAATAATTTCTTAAGTGGGCAGAGCACTAAAGACAAAGCATATAAATTGAAGTTGGATAAACCTTGACCCCCAAAACCTTTGGGTTGCTGTAGTGTATTCATCTTCATTCTGGGTCGTTTCCCTTTCTATATAAAATATGACACTGAACTTTGAATATTTTCCTAGTACCCTAATGGCGTGGGCAAAGGAAGCATGCTAGCAAAAAATGTAGTCTAGGCAAGACATTCATTTTGACTATCGAAATTCGACCTGATAGAGTTAATGTTACAATAAACCATCTGTCGAGATCTGCTGTAATTGCAGCTGAAACTTGTTTGTAGTTCTTTGAAACAAACAATGTAGAGAGGGAAAAATGTAAATACCCAGGCATTTAAAATGGGTCACAATTGGTATATTCGATTCTATATTGAGATTGAACATTGCTTTGTTAAATGGAAGCAGAAATTATTTAGTGAGGTTGATCTTGTAGCTTGATACAGTATACTGCTGAATTGTCTGAATATACTTAATACGTTAGGGAGGGATTGTGGTACATTGTCAAAGTACAATAATATGTTATCTGCATATAATGAGATTTGGTGACCCGTGTCCTTAACTGATATTTGCCTTATATCTTGGGATTTATGTCTTTTTTTAGCTAAAGGCTCCAGTGATAGGGCAAATAAGAGGCTGGACACTGGACAGCAAACTGTGAGGAGCGTTGATTACCCGTCAAGGCCATCGCAGAGGGGTTACCATACAGTGTTTTTAACAGTCATAAACATTTTGCCAAATCCCATACGTTCCATAGTATATCAGAGGTAGGACCATTCGAGACGGTCAAAGGCCTTCTCTTCATCAATTGACAGGACTGCACAGGGTGATGGTATACAGTGACTTCGGAAAGTATTCAGACCCCTTGACTTTTTCCACATTGTGTTACGTTACAGCCTTATTCTAAAATGGATTAAATAAAACAATTTCCTCAACAATCTACACACAATACCCCATAATGACAAAGTGAAAACAGGTTTTTAGAATGTTTGCAAATTTATTAAAATAGAAATACCTTATTTACATACGTATTCAGAACCTTTGCCATGAGACTCAAAATTGGGCTCAGGTGCATCCTGTTTCCATTGATCATCCTACAACTGAGCTCCAAGACAGGATTGAGTCGTGGCACAGATCTGTGGAAGGGTACCAAAACATTTCTGCAGCATTGAAGGTCCCCAAGAACACAGTGGCCTCCATCATTCTTAAATGGAAGAAGTTTGGAACCACTAAGACTCTTCCTAGAGCTGGCTGCCCGGCCAAACTGAGCAATCGGGGGAGAAGGGCCTTGGTCAGGGAGGACAACCATTTCTGCAGCACTCCACCAATCAGGCCTTTATGGTAGAGTGGCCAGATGGAAGCCACTCCTCAGTAAAAGGCACATGGAGATTGGAGATAGCCAAAAGGCACCTAAAGACTCTCAGACCATGAGAAACAAGATTCTCTGATCTGATGAAACCAAGATTGAACTCTTTGGCCTGAATGCCAAGCATCACGTCTGGAGGAAACCTGGCACCATCCCTACAGTGAAGCATCATGCTGTGGGGATATTTTTCAGCGGCAGGGACTGGGAGACTAGTCAGGATCGAAGGAAAGATTAACAGAGCAAAGTACAGAGAGATCCTTGATGAAAACCTGCTCCAGAGCACTCAGGACCTCAGACTGGGGCAAAGGTTTACCTTCCAACAGGACAACGACCCTAAGCACACAGCCAAGACAACGCAGGTGTGGCTTCAGGTCAAGTCTCTGAATGTCCTTGAGTGGCCCAGCCAGAGCCCAGACTTGAACCAGATTGAACATCTCTGGAGAGACCTGAAAATAGCCATGCAGCAACGCTCCCCATCCAACCTGACAGAGCTTGAGAGGATCTGCAGAGAAGAATGGGAGAAACTCCCCAAATACAGGTGTGCCAAGCTTGTAGTGTCATACCCAAAAAGACTTGAGGCTGTAATTGCTGCCAAAGGTGCTTCAGCAAAGTACTGAGTAAAGGGTCTGAATACTTATGTAAATGTGATATTTCCGGGTTTTTTTCTACCTATATTTGTTTTTTAAAAAATGTTATTTTCTTCAAATAAGGCTGTAACCTAACCAAATGTGGAAAAAGTCAAGGGGTCTGAATACTTTCCGAAGGCACTGTATTAGGTGTAATGTGTATTAAATGTAGGAGAAGTCTCAGATTGTCTGACGCTATTCTATGTTTGACAAAACCTGTTTGATCAGGATGAACTAGTTTGGGTAAAATGGTTTCAAGGCATTTGGCTAGAGCCTTGGCATACAGTTTCATGTCAGTGTTGATAAGGGAGAGATGCCTATGACTTGAACAGAGAGTTGGGTCTTTACCTTTTTATGTAACAGAGAAAATTGCAGTATTAACATCTCTATTGAAAAAGCCCATTTGAATAGATGTTTGTACCATTTCTAATAATATCGGACCAAGCTCAGACCAAAAGGTTAAATACAATTCCGGTGGGATGCCATCCCATTCAGGGGATTTACCTCAGTTCATGTCTTTCAATGCATCATGCAGTTCATTGAGTGTTATAGGTGCATCTAGAGAGTGTGCATCATCATCGGAGGAAAGTTGCAGTAGATTCAAGCCCTCTGTCACGATCGGCGATAGAAGTGGACCAATGCGCAGCGTTATGAGTGAACATACTTTAATTATTTGATGCACTACACGAAACAAAACGATACGTGAAGTCCTTGGTTTACAGTCACAAACCATACACAGAACAAGATCCCACAAACACTGTGGCAAAACAGGCTACCTAAGTATGGTTCCCAATCAGAGACAACAAGCAACAGCTGATTCACGTTGCCTCTGATTGAGAACCACACCGGCCAACATAGAAACAAATGAACTAGATAAACAACCTAGCACAAAAAACACATAGAAACAACCCACCCTGGCTCAACATAACAGAGTCCCAGAGCCAGTGTCACGGGTTCGGCCGAGGCTGCTCCTCCTCCTTGTTCGGGCAGGCTTCGGCGGTCGTCGTCCCCGGAGTACTAGCTGCCACCGTTCGATGTTTCATGTTTGTTTGGTTTTGTCTGTTTGTACACCTGTCCCTTGTTAGTGTTTGATTTTGTTTCCTATTTAGTTATCGTGTGTTGGGGCAGGTGTTATGTGTGATTGTTATGTCAGCTGTTGCTGTTGATGGTTTTTCTCTCTCGTGTTGTTTGTGTCGAGAGTCCGCACTGCGTGCGCCTTTTCTTGTTTTACGCACTGTTGTGTGTGTGCGTAATTTGTTCATGCCTCCCGGTTGGGTTGGCTATTCACCTGTTTGGAGTTACTATTTTGGATTACTAAAGTCTGTTGACGAACACCCTTGTTCCTGCGCTTGATTCCCTGCACCACATCCACACTCAGCGTTCTGACAGAATCACACATCACACCATGGAATCAGCAGGAGCAACCGCGCCAACAGAGATTATGGAGGACCGTCTTCGTGGGCAGGAGGACAGGATCAACCAGATCGGTCACGCCCTGGATCGGGTGATGAACACTCTCCACCGATGGGAAAGCAGCGGGGTACCCACGCCCCCACCTACCGGACCATCCCCATCGGTCAGTCCTCCTGTCCACCTTCCGGAAACCAGTGGGATTCGGCTCTCGCTCCCGAGGGCGTACGACGGCTCCGCTGCCGGGTGTCAAGGGTTCCTGCTGCAAGTAGAGCTCTACCTCGCCACCGTACACCCGGCGCCCTCGGGACACGAGAGCGTCTCCGCCCTCATCTCCTGTCTCACCGGCAAGGCGTTGGAGTGGGCCAACGCCGAATGGAGGAGAATGGACGCCGCTACCGTTACCTATGCGGAGTTCTCCCGCCGCTTCCGTGCCGTGTTTGACCATCCACCAGAAGGGAAGGCGGCGGGGGAGCGTCTGTTCTACCTCCGACAGGGGATGAGGAGCGCCCAGGATTTTGCTCTGGAGTTCCGGACTCTAGCGGCAGATGCAGGGTGGAATGAGCGGGCCCTCATAGACCACTTCCGCTGCAGCCTCCGGGAGGACGTCCAGAGAGAGTTGGCGTGCAGGGATACCACGTTGTCGTTTGACCAACTGGTCGACATGGCCATTCGGCTGGACACCCTGCTCGCCACCCGTGGACGTCCCGGGTGGGGGTCGCCCATTTCACCCTCCAGCACCTCCGAGCCGAGCCCTATGGAGCTCGGGGGTGCTGGCGCTAGAGAACGGAGGAGTAGGAACCCGAGGGGGGCCGTTCCCTGCACTAACTGTGGCCGTGGAGGGCACACCGCGGCTAGGTGTTGGGGAGGGTCCCCCGGTGGAGGTGAAGGCAGGCCACCATTGGGGAGTCCCCCCAGGTGAGTAGGCGCCCTACTTACCCAGAGCTTTCTGTCGTTCACATAACCTTGCCTGTTTGTTTTCCACAGGTTGCACCTCGTTCCCAGCATAAGGCGCTAGTAGATTCAGGCGCAGCTGGGAATTTTGTAGATCGCCAGTTCTGTGTAGAGTTAGGGATTCCTCTCCTTCCCGTTGATAAGCCTTTCCCTGTACATGCCCTAGATAGCCGTCCGTTAGGATCTGGGTTGATTAGGGAGGTCACAGCGCCCCTTAAGATGGTGGCGCAGGGGGGTCATGAGGAGACGATTCAGCTCTATCTGATTGACTCTCCTGCGTATCCGGTGGTGCTGGGGCTTCCCTGGTTGATTACCCATGACCCTACTATTTCGTGGCGAGAGAAAGCTCTTAAAGGGTGGTCTGCTCAGTGTGAGGGGCTGTGTCTGGGTGTTTCCATAGGGGCGACCTCGGTGGAAAGTCCGAATCTAATGCCAGCACTGCATATTCCCCCCGAGTATGAGGATTTGAAACTGGTGTTTAGTAAGACTAGGGCGGCGCAGCTGCCGCCTCATAGACAGGGGGATTGTGCGATAGATCTCCAGTCAGGAGCAGCCCTCCCGCGGAGCCATGTGTATCCCTTGTCTCAAGAGGAGAGGAAGGCAATGGAAACTTACATCGCCGAGTCTCTGAGACAGGGTTACATACGGGCCTCCACTTCACCCGCTTCCTCGAGCTTCTTTTTTGTGAAGAAAAAAGATGGAGGTCTGCGCCCGTGTATTGATTACCGCGGTCTCAATCAGATTACGGTGAAATACAGCTATCCACTCCCTCTGATTGCGACTATGACGGAGTCATTACACGGTGCTCAGTTCTTCACAAAATTGGATCTCAGGAGCGCATATAACTTGGTACGCATTAGAGAGGGCGATGAATGGAAGACAGCATTTAGCACGACCTCCGGACATTACGAGTATCTCGTCATGCCATATGGGTTAATGAATGCTCCCTCAGTCTTCCAATCGTTCGTCGATGAGATTTTCCGGGACATGCAGGGACAGGGAGTAGTCGTGTACATAGACGATATTCTGGTGTACAGTTCTACCCGAGCAGAGCATGTAGCCCTGGTGCGCCGAGTGTTGAGGAGGCTGTTGGAGCATGACCTATATGTCAAGGCAGAGAAATGTCTGTTCTTTCAGAAGTCGGTCTCCTTTTTGGGTTATCAGTTGTCTGCGTCAGGAGTGAAGATGGAGGTTGACCGGGTGTCAGCTGTGCGTAATTGGCAAACCCCAACCACTGTGAAAGAGGTGCAACAGTTCTTGGGTTTTGCGAATTATTACCGGAGGTTTATCCGGGGTTTTGGACAGGTGGCAGCTCCCATAACGTCTCTGTTGAAGGGGGGTCCGGTGCGCTTGCGGTGGTCAGCTGAGGCGGACAGGGCTTTTGGGAAACTGAAGGACCTGTTTACCTCAGCGCCGGTGTTGGCGCATCCGGATCCCGCTTTACCTTTCCAGGTAGAGGTAGACGCATCCGAGGCCGGTATTGGGGCCGTTCTCTCGCAACGGTCTGGCACACCACCTAAACTCCGCCCCTGTGCTTTTTATTCTAAGAAGCTCAGTCCGGCGGAGCGGAATTATGACGTAGGGGACAGGGAGCTGTTAGCCGTGGTACAGGCCCTAAAGGTGTGGAGGCATTGGCTCGAGGGGGCTCAACACCCTTTCCTCATTCTAACTGACCACCGTAACCTGGAATACATCCGGGCAGCTAGGAGACTGAATCCTCGCCAGGCCCGCTGGACTATGTTTCTAGCCCGGTTTGTGTTTAAAATCACTTACATCCCTGGGTCCCAGAACGGGAAGGCAGATGCCCTGTCTCGGCGGTATGACACGGAGGAGAGGTCCGTTGAGCCCACTCCCATACTACCAAAGTCTTGTCTGGTTGCACCGGTGGTATGGGAGGTCGATGCCGAGATCGAGCGGGCGTTACGCACCGACCCAAGTCCTCCACAGTGTCCAGTGGGTCGGACGTACGTTCCGCTCGAGGTACGCGATCGCCTCATTTATTGGGCTCATACGTCCCCCTCCTCTGGACATCCAGGTATCGGCCGGACAGTTCACTGCCTTAGCACTAAGTACTGGTGGCCAACGTTAGCCAGGGATGTGAGGATTTATGTCTCCTCCTGTTCGGTGTGTGCCCAGTGTAAGGCGCCCAGACATTTGCCCAGGGGTAAGCTACAACCCCTGCCCGTTCCACAACGACCCTGGTCCCACCTCTCGGTGGATTTTGTTACAGACCTTCCCCCCTCACAGGGGAATACTACCATCCTGGTCGTTGTGGATCGGTTCTCGAAGGCCTGTCGTCTCCTTCCCATGCCGGGTCTACCTACTGCCCTACAGACCGCTGAGGCTCTGTTTACCCATGTCTTCCGGCATTACGGTGTACCCGAGGATATAGTGTCTGATCGAGGCCCCCAGTTCACCTCCAGAGTGTGGAGAGCGTTTATGGAACGGTTGGGGGTTTCGGTGAGCCTTACCTCGGGTTACCACCCGGAGAGTAATGGGCAGGTTGAACGTGTTAACCAGGATGTGGGTAGGTTTCTGAGGTCTTATTGCCAGGGCCGGCCGGAGGAGTGGGCGAGATACGTTCCTTGGGCCGAGATGGCACAGAACTCTCTCCGCCACTCCTCCACCCAACTAACCCCTTTCCAGTGTGTGTTAGGGTACCAGCCGGTTCTGGCACCTTGGCACAAGAGCCAGATCGAGGCCCCTGTGGTGGATGAGTGGGTGCGGCGCTCGGAGGAGACATGGAACGCTGCCCACGTTCATCTGCAGCGGGCCATCCGTCGGCATAAGACGAGCGCCGATCTCCACCGCAGTGAGGGGCCTGTGTACGCACCTGGAGATCGAGTCTGGCTCTCGACCAGAAACCTGCCCCTCCGCCTGCCCTGCCGGAAGCTGGGTCGGCGGTTTGTGGGGCCATTCAAAGTCCTGAGGAGGTTGAACGAGGTGTGTTACAGGTTAGAACTGCCTATTGATTACAGGAATATTAACCCCTCGTTCCATGTGTCTCTCCTCAGGCCGGTGGTAGCTGGTCCACTCCAGGACTATGAGATAGAAGAGACTCCTCCGCCCCCGTTGGACATCGAGGGGGCTCCGGCGTACACTGTGAGGTCCATCCTTGATTCGAGACGCCGGATGGGGGGTCTCCAATATCTCGTGGAGTGGGAGGGGTACGGCCCGGAGGAGCGGTGCTGGGTGCCGAGGAGGGACATATTAGACCAGTCCCTGCTGACCGAGTTCCATCGGGGTCATCCTACGCGCCCTGCTCCGCGTCGTCCTGGTCGTCCCCGAGGCCGGGATCGGCGCACGGCTGGAGCCGCGCGTCAAGGGGGGGGTACTGTCACGGGTTCGGCCGAGGCTGCTCCTCCTCCTTGTTCGGGCAGGCTTCGGCGGTCGTCGTCCCCGGAGTACTAGCTGCCACCGTTCGATGTTTCATGTTTGTTTGGTTTTGTCTGTTTGTACACCTGTCCCTTGTTAGTGTTTGATTTTGTTTCCTATTTAGTTATCGTGTGTTGGGGCAGGTGTTATGTGTGATTGTTATGTCAGCTGTTGCTGTTGATGGTTTTTCTCTCTCGTGTTGTTTGTGTCGAGAGTCCGCACTGCGTGCGCCTTTTCTTGTTTTACGCACTGTTGTGTGTGTGCATAATTTGTTCATGCCTCCCGGTTGGGTTGGCTATTCACCTGTTTGGAGTTACTATTTTGGATTACTAAAGTCTGTTGACGAACACCCTTGTTCCTGCGCTTGATTCCCTGCACCACATCCACACTCAGCGTTCTGACAGCCAGGGCGTGACACCCTCAAAAAAAGGGTATTGTGCTGTCTGAGGTATTTTGTACTTCAGAACTGTATAGTTTTTCATATACATTTTTAATTGTAAATTAATTGATGGTGAATCATGCAAGAGAACACAATCATCAGACTGAATGGAAACAATGTCAGCAAGACTATCTTTATTGCGTAATTTGCTAGCTAACGGGAAGCTAGGTCTATTACTGTCCAGACAGTGGTGTAAAGTACTTAAGTAAAAATACTTTAAAGTACTACTTAGTTTGTTTTTTGGGGTATCTGTACTTTACTTTACTATTTCTTTTTTGACAACTTTTACTTCACTACATTCCTAAAAAAAACATTGTACTTTTTACTCCATACATTTTCCCTGACAACCCAAAGTACTTGTTACATTTTGAATGCTTAGCAGGACAGGGAAAATGTGACATTCAAGCACTTATCAAGAGAACACGTGGTCATCCCTATTGCCTCTGGTCTTGCGGACTCACTAAACACAAATGTATCTTTTGTAAATAATGTCTGAGTGTTTGTCACGCCCTGGCTCTGGGGACTCTTATATGTTGAGCCAGGGTGTTAGTTTATATGTGTAGTGTCTATGTTTTGTTTTCTATGTGTTCTTTTCTAGATCGTGTGTTTCTGTGTTGGCCGGGGTGGTTCCCAATCGGAGGCAGCTGTGTCTTGTTTTCTCTGATTGGGAACCATACTTAGGCAGCCTGTTGTGCACTTGTTATTTGTGGGATCTTGTTCTGTGTAGGTTTGTGTTTATGACCGAGGACTACACGTTTCGTTTTGTTGTTTTGTGAGTTTGTGTAGTACTAATTAAAAGATGTACGCATATCACGCTGCGCCTTGGTCCACTTATTACGACGATCGTGACAGTGTTGGAGTTTGCCCCTGTCTATCCATACATTTTAAAAACAAGAAAATGGTGCTGTCTGGTTTGCATAATTTAAGGAATTTGAAATTATGTATACTTTTACTTTTGAAATGTAAGTATATTTTAGCAATTACATTTGCTTTTGATACTTAAGTATATTTTAAACCAAATACTTTTAGACTTTTACTCAAGTAGTATTTTGCTCGGTGACTTTCACTTACTTGAGTAACTTTCTATTAAGGTATCTATACTTTTACTCAAATATGACAATTGGGTAGTTTTTCCACCACTGCATCCAGATAATCCGATTTGTGACTCGTTTCAGGAAACTAGGTGTATGTCGCACGTCACTACTTCACAGGAGAGGCATTTTAAAGTCAACCTTTTTTATCAAAATGCGTTTTTGGGCAGAAATACCTTCTGGAACATGTGAACTTTCATGTGCCTTAATAACAAACTTGTATGCCATCTGTAAATACGAATAAAATTGTTAAACTACGAGCTTAGTTGGTTTAGCCACAGAAAAAGACAGGAACCTTCCCGCTAGCCATGATTGGCTGAGATAATGGATGGACTGGACATGGCGAGAGATGAGTTCTGATGGTCTGCCATGTAGCAGGCTTCTGTCTATAACATGACCTGGTCAGTATGTGTATGTAATGCTTTCTAACGCTGCTTTTTTTTTAAGATACCACATAGTAGAACTGCAAAAGTGTTGCTCTCCACTTTCTGGAGGACTGAGTTTTGAACTCAGTGGAATGCCCGGTAGAATTAGAGTATGATAGCTAAGCAGATGGAGAAAATTCTGGCGTTTGATTGCAAATATGCAGAGGGAGTTGAAAAGAGAACACACAGAAGGCTGTTGTATAGAACATCTGTCTCCAGATTTCATCTTCAAACCAAGGGCAACCATGACATCTGTGACAGAGGGAGAAGCATCCATCCATGTATACGGGTAAGAGAGTCTAGCTAGCTACATTTTCAGATATTATAAGTTTCTAATTTAGTCAGAAAGTCGTTTTCATTTCAAGTTAAAGCGTACTGTTAGCTAGCTAGCTAACGTTAGCTGGCTGGCTCGCTAGCTAACGTTACGTGTATGACCTGGGTAGTAATATTATTCGTATCTCAGAGCCATTTGCATTGCTAGTTATAGCCTAATGTTAGCTAGAGAGCTAACATTGAACCTGGTTGGTTAGCTACCTGCAGATTCATGCAGGGTAGTAACGTTATGAGTTGGGATTATGGTTCATTGTTTAAACAAAAAACTCCACTATGCAAGTAACAATTTCACTGTACTGTTTATACCTTCTGTATCCTGTGCATGTGACAAATAAACATCGATTTTATTTGATATAATATGTGTTTACCAGAGACGGTAATGTGAAGAACAACATGACCTGCACCAAAGTCAAATTAGGATATAACGTTAGGCCAACGAGACAGTGTCCAAGTTCTAAAATTCTCCGGTAGAATGCCCTGCTTTTATTTCATCACACTCACAACCGTAAGCTATTTTCTGTAATTGGCTAGCCATTAACTTGTAAATAATGATCTTGTTGTGTGTTTATTTTCCTGTAATAATGAATATAAATGAGCTAAAGTGAAAACGTTGTCAGCTATATGATATGGTCATTATTTGAACTGGCTAGCCAGCTAACTTAACATTAGCTAGCTAGCTAACAAGCTAGAAACAAACCAAAACATTGTTTAGAAAGTTACATTTAGTTGCCTGGTTTGCTAGATTGACGTACTAAATTCATTTTTAAACGAGTGGGTTTATTGGTGTTAAAATACACCAGTTATGGTATTTTGGACATGCAGCATGTCGTTTTTGTGTTTATACTTTTTCATAACGACAAGTTTGATATCGGACGACAATAGAATGTTTATGATGTCACTGCGACAACTGTCAATAGACATAGTATTAACCAACCTTTAGTCTTGAAATCTTTGGTTGTTTAGTACTTGGCCTCACATGTGAATCCTTAAAGAGATGGGTGGGGCTAAGGCATAAGAGGGTGTGAACGATGCTGAATGGGTGTAGACAAAGAAGAGCTCTCCAGTAGGTTTACCAAAACATTCAAGGAACAAAGTTGATCAACTTTCAAAGCAGAATTACTTTCCGGTTGTTCCTCAACAGTAGTGTATGATATGTCATTTTCTAGCTCTGAGTGTCTACTTTTATCCAATGTAAAAAACACTATTGCAAATTTTGCTACATACAGTGGGGGAAAAAAGTATTTAGTCAGCCACCAATTGTGCAAGTTCTCCCACTTAACCCTCCCGTTGTCCTAGGGTCAAAATGACCCGCCACTGTGATAAAACCAACTTTATTTAATTTTTATATTTTTGGGATCATTTGTGAGAAGGAGGCAGTGAGACTTTAAAGAAAGTCTCACTGCCTCCTTCTCACAAATGATCAAAAAAATATAAAAATTAAATAAAGTTGGTTTAACACAGTGGTGGGTCATTTTGACCCTAGGACAACGGGAGGGTTAAAAAGATGAGAGCGGCCTGTAATTTACATCATAGGTACACGTCAACTATGACAGACAAAATGAGAAAAAAAATCCAGAAAATCACATTGTAGTATTTTTAATGAATTTATTTGCAAATTATGGTGGAAAATAAGTATTTGGTCACCTACAAACAAGCAAGATTTCTGGCTCTCACAGACCTGTAACTTCTTCTTTAAGAGGCTCCTCTGTCCTCCACTCGTTACCTGTATTAATGGCACCTGTTTGAACTTGTTATCAGTATAAAAGACACCTGTCCACAACCTCAAACAGTCACACTCCAAACTCCACTATGGCCAAGACCAAAGAGCTGTCAAAGGACACCAGAAACAAAATTGTAGACCTGCACCAGGCTGGGAAGACTGAATCTGCAATAGGTAAGCAGCTTGGTTTGAAGAAATCAACTGTGGGAGCAATTATTAGGAAATGGAAGACATACAAGACCACTGATAATCTCCCTCGATCTGGGGCTCCACACAAGATCTCACCCCGTGGGGTCAAAATGATCACAAGAACGGTGAGCAAAAATCCCAGAACCACACGGGGGGACCTAGTGAATGACCTGCAGAGAGCTGGGACCAAAGTAACAAAGCCTACCATCAGTAACACACTACGCCGCCAGGGACTCAAATCCTGCAGTGCCAGACGTGTTCCCCTGCTTAAGCCAGTACATGTCCAGGCTCGTCTGAAGTTTGCTAGAGTGCATTTGGAGGATCCAGAAGAGGATTGGGAGAATGTCATATGGTCAGATGAAACCAAAATAGAACTTTTTGGTAAAAACTCAACTCGTCGTGTTTGGAGGACAAAGAATGCTGAGTTGCATCCAAAGAACACCATACCTACTGTGAAGCATGGGGGTGGAAACATCATGCTTTGGGGCTGTTTTTCTGCAAAGGGACCAGGACGACTGATCCGTGTAAAGGAAAGAATGAATGGGGCCATGTATCGTGAGATTTTGAGTGAAAACCTCCTTCCATCAGCAAGGGCATTGAAGATGAAACGTGGCTGGGTCTTTCAGCATGACAATGATCCCAAACACACCGCCCGGGCAACGAAGGAGTGGCTTCGTAAGAAGCGTTTCAAGGTCCTGGAGTGGCCTAACCAGTCTCCAGATCTCAACCCCATAGAAAATCTTTGGAGGGAGTTGAAAGTCCGTGTTGCCCAGCGACAGCCCCAAAACATCACTGCTCTAGAGGAGATCTGCATGGAGGAATGGGCCAAAATACCAGCAACAGTGTGTGAAAACCTTGTGAAGACTTACAGAAAACGTTTGACCTGTGTCATTGCCAACAAAGGGTATATAACAAACTATTGAGAAACTTTTGTTATTGACCAAATACTTATTTTCCACCATAATTTGCAAATAAATTCATTAAGAATCCTACAATGTGATTTTCTGGATCAATTTGTCTGTCATAGTTGACGTGTACCTATGATGAAAATTACAGGCCTCTCTCATCTTTTTAAGTGGGGAACTTGCACAATTGGTGGCTGACTAAATACTTTTTTCCCCCACCGTATCATCCTTCATTATATGAGTGTCCTGGAGCATGGCAATATCTACTCCTTTCCTATTCATAATATCAAGACTACTAGTATAATTTTTTTTCTATTATGCCCTGTAAATTCCAAGAAAGTACAGATAACCATTAACATTTTTGAAAATACTTTATTGCAAAAGTAATAATGAGTACATTCCCATTTTAAAGTAAATAGATGAGTAATCAAATCAGCATAGAATATGTAAAAATAAAAAAATACATTTCCCAAGAGTCCTCCCAAACCGCAACTCATAAACTCCACCCTTTCCCTACCCTCCCACCAAAAAGGGAAAAACTCATGATTAAATTGTAGTTGTATTATACTCGTAATATCTACAGCATCCCTTTCTCATATACTCCAACAGCTCTGCATCCAGTAGCAGGACAATAATAAATCGCCCATCCACAGGGCTCCCTCTATTCATTTATTTTGTCCCATAATCTAAGTATCAAATCAATTCTACTGGACTAGAAAAAAAGGATCATGAACAAAATGAAACCATTTATGGTGAAATAAAAATAAATAAACGTAAAACCAAATATTGTTTGTCCAATCGCTGTTTGATAGGGACACGGTATAAACCATTCAACAGATCATGATTTGGTCATTACTGTTCAGTTCCCTCGGGGATATTCTATTAGTGGGTCCCATCTTGGCAGGGAAAAAGAAGAAGAAAAATAAAAAACTAAGTGAATGGAACACCCGGCCACAGACAGATAGGGGTTGAATATAAATAATAATTTAGTCAAGAAAGCAGCCGTGCACTATGACATGAGAGTAAATCATATTTTGGAGTGAAATAATGTCTCACTTGGTTCTGTTTGTATCCGTATTGATTTGTCTACATGAGAACCGACAATGCTCAATCAGAAAGATGCGATTATGCCCAACCACGTAACCGAGGGTGGGAAAAAAGGCATCCATAGTTCAAAATAAGTCTATACAGCCTCCATTTATAGATCTATTTTGCGTCCCAGGTATTATAAGACCTGGAGAGAGTTCGTTTTGTTAGAAGCAAATCAATTATGAATTGCAAAGTCTGTGGCAGATCGTACAAATCATATTCTGTCATACCTGGGATATTTGTGGGTGTTACATGCTGACCACACCGCCCACGTTACGTGCGCGAGCGTTGCAAAATAAATGTACACATACATGTTATTCAATCATATTATCCAAACTGGTCACGCGCGTCAACGAGCGTCTGCGTAGCCAGGCGCTAAAATAGAACTTGGTTCTATTTGTGACGCTTGACGCGCTGCAAGTCCCGCCTCTCCCCATTGGTTTTTAGGAGCATATACCCACATGGGTGACTGAAAGATGAACTATCCAGTCCAGTTGGTGGTGGTCATGCACCTTTAAAGTTTGTTGCCAACTGCCATATAAAGTCCAAAGAAGAAGAATAACCCTGAAGGAGGAGAGATAACTATTAAACGAACTCGGTTCACCCTTTTATCTGTGGACTAATTGTCGGAGAAGAGGACCTTGTGCATTTCATGTAAAATAACAACCCAATGTTTATATCCAAGGACAAATTAGCTAGCAACAGCAAGCTAGCTAGCTAAATTGCCATAAATGTTTAATGCTTTTCGACCTACTCCCAAATTAATATAGCTGGTTCAGAGTTTGTTTTGATATTTCAACCTGCATGTCCTGATCGCGTCTGGTGTGGGTGGACAAAATCAACATGCGAGCGGTGTGGTCAGCATGTTAGACCATATTATGCGCCTGTTCATGGGCCCGTGCCCACATGATCAAAAAGCATGTGCGGCCTACAGGACCGTGGTCGGGGGAGTTGAATCAAGCGTTGGCTTGACTTGCCTCTCGTAGAAAGAAGTCCATTGCTTCCGAGGCTTCCATGAAGGTGTGGGTCTTGTTGTTGAAGGTGATCGGCAGCTTTGCGGGTGAACCACGTCGTACTAAAGTTGTTTTTGCGCAGTAGTCCTCTCAACTCATTGTAGGTAGCTTACTGTTTCCGTAGCTCTGCAGGTAGATGCTGATCGTCTGTCCTTGGTACTGCAGTCTCCCCATCTATCCTGCCACGCGAAGAATCATTTGTTTTGCTTCGATGCTATGTAGCTCTGTTATCATACACCGATTTCCATTTGTCATAGGTTCGGTGCGATGAGTAATGTTCACCAGAGGGGTGGGACCAAGCTTATTTTGACCAAAAAGCTCATAGAAAATTTTACATAGGTTGTCGGTTTACGAGCTTCAATTCCATGATCCAGTCCAATTATTCTCAAATTGAATTTTTTGCTGGGTTTTCTAACGCCCGTGTCTTTTCCTCCAACAGCTTATTCGCCGTTAGCAATTTATCATAATTCTTCTCCACCGTTTACAGCCGAGTGTAATGCAGTAGCTGAAACCTCTAGATATTTTACTTTTGAGTCACAGTTAGTTAACGTGGTTTGAAGTTTCGCCAGTGTGTCATGGATTGGACTCAGTTTGGTGTCAAGAGCGGAGGATATTTCCTCGCGGACAATGTCTCTGGTCATCTTTGCAAGTGATCTATTGGAGTGCTGCATGTTTTTATACAGCATCCGCGTGTAGTTTGAGGTTTGCACCAAACACAACTTTTTTTAAAAAAGTAAAGCAATACCGTTTTAATCGTAATCTTGAAAAATAACGATAGATCTGTCGTGGATAAAGTCTTAATTTGAGGGAATTCTGTGGTATGACCTAAACTCGTTCACTGCATGTCCCTGGAAGTCGTCTGACCTTTGTTATTCCTAATCTATATCAATGACCTTGCTGCTGTGTCTTCTACAGTACTTCTCATTCTCTTTGCTGATTATACCAATTAGATTTTATCACACAATAATTGTTATTCACTAATTAATGAAGCAAACTCAGGTATGGCCACATTTTCTAAATGGTTTCAGATAATCAAATTATCTTTAAATGTTTTTAAAAATCCAACTTAATTGTATTCACTAGTAAGAATAAGAAATATTGTTTTAAAAAAAGAGCCAGAATCTCAATTGGTGGGAATGAAATGGAACAAGTCACATCCACTAGATTCCTCGTAGTTCTAATTGATGAAACGTTATCCTGGAAAGATCATATTAAATGTGTCTGTAGCAAAGTGATGAAATCGTTTGGTATCATCAGAAAGATTAGTGGTTTGGTTCATCATACTTTGCCTCCTAACTCTATACTATAGCTTAATTGACCCATGTCTCATTTACTGTAATATTGTCTGGGCCAGTACATATGCATCCTACCCACATAAATTACTCATCATACAAAATACATTTGCAAGACTAGCCACCTCCTCTAATTACCTGGCTCCATCTGCACCTTTGTTTAAGAAACTCAATAACTTGTCTATTTACGACATTAATGTACACCAATTATGCACTTTCATCTACAAATACTCGTACTTCCCAGACAGTTTACCTAAACCCTTCAATGGATTCTTCCAGGTTAATTCTGAAATCCATCTATATAACACAAGACACTGCGATAACCTTCACCCTCCCCACTGCAGCACCTCACATAGTAAATTCACTATCAGATACAGAGGAACCATATTCTGGAATTCTTATCTTCACATTGTCAAAACCTCATCATCCCTCAATAACTTCAAGCAAAGACTGGGAATCAGCCTGATGAATCAAACTACCCAATAATCCCCTCCATGTAGCCTAACTCTCTCACTCACACACACACACATGCACACACACACATAATCAAACATGTTTTTTCTTGTATACTGAGTGATTCATGCCTTGTTTAACTGTTCGAACAAATGTTGTTGTTTTTTTAAACTTATATTTGTGGTGTGGTTTTCATATAAGCCCTTTTGGGCTTCCAACCTCACCTGTACACCGTTTTTACCCGTTTTTTTTTATCTGTGCTGTTTTGTTTTTCACTTATTTTCTTTGGTGCGAATAAATAAAATCTAAAAACCTTTCTTGACCTTACAGTTCCTGTAACTCAACTACAGTCTCTTGCATATTGCTAAATACTTTTTATGGAGTTAGATAATTCATTTAATAGGCTTTGTTAACATATTAATTGCATAGTCTTATTATGGGCGCACTACAGGCTGACCCCTTCAGGGGCTCCCTAGAGCAGAGCGGTATTACAGGAACACAAAGGCCGCTGCTACTGCTGCTGGAACCCAGGCTGGCCTGCTTTATGGTTGTCACTAGCTCTCAGGTGTGAGATGTGAGGACTGAGACGGTCTGTCCTGTCTATTGACCAAGTGATTAAAGCGAAGGCTACAGGTTTTAGTTATTCTGATAAGGACAGATCTCAGATCTGTTAGTAATTGAGCTGGGTTATGAATGGAAGAATATTCTGCATTCTTTGTTTTATTAGGTAGGCCTACTCCGTAGATACCTGTTTGACTGACTGTGTCAAGGACAATTCAGTAGTTAATCTGTTTCTCATCTATTGTCCCTGTGTTTGTCTGGGCATGAGATGACCCTGGAGGAGAGGATGCTGATTAGTGACCTGAATAAATGTGACTTTGGGGAGCTCCACCCCATGCACAAGGAGAAGGTGGAGGCTGGGCCATTACTCAAGGAAGAGATAAATGACTACTCCAATATATTGGATTGAGTGTAATTGCTATGGATAAACAATATTGTGAGAGCAAAGGGGGTTAATATTAAAACTAGTTGAGATCAAGCAGGCTTTATTATATTTCATTCCAGGTAATGAAAGAGGCCAACCAGAAAATAGTGGAGGAGTATGGCTTCTGTATGCATGACCACCACCGGGAGCGAATCGGCAACTTTAAGATTGAGCCCCCGGGTCTGTTCCGAGGGCGGGGGGAGCACCCTAAACAAGGCATGTTGAAGAAGAGGATCCAGGATGTCATCATCAACTATGCAAAGTGAGACTGGCTCGGCTCAGAACATTGACTGGCTGGTAAAGGAGAGGTTACAGGAGAGGAAATGGTTAATAAAAGAGAAGGTTTGCTGGCCAGAGAAACACTATGAAACAGTTAACTGATGGAACAGTCCCACAACGGGTTTTAATGTTCCAATAGTCATCGCTCAATAAGGTTCAGTAGTTGTATCTAGAGGAAGACCACATGTTAGTTTTCCAAACTACTCCACTCCTCTAAGACCTCTTGTCTGTGTGTCTTGTCATATGATGGTGCAATAATTTGGTGCATTTTTTTTTTTTTTTTTTTTTTTTTTTGGGGTGATTTTTCAGGGGGTGCTGCAGCACCCTCAGCACCCCTACTTCCCGTGGCTATGGGTTTTACTATATCATTTATTCCATCCTAGCCATATTTCCTAATCTGCTTGCATGTGCCTCCCCAAGGTGTTTTGGTGCTCAACGTTTTTCCACACCCTAACGTTTATTATAAACTGGGTGGTTCAAGCCTTGAATGCTGATTGGCTGACAGCCATGGTATATCAGACCGTATACCATGGGTATAACAAAACATGTATTTGTACTGCTCTAATTACGTTGGCAACCAGTTTATAATAGCAATAAGGCACCTCTGGGGTTTGTGGTATATGGCCAATATACCACGTTGCGTCGTGCATAAGACAGCCCTTAGCCGTGGTATATTGGCCATATACCACACCCCCTCGTGCCTTATTGCTTAACTATACCACAGGTCAATATTGTCTACCATCCTAACTGTATATCCTGCTCTCTATCCACCATTCATAGTTACAATAGTGTTAGGTGGATCGTTTGTCTAGATCTGCAATAGGCTAACTAGCAAACATACCACACATAAAAACATTCAAAGCTGCATCACTTTTCAATATGAATCCACCAGAATCAATAGGAATAGCTGATAGGCAGCAGAGAGGCCAATTGCATCATTGTGCATGAAAGAACAGTGAAGACATGAGACACGCAGCTCAAAAACCTCCCCTATTGATCTTGTTTAGGGACAATACAATTATTCTACCTAGACTAGCCTACAACACCACAATGCCATGAGTAATTGTGAGTACAACATTCTACTCTAGGCTGCAGTGAAAATGTAATTTGAATAACGGCGCGAAAGCCATGTAAGTTGAACGTTTCATTCCATTAATTCCATTTGGATGAGTTGTAGCACCACTCTCGACAGTTCATAATGTCTAGAAAGGGACAGTAGCAGGCCAGTCTGGCTGTATTTTTACTTCTGATACTGAGATGAGCTGTCTGTTGCAGGTCATCATTCTCCCATGTCGTCCTATAATAATGTGGCCACATATGCTCCCAGCAGGCCCAGTTATTCAGGAAAGCTTAACACACACTCTGCCTCTCCAATCCAAGCGGATATTCTTTGCGCACCTACAACCTAACGCTTCAGTATAGCCTAAATATGTGTCATTTAACTTTTAAAATGTATTACCAGTCACAATGTTTGAATCTGATTAGGCTACTTCAAAAGTCTCCTGTAGGCATGCGCCCGTTCGTCCAAAATATAATTCCAGCATCCTCAAAATGGTTTGACATTAACCAGGTTTCCATCCAACCTTTTTATGCGAGTAAAGTACATGGCGGATAAAAAATGTCAAGACATCATGGGAAAGCATGCAGTTTATTAGGCTAGATTAAATAAATTATGATAAATTATGATTAACTTCACAGGGTGGTGAAAGTGTACAGTGATGAGCTTGAGGGTCTTATTCTGGTGTTTGGCTGCCGTTTGACAAATACAAATAATCTCACACCTTTGTCCATAATAATCTCTTCATGTAGGCTATACCTGCACTGTATCTGCGAGCTGTTGGCTAGAGCGCACGTGCCAATACCAGAGTGGGCGCATTCACTATACCTAAGCAAAAAAATTTGTGACAAAACCATCAGTAGGCCTGGAGTTGAATACATGGGAATTGAACCGCAAAAGTTATTTTTATGTGCACTACGTATTTATGCACAGACTTTTATCCGGAAAAAGTCAATTTTAATGGAAACAACTCTGATAAGAAAATGCGCATATCGTTTTTATGCAGATTCTATCATATTTGCATGAAAATCTGTCACCAATTGGATGGAAACCTAGCTATAGACACTCTAAAGACTCTGGCAAGTGTGCTAGTCCAGTGTCACTTTGATTATGCCTGCACATAATGGTTCAACAGCAGCCCCGAACATCTAAATAAGCTACAGACCAGACAAGCTTGTAAGAATTGTACTTTTTTTTTTCTTTTCTTCAGTCATTTAGCAGACGCTCTTATCCAGCGCAACTTACAGTTAGTGAGTGCATACATTATTATTTTTTCATACTGGCCCCCCGTGGGAATCGAACCCACAACCATGGCGTTGCAAACGCCATGCCATACCAATTGAGCTACATCCCTGCTGGCCATTCCCTCCCCTACCCTGGACCAATTGTGCGCCGCCCCATGGGTCTCCCATTCGCAGCCAGCTACGACAGAGCCTGGATTCGAACCAGGATCTCTAGTGGCACAACTAGCACTGCGATGCAGTGCCTTAGACCACTGCGCCACTCAGGAGACTTGGAGTACTTAAACTCCCCCCTCATACTCATCTGGAGGTCAAGCACTTCAAGTGGAAAAAACAGTAGTATTAATTAAACTTAGTCTGGTTCACAGAATCATCATGGACTCAGCCCCCAGGTATGTATCCAACCATTTTTCATTTGTTGGAGATGTCCACACCACCAGCATAATACCAGAGCCAGAGACTCACTGTTTTAAATATGAGTATCTGGTAAGAACCCATTTTTATATACCGGCGCTGTTGAGTGGAACAAACTACCACATCAACTCAAAGCCATACCAACCATAACCACTTTTTAAAATAATGTCAAAAGCTGGCTGTGTGAACAGAATAACTTTTTTTTGTCTGGAAAAAAAGTATTTAGTCAGCCACCAATTGTGCAAGTTCTCCCACTTAAAAAGATGAGAGGCCTGTAATTTTCATCATAGGTACACGTCAACTATGACAGACAAAATGAGAAAAAGAAATCCAGAAAATCACATTGTAGGATTTTTTATGAATTTATTTGCAAATTATGGTGGAAAATAAGTATTTGGTCACCTACAAACAAGCAAGATTTCTGGCTCTCACAGACCTGTAACTCCCTGTCCTCCACTCGTTACCTGTATTAATGGCACCTGTTTGAACTTGTTATCAGTATAAAAGACACCTGTCCACAACCTCAAACAGTCACACTCCAAACTCCACTATGGCCAAGACCAAAGAGCTGTCAAAGGACACCAGAAACAAAATTGTAGACCTGCACAAGGCTGGGAAGACTGAATCTGCAATAGGTAAGCAGCTTGGTTTGAAGAAATCAACTGTGGGAGCAATTATTAGGAAATGGAAGACATACAAGACCACTGATAATCTCCCTCGATCTGGGGCTCCACGCAAGATCTCACCCCGTGGGGTCAAAATGATCACAAGAACGGTGAGCAAAAATCCCAGAACCACACGGGGGGACCTAGTGAATGACCTGCAGAGAGCTGGGACCAAAGTAACAAAGCCTACCATCAGTAACACACTACGCCGCCAGGGACTCAAATCCTGCAGTGCCAGACGTGTTCCCCTGCTTAAGCCAGTACATGTCCAGGCTCGTCTGAAGTTTGCTAGAGTGCATTTGGAGGATCCAGAAGAGGATTGGGAGAATGTCATATGGTCAGATGAAACCAAAATAGAACTTTTTGGTAAAAACTCAACTCGTCGTGTTTGGAGGACAAAGAATGCTGAGTTGCATCCAAAGAACACCATACCTACTGTGAAGCATGGGGGTGGAAACATCATGCTTTGGGGCTGTTTTTCTGCAAAGGGACCAGGACGACTGATCCGTGTAAAGGAAAGAATGAATGGGTCCATGTATCGTGAGATTTTGAGTGAAAACCTCCTTCCATCAGCAAGGGCATTGAAGATGAAACGTGGCTGGGTCTTTCAGCATGACAATGATCACAAACACACCGCCCGGGCAACGAAGGAGTGGCTTCGTAAGAAGCGTTTCAAGGTCCTGGAGTGGCCTAACCAGTCTCCAGATCTCAACCCCATAGAAAATCTTTGGAGGGAGTTGAAAGTCCGTGTTGCCCAGCGACAGCCCCAAAACATCACTGCTCTAGAGGAGATCTGCATGGAGGAATGGGCCAAAATACCAGCAACAGTGTGTGAAAACCTTGTGAAGACTTACAGAAAACGTTTGACCTGTGTCATTGCCAACAAAGGGTAAATAACAAAGTATTGAGAAACTTTTGTTATTGACCAAATACTTATTTTCCACCATAATTTGCAAATAAATTCATAAAAAATCCTATAATGTGATTTTCTGGAGAAAAAAAAAATCTCATTATGTCTGTCATAGTTGACGTGTACCTATGTTGAAAATTACAGGCCTCTCTCATCTTTTTAAGTGGGAGAACTTGCACAATTGGTGGCTGACTAAATACTTTTTTCCCCCACTGTAGTTGTATATGTATTTATGGTGGTGTTAAAAACGCAAACCATGATATTGAAGCACCCGAAGTCGGTATGCTTTGTTTATTGGTTGTGTGGTGCATTGGCAAAGAAACCTGTTGGTGGAAAATGTGTTGCATATATTTTATATAATTATAAATATGGCCTCAAAATGTTGAAAATCTGATTTCCCTCTACCTGATTGTTTTCTGCAGCCAGCTCTGATTGTAGTGTAGGTCTAATGACAATTTGGGGGGTGCTTAGTCCTATATTTGTCTTGTTACACAAGTGTGTAATGGAAATGTGTTTCTTGCATATCCCAACTCCCCTGAAACATCTGTAGGGAGTTGGGTCACAGCCAGGGTCACCATTGTCCAGCACCCTCTGAGCAATTGGGCTTAAGTGCCTTGCTCAATGGCACAGAGACAGATAGTTTTTTTCACCTTGTCAGCTCTGGGATTCGAACCAGCGACGTATTGGTTACAGGCCCAACACTCTAACCTCGAGGCTGCCACCCCTAATGAAATGGGCAGGGAGAGTGACCTAGTCCATGATGGTCGGCGAACCCTCAACCTTCTGTTCCGTAGCCCTGCGTGGCATCGACTGTGCCACAAAAGCATGCTGATGTGGCAAAGTCGATATCCACGTTTATAAACACAGGGTGGCTACAGTTATTGTTATTTATGGTCGTAAACATTATTTTGAGTTAATTCTATGAGGGAGGAGGGGGTGTCATTTTTTTTACAGTACAAGGGGAGGGTCATGTGAAAATATTTGTAACATTGGGGAGGGGGGTGCAATTTCTTGTGACACTTTGAGTTGGACCAGCCCCTCCCCGCAGTAGCCTACATTTCAAAATGTCCCTAGCCTTGTGGCATTTTCATGGGTAAAAAAGCTGTATCAGAAACCCAAGTCTACTGTAGTTGTTAGTCTCCTATTGTCCTGAACATGACATGACCCATGACCCTCCATTCATTCAAACACACACGACACACACTGCAGGCTTCATACAGTCAGGAAAAATTTTATCTCGAAATTGCTTCAGTTATATACGTTGGTTCTGTTTTGAACATTGCATGGCCATTATGGTTAGGTTCTGCATCTGTAGGTGTTTAGTTTATTTTGTCGTAGTACGGTTGAGCGTGTTGTAGGAGTTGTATTCTATTTTACCCTGGCATATTGAATAGAGGAAATCTTGTGAGTTTATGTTTGCGGGTGTGATCTGTGCTTTTGAATAGTTGTTGAATAGGCCTAGAAGTCGCACTGTGAACTTCTGAAGCTTTGACTATTCTGAACAGTTCTTTTTATTTTTAAGGAGAGGTCCGTGGGGAGCGCGTCTTTATCTGCAAGTTTAGAAGCTATTTTCTTTTGTGTTGCTTGAGAGGAACATGTGATTCGGTGCAATTTGTCACCTTTGTCGTGTTAATTGGTTTGTATGATGTAATGGATCAGAGGTGTTTTGCGTGCATATGGGCGTGTATGGTGTGCCTGTGATTCATATTGCCATCTACCCGCCACTGCTTAGTGATAGAAGCATGCACTAAGACTTGTTGGGTAAACGTAGGGCTGCTGGTGCTGCTGCTGCTGAGAGATCAGAGGTAGATGAACTGGTCTTTGAACATCTCCACTGTGGCAATAGTCTGCTCTGCTCCATCTCCCTGGTGAGTCTTTTTGAGATTAACAGCAAGGTTACACATAGACTTAGAATACACAGTTCACTCTCCTCCATCACTATCCTACCCATTCAACTCCTATTTTCATAGTATTTTCCTCTACTTTACTTTTACATTTCTGAAGGATTCCTGACACTGGGTGTTAGCAAAGATGGTTTAGTATGAAGATATTTAGAAACTGCTTCTCCAATAGAAATCCCCGATCACGCTTGTAGGCGATGTCATGGAGACGTTGGCTAGCTAAGCTTATGCGCAGAAACGCGTAATCGCGTCTAACAGTTGTCTTGTGCCGAACTGTGCCTGTGCAGCCCGTCAAATCAAAGGCACTCCTGAAAATGAAAAAGTGTCAGTTTATCACTTTCATGAGGTTGGAGTAATAACATGTTCAGCTACTTAAGACATTGGCTCAAATCTCTCTCTCTCTCTCTCTCTCTCTCTCTCTCTCTCTCTCTCTCTCTCTCTCTCTCTCTCTCTCTCTCTCTCTCTCTCTCTCTCTCTCTCTCTCTCTCTCTCTCTCTCTCATACCTCTCGTTCCCTCATCATCCAACCGGGATGGAATATAATTAATGCCTCCATTGTGTGTTTGTGACCATTAAAATCAACATGGCCGGGATGGAATATGATTCATGCCTCCATTGTGTGTTTGTGACCATTAAAATCAACATGGCTACTTCCTGAGCTCCCAGCCTCCTGGACATCTCACATCACCTTCCACCATTCCTCCCTCCTCCTCCACCCTCTTATCTCCCAGTTCTTTATTTTGAAGGTTAAGTTATTCCACAGTTTGTCGCCATGACGATGTGGCCTTGGCAACAGTGAGGTGGGAGTGTGAGATTGTGTGGGGATAGCTAATTAAACAGCCGCTGGATAGCGCTACGCTACTATGCAAACATAATGTCACCCTTTCTGACTGCTTTTCTCCACTAGACATTTAACAGGTTAGACACGTGTGGAAGAATTGGACTACTAAACACATGACTATGAACACATTGTTTTAACCACAATCTCATGAAATACTAAAAGGTTTATGCTTGAGTGTTGGCCCTCGGTTGTAGCAAGTGCAAGGCTTCTGAATGGAATAAGAAAGCACTGCCTGGAAGCTGCACCTTCCCATGTAATGAAACATGGGTGTGGAGAGACCATGTAAAGACAATGATGTGACCATAGTGTTCCTAAGGCTCTGTGTTGTTGTGGTTCCCCGGGGTGAGAAGGACTGGGAGAAGTATGAGGTGGCCCTCAGGTTGAAGATCTGTGTGGTGGGATCACATCACCCTCCACGACACGCTGGAGGACAAGGACAGTGTGGTGGAGTTTGACTTCCTGGGTAAAGATTGTATCCGCTACTACAACAAGGTTCCCGTCACCGAGGGTAAGTAGCCAACAGCCACTAGCTGTTACAAGGGACACGTCTGAAATGGCACCCTATTCCCTTTCCTTATATGCACTACTTTTGGCCAGGCACTGTCATTTCAGACGCAGCCAAGGCCAGCAGCACCCCCAGACTGAGCTGTCTGCTCAGAGTAGGTGCCCTGGGGTGGAGGACAGTGAGAGAGCCCCAGGGAGAGAGACATGCCTGGAGGGCGTCATTTTAGATTGAATTTGTGTCGCTGCCACATTTCTCTGATTGAACCACTAGTGTTTGCTCCTGTTGGAACAGGCTAACTTCAAACTTCTGAAGTCAAGAGTTCAAATAAAAAGTTAGTAGTTTAATAATCATTTTTAGAGAAATAATTGACAGATCAATTTGACTGGGATTATGCAAAAGGTGGTTTAAATTCTAGGGTTGTTCTTCATATATATTTTTTGCTGTAATTCTTCCAATACTTTTCAGTTGAGGAATATGCCAACACTCAAACTCAAATGACTGCTTTATATGGTCAAGATAAAATGTATCCAAATAATTGTCTATTCACACTTTAATTGATTATCCCATCAGGCCCGATATTGAATCTGTCAGTCAAAGTAATTCTGACACAAAAAACATAACGAAGGGAGATTTTTCTTTTGAAATATTTTGGCTGATTTCATTCTGTTCTGCCAAGCAGCTGTCTGTCAGTGTGAAAATGAGGCTAAACAACATTAGCTGGGGGGTGTCAGGATTCAGCTCCAGTATGATTCAGCCATGCTATCTCCAAGAGGAATAGGAAACATTGCATCTGACAGCCAAAGTTTTTTTGTTTTCTGGCAGAAGGTGTAATTATTCAAATGAGTATTTAAAAGCAACACATCAGGTACAATTAATTAGTATTAGTGTCCTGAATATTTTAGCATGTTTATTCCACGGGAAGGGGATAGCTGGTAAATGTCAGATTGAATAGAATGAATTTTCATTCCAGCTCTATGGGAGAGCGTGATGAATTGCAATGCAAAGTGTTGGATAGCCAGATCACATGATTATCTATTTACCAATCTACACTTGCCAGCATCTGCATTTTGAAGTGTATGTCTGTGTCCGGTCACTTTGTGTATCATCTAAACAGCATTTTGAATGTTGAACCAGCATACTGCTGTGTTCTCCTATCAAACATAGTTGTGTCTTAGACATCTGTTCATGCATAAACAGCCTGTGATGAGTGCAGATTGTTGCCATGTTTTCAGGTCCTTCCTGATGACTCCAAAACATTGGTTGATCAATCAGCCGTCAGCTCTCTGTTGCACCAATCCAGACACTGAGTCTGGAATAAATCTTTCTAAATCCTCACACATCCATCAAAGGCTCTTATTTCCCTATTTAGTTATTTACTATTGGCTCAAGGATAAATTGTCATTCAAATCGGTCTGTTTTAAAAAGCAACACATCTGTTACCATTTAATTAGTTCCTTGCATATTTTAGCTGGTTTATTTAGAGCAGGAGGAAAACAGGACTTCTTGGAAAATATAATTGATGCAGATCTTTTTTCCTCCATCTCTCTCTGTCTCCCCTGTGAGCTGGAGGAGCAGGGTAGACAGCCCTGGGCTCTCCTACCATGACCAGTGTGTAGACTAGATGTGAGCAGCTGTGTGTCTGGGCTGGAGGTCTGGAGGTCTAGGACAGACAAGGTAGGATTTAAAACCTGTCTCTCTCTCGGTCTTGACCTTATTTGGTTTATTCAGGTGTTCAAGAACCTCTTCATGGAGAATAAGGAGCCTGGAGACGACCTGTTTGATCGCCTCAACGTGAGTCACACAGGAACCAGTCTGGCTTGTTTATCTCAACATGTAAACAAACAAACAAACATCCCTCACAGCATGTTGTCCGTGTTGCTGTGCTGTAGACGGCTGTAGCCTAACGATACAGTAAAGCTCAGTGAGTGACCATAACAGCCACGGGTGTGCCTGATAGGGATAGGGAGAGAGGGAAGGCTAAGCGGCAGATCTAAGGGTGGGTGGATTATATATAAATCCTCTGTCCTTTCACCTCTCCCTCAGGCAGAAGTAAGGCTGTGTCGCCAGGCAGTGGATCAGGTTATTGCTATGATTGGTGTGAAATGACATGCTTGTGATCTACTCCTGAGAGGCGAGAGGCGGAGGAGTTGACGGACAGAGAAGAGGGTGTCTCCTCCGTGACCTAAGGCACATCAGGAAATGGAGGGGCATGTTGGAGGGGGGAATGTTAATCGCTGCTCGGAGCAGGGCTGATTAACACTTTGAAAGGACAGGTCAGAAGTTGGGAGAGGGTCTAAGCACCAGCCACAGGAGGAAATTGGTGCAAGCTCTAATAAATGCTTTCCCTCCGCCATGTTTAGCTGGGCCGGGCTTGAGACCTTATTATCCACCTGTTGCGGACAGTACGAGGGTCTGTGTGAGTGTGTGTGACTGTCAGTGTGCATGTACAGTAGCCTATATAAAGGAACAGCAGTACATGTCTGACTCGCCGTTGCTACTTGAGTGAGTGTACGATCAGAATGGTTTGTTCAAACTTTATTTATTCAGGCTGTGTGTAAGGAGCAGGGTAGGATTATCTTAGCATCCCACCACCAGCTTCTCAAACCATTGTGATTTACCTGTCCTGCTGTCCAAACCTTCTCCACAGCGTTGTTGACCCTTTATCTCCCGCAGTCAGAGCAGGTTCAGGGAGAACACAACCAGACAGTAGCTGACCACCAGGCCAGGCTGAGGTACAGAGGGGTCTGGAATTATTGGATCCCTTGATAAAGATGAGAGAAAAAGACTGTATAAAATAAATAATACAAATACTGAGGTATGTTGTATGCCATTTTTTAAAAACAATTATAATATTTGATACTAATACAATTGCTCAGAGAAAAATATTTTATTTCAAGGTCAAATGCAGCCGTTTTTATCTCAATATCAAATCATTTATTGGTAACAATTAAGTACCTTACTGTGATTCTTTTAATTAAAATGGTAAAAAGGAACAAAAATTGCTTCTTAGCAAAGAGCATTTTCTCAAGCAAGAAATGGTCGGAGTGGGGAGGGGAAAACTGAAAATGAGCTGTTATTGGCAGAGAGGTTTGGAACTCTCTTTCTTATTGTTTTTTAAAACTAATTTACCACCTGGTGATGTCACCAGGCCGGCCAAAACTCCATCCCACCAAAACGGGCTGCAATTTCAGGCGGTCTATTCAAACAGCTCTTACACTAAAAGGACATTTTCATCATTTTCACAATTTCATAGTATTATTCCGCCCTCATCTTGTGGAAATATATATAAAACACAGGAAAATCACGTTTTTGACTGCACTGGGCCTTTACCAACTAATACAACAAATCTAAAAAAGAGGGGTCAAAATGATTGGATCCCTTGTTTTCATTACTCCAGCACCCTCCCCTTGCGAGGATAAGGACACTGAGCCTTTTTTTTTTTTAATAAATAAATATGAGATTGGAAAACACATTGGGAGGGATCTTAGACCATTCCTCCATACAAAAGCTTTCCAGATCCTTGATATCCTTTGTCTATGCTTATGGACTGCCCTATTCAAGTCTGGAGACTGAGATGGCAATTGCAAAATGTTGATTTTGTGGTCAATTAACCATTTCTTTGTGGAATTGTATGTGTGCTAGGGGTTATTGTCTTGCTGGAAGATTCACTTGCGACCAAGTTTCAGCCTCCTGGCAGAGGCAACCAGGTTTTGGCTAAAATGTCCTGATACTTGGTCAAGTTCATGATGCAGTTGACCTTAAGAAGGGGCCCCAGGACCAGTGGAAGCAAAAATAGCCCCATAACATCAAAGATCCACCATCATATTTTACAGTAGGGATGAGGTATTTTCTGCATATGCATTATTCTTTCGAAGGCCAAACCAACCATTGGTGTGCATGGCCAAAGAGCTCTATTTTCATGTCATCTGACCATAGCACCGCCTGGAGTTTGCTAAAAGGGCATTGGCCCTTGGATTAGAACTGGTGCTATGGTCATATGACACGAAAATAGAGGTATTTGGCTACCCACACCAGCATTATGATTCATTTACATGACACTACAACATTCAATTGCGTTGATTCGTGCCATTCATTCATTTGGGTACAGCGCATCCGCTTATCTCTATCTGCTGATTATCTGGTATTGTCTGGAAAGACAATTATCTTCCTAAAAAGTGTGCTGCGAATTCTACTAGATGACAAGCCGAAATGAATATAACATCCTGGCATTTAAAGCATACTCGAAATTTCACATACTATAAAACTTTATATTTTCGCATACCTAAACTGCCTACTATTTAGAACGCAAGTATGGTGACATAACCAGAGATTGATAAAGAATGCAGATATATCCTGGGTTTAATGGGCTCCCCTAGTGGGTGAGGAACGGAGGGGGGTGAGGAGCTGAGGGGGGAGGAAGGTATTTCTCACCACCCAGCAGCCTCCCTGTATGAGGGGGGGGGGGGGGTGTCCTGAGTGACCCAGGTCTGTCTGATGAGATTTTAGATTGTCATTATACCAGCATCACCTTTACGCTTCGTCCACAACACTGTAGTGTAGGATCTCACTGGGATTGCTTTGGTTAATTCATTGTCTATACACGCCTATGTGACGCCCATGCAAATATATTGGGGTGTGTGTCATTACAGCTGTAGACCCCTGCTCTTAACCTCCAAGCATATCTTGTTATTGGAGAGGAGAGTCCTTGCTGTGTGGTGGTGCAGTTGATGGAAATGTATTTATTGTCTTTGGCAGATTAGACCTACACTGATACTTTTAGAATTGCATTTAAGTCAGAGGAAAGTAATAAGATGGCCTTTTTTAATCTACTCCTTACTTTTAATGATGATGGCATTATTTCTTATTTTCATTTTTTGTTGACTGCAGTTAAAAAACCTCAGGACTACACTGCCATCTAGTGTTTCAGGACATACTTTTTCACACCTGTCTTTATCCAGTCCTCAAGTCGTGAGTACATGTGTTTGTCTCTCCTCCCTCCAGACGTGTTTGTTGAATACGCACCTGTCGTCCCTCCCTGCTGCCTGGCCTGACTGCTAAGGTATCCATCACCGTGCAGGAGCAGCTCCGACAGCTGTCCAACAGTATGTCCCCCAAACACCACATAAACATTTACATACCATTCGTTTCCCACACATATCCATCCACCTATTCAAACGTCTGTGAATTAAAATGCTGTGTTTAGAACTCCTGGAAGATCCCGCTGTGGAGCTGTGTCTCATGCCCTGTCTCTTAATGTCAGCAATGATTCATTCGTATAGAACACTGTTGTGAATCTCAGTCCCAGCATGTTCTGTGTTCAGTCAGTATGCTCGCAGATTTCTTCTCAGCGTGTTAGTCCCTCTGTGTTGCTGGAGCCCAGTATCCCCCTCATAGTGGGATGTTTCTGTTGATAGAGGTGTCACTTGCTGGATTGCCACTAAGATTAAATCTGTTCAGTGTGGGTAGCAACCTGTAATTAAATAATCTGTGTGCATGTGTTCGAAAGGCAAGTAGCTGCAAGTGCAGATGATCTGGGTGGGGGAGGAATAGATGGGCCAGGGGGAGGGGCTGTGGAGGTACAGAAGGGGAGCTACAGAAGAGTGCTCCCTGGTGGTCTGGTAATCAAACATTTGCTCACTCCCTCATCACATTACATGTTTGAGATACCAACCAAAGACAAGAGGGCTTCCTGCCTCCTGCTCTGTATATATGGCCGGAATTAAAACCATCCACTCGATCTTGTAATGACCAGTGAGCTCATGTATTAACTCCCCTTTCCTCACCACCACCATTCATAGTCCTTTATTTCCATGTTGCTCCACAGTGACTGACAACCTGGCAGAGAAGCTGCTCTCCTACAACAGGGCCAACTGATCGTTTGTAGTTCTGTGTAACCACCAGCGTGCGCCGCCAAAGACCTTTGATCAGTCTAAGGCCAACCAGTCCAAGGTGAGGGGATCAACAGATATTTGATACAGAGATAAATCGAGGGGTGATATGTTGTCAAGTCCTATTTTAGCTCAACATTTACTTCAGTCTGTCCTCTCTCTTCATTTACTACTTCCAAATTGACAGGAGGGAGCAGTTGGCCTTGGCCAAAAGTGAGCTGAAGCTGTCCAAGGAGGTCAAAGCTCACAGCTCAGACGGCAAGCTGCAGGCGTGAGTGGCCCTTACTGGTAGTAGACAGACAGAATATTATTGCTCATAAAGGGAAGACGATATCCTGACGGAACACACCTGTCTGTGTGTGTTTAGGGTGGGGGAGCATAAGAAGAAGGCTGTGCAGCGTTGTGAGGAGCAGCTTATGAAGATGGAGGCTCAGGCCACAGACAGAGGAGAACAAGCAGATTGCACTGGGCACCTCCAAACTCAACTTACCTGGACCTATGACTCAGCATTGCCTGGTGAGGGCGCACACACACAGGTCTGAAATATGACACGGTATGTGCATCAAAACACTGACACCTCAATGTGTTCACATGTAATTGAAACTCGTATATTATCTAGTTATTAATATTGTGCATCATTTCTAACATTGTTTTGCCTTCCTCATAGGTGTATGAACATGGAGGTGCCCCTGGACAAAATATAACAAATCTCAGAGGGATAAGTTTGCCTGGGCTGTTGACATGACAGAAGCAGATTTGATGTTCTAAGTCAGCCTCTACCCTCTAGTTCTACGTAAATGTAAAGACTAGGAGGCAGGTTTAATCCTCTGCTCTATCAGGTATTACTTGCCCATGTATTGAACTACAGAATTCTTGCTTTCGTCACATAACGTTTTTCCAAGTTTAATTGTTTTAATGCTGTTGGCACTTTATTTTTTTACCATTGTTATATGGTAAACCAAGATGATCTTATAGAAAGTATGGAGAACATTTTCTTTGAGTCTTTTTTATAAACATTTGAATAAAGAGTCCTAGGAAAAGTACAGCAAAGCCTCTGTTTTTGCATGTCAGACATGCCATTAGCACTGAGGCTTAATGGCAGAGGCGGAAGTCTCCCCCAAGGTCATCCATGCATGGATGTTATTATCACCCCAATTATATAGAGTAGGCCAACATCCCCATGTGGATGTAGTGAGATATCAGGTGGGACATGGTGATAGGGTCTGATTGTGCTGGCCTCCTCTGTTGTAGCTGAGAGTTGTTCAGTCAAGATAACCTCTAGGGCAGGGGTATTCAACTCTTACCCTACAAGGTCTGGAGCCTGCTGCTTTTCTCTTCTATCGAATCATGAATTGCACACACACACACACACACCTGGTGTCCCAGGTCTAAATCAGTCCCTGATTAGAGGGGAACAATGAAAAAATGCAGTGGAAATGGCTTTGAGGTCCAGAGTTAACTTTGAGGGCTCTAGGGCAACACAATCCTGATGCACACATGAAAGGAGTCACATCTGTCAGAGCCCCATAGGATAGGTTCAGGGCATTCAGGCTGTATTTAAAATCAAACAACTTCCAAGCAAAACCAATATGTTGATTGATGTTTTTTCTAAGAATGAGACTAAGATTGGTTTGTATTAAATAACTTTAATAGAAGAAAGTCAGTTGAATATGCATTCCACTTGGTGCAGAGTGCTACTAATATCACTAGCTTCTACTGTATACTTCAATCAACCATTACTCATAGGCCTGAAAAGTTCTGAGGGAAATACTAAAATTTACAAATAACATCAAGTTACTACATAAGAACTGTTACTTTTATTACAATAGTCAATATAAAAAAGCATTTCACAACACACTAAATCAAAATAGTTCATGGTTATAGTGGAAGATTATGCTGCTCCTGAAGAAAGTCCTTGACAGCTTGTCATCTTGGCAACCTGTAATTGAAATGTTTTATAGTTGGTTAAGCATACACTTAGGGAGACATTAACTTTTGATGGAATTGTTTACGTTTCCAACCGCAATCAAATCTACCTATAGAACAACAGAGCACTTTCCATCAATTCAAGTCAAAAGAAAAGTTGAGAAATTCTGAATTATTCATTTTGAAATAACGTTAGTTGTCCATCAATGACACATTTGATCAACTTCAAAATTGGTACGTGCCATCAAAAAGGTAGGCCTAAACTAGAATTTGAGTAAAGGATGTGAATGCTACCCATGTGGTACTTTCTGAATAGGAAATGTCACAGATGTTCACCATTAAGGTTATTTATACAGCTTAAATGATATAACTTTTCTTTCACCTGAAATGTTTGTATATGCAGGACTACTACCAACTTGGATACAGGGATGAGTGGCAGAAGGTGAGTACTAGGAATGTGCATCTTTCCCTTGCAAGGCGATTCGATACGTCTCTACACTGAACAAAAATATAAAATGCAACATGTAAAGTGTTGGTCCCATGTTTCATGAGCTGAAATCAAAAGATCCCACAAAAATATTATTTCTCAAAAATGTTGGCCACAATCAACCACCTGATCAATTCTATGTGAAGGAGATGTGTCGCGCTGCAAGATGCAAATTGCAAGATGCAAATTGTGGTCACACCAGAAACTGACTGGTTCTCTGATCCACGCCTCTAGCTTTTTTTTTTTTAAAGGCATCTTTGACAGATGCATTCAGAAATTATTCAGACCCCTTGACTTTTTCCACACTTTGTTACGTTACAGCTTTATTCTAAAACATTTTCCATCAATCTACACACAATACCCCATAATGACAAAGCAAAAACAGGTTTAGAAATTGTTGCACATTTAAAAATAACAGAAATATCACATTTACATAAGTATTCAGACCCTTTACTCAGTACTATGTTGAAGTGATAACAATAACCTAGCAATTACATTGGTTGTCACTCAACTAATAAAGCCACATTTTGCACAAGCCATTTTACAAGCATTTTTTTACGCTGAAGGCACACAGATGTGCAAGATAAGGGGCCTACCTCGTTGGTCAACACATGAAGCTGCTCACATTGCGCAGTTTGACTAGGCTACGGATATTGCCTGGGGTTGTTCTGCATGCAAAATTACTTGTAGATCAATGACTGTCAACACAGTTACGTGCTTAGTTCGACAGTGAAGGAGAGGACGCATTAGTTGTCACAAAAGATAAGGTAGTAATATGCAAATATTTATAGTAAACCAGCGATTCGTAACGTTTTAATTGATTTTCGGACCAATAAATGCTTCATTTTGATCTATTTGGGGTCTGCAGACCGATGCACTCGTATCTTAAACATTTGAACCGGGGACCGATGAGTATCGGTGAATCGTTACAAATAACAATTTATTGACAACAAGCAGAAATAGAAAACATTTAGTAAAATGCTGTTAGATTACCTTCATGACCCTTGTCCTTCTTTGACTTGTGGCTCTTTGACCCCCTCGATCTCCTCAACGCCTGCCTGGGTCATGAGGTCAGCAATGTTCTTCTCCAGGTCATCGATGCGGGTGCTCATCTCGTCGAGTGAACATGGTTAAGGAAGACAATGGGCTGGCCGATAATGGACCTGTGGATAACGCTGATGGGTGGGATGTGCTGGCTGGAAAACCTCTCCATTATAACATTAATGATTACCACTCACAGACACTCCCCAGCCAAGATTCTGACTCCAACTGGTAAAACATATCTAATGTATTCCTATGCACTACTATACTATAACAATATTATTTCCACTTCTTTCTGTGCTGTAATATAAAATGCTACCAGAAATCTTTGACAAATTAGCTTATGTAAAATAAACATCAAAATTGGACTAAAGACCATTATGTTTGGCAATGAACTAATGGGGGTATGACACCCCAGTTATACAATATTTATAATGACTTGAAAGATCTAGGCCCATACCAAGTTACCTAAACATTTTGAGGATATTTCTTCCGATGATCTGGTCTGACATGGTCTGGAACTTGTCCTGCATCTGTTGCAGCAGTGTCTGGACCTTTTAGAGAGCAGTAACAGGTGTATCATAACACAGGCTGATATGATCTAGTGTATTCAATTACCGAACGTGACCCATCTTGCAAGCAATTTATGAAAATCCAAAAGGCAAACTGGAGGAGAGAGATAAAGACAGAGGGGGGAGACTAAAGGAGAGAAAACAGCAGAGATTATGGTCAATTCAGAATAATTTTGTAACCTTTAATTTAGCATGATTCAAACCACATCAAAATGTATTGGCATTTTTGTTTATTTATATAAGCAAGCTATGCAGAGCGTGATCATGGATAACCATCACTAACTAAAAAGAGAAGGCGTTCCTTTTTCAGTCAGTGAAGTCTAGATCTTGGGAGATGTAGCTACAGCACTAACACAGAACAATGAGCCAGACGTTTCACTGGACGTATAAATCTGAAACATCCGGTTGGCATTTCCACACCACCAAATATGGTGATGAGGGAAGCCCAGTGGCCAGAAATGGGAAAAAGATGGCGCGAGATGGATTTTGGCCGACATTCTGCACATTTTATCATTAATGAAACATTTCATCTCAATACAGTTCTGTTACCAACACAAGTGGATCATGTTTTGTAGACTTTACACTTTGCCAAAGTTGTTAAAAAATTGCGATGTTTAGTAGTAGTGCAAGGGCGAATTTAATTATTGCACACGCGAACTTCACAGCGTAGGCTTTCCCTAATGACATATGCAAATACATGCTTGAACACGCCAATAGGATCTCGCTAGCTCGTGCTTGGGTCTGCCCACCTCCTTGCTTGTTCTGCCTACAGGCTGTGGTCTATCTTGGGTTAGTTATAAAAACATTTGGCACTACAGCAGTAGAAGCCATGGTATTTGCTTACCGTTCTAGAGTTTGATACTCTACTTTCGAGTTATTTCGTACGATCCAATTTCTTAGCTAGCTAGTTACATAGGCTATTGAAATTATCCACTAATGTCAATCGAAACATATCCATTCACCAGGCCTGCTTGTTGGCTGGCTAGCTAGCTTCAATGTCATATACTCACCACATTGGTAAGGTCCTGAACTGACTTTGGATCCGTTTCTGCCATGTTTTCCCTGTGCACGACACGCGGGTTATGAATTGGTGTAAAATGAACTCTAGCTAAAATAGCTACCTTTGGCTGAAATAAATACAGGATCCCTAGCTCTACCCCGTAAATCCAGATATGTCAGTCAGCTGTTTTTGCAAAACACATATCGCGAGAACACTGAAGCAGGAACCCGAAGGAATATGGAACATTGAGTTTTGTGCTATGCAGCGCCTCAATCCAACTCTATGGCCTGGCGATGATTTTAATCCTGCGGTTTTCATAGTCACGTAAACCCGACCCAAGGCAAAGTGACTAGCATTGATACATTGTGGGAGGCAACAAGTCTGCCTACGGACAGTGGTGGGAAAAGTACCCAATTGTCATACTTGAGTAAAAGTAAAAGATACATTCAATGACTCAAGTAAAAGTCACCCAGTAAAATAATACTTGAGTAAAAGTCTAAAAGTATTTGGTTTTAAATGTACTTAAATTATCAAAAGTAAATGTAATTGCAAAAATATACTTAAGTATCAAAAGTAAAAAAATAATTTCAAATTACTTCTATTATGGCTAGCCAAGGGCACACTCCAAAACAATTTACAAATGAAGCATTTGTGTTTAGTGAGTCTGTCAGATCAGAGGCAGTAGGGATGACCAGGGATGTTCTCTTGATAAGTGTGTGAATTTGACAATTTTCCTGTCCTGTTAAACATTCAAAATGTACCGAGTACTTTTGGGTGTCAGGAGAAATGGATGGAGTTGTAAGTACTTTACACCACTGACTAGGGAGACTATGGCTTTCAAGAGTGTACAAATTAAAACTATTAGGGGAAAAAAACGTAATTGTTAATAACTGCACTGTATTGTGACAATAACAAAGACACCATATTTGAGAAACGAATCATCATGCGTGTCATGCAGTGACTCCAATACATTTTTTCCCCCATAGCCAATAGTAGTTGCACTGGTTGAAGAAGTCAAATTGTAAAGACTACAGTATTACTGTAAGCAGTAGATAGATCTCGTCTATGAAGAAGTTGGAGCGCGTTCTTGTGGAGTTGTCAATGAATTTGCGCGTAAATGGAAGAGGTACATTCAAATCACCAGTGGGAACATCGCAACCGCAATGTAAGTACATTTTTACTCACTTTCCAGGCTATTGTTGTTCGGGATATTCGAAGCCATATGCGTGACCGACCATGGGAACGTTGGTAGTGTATATAGACCCCTCCGCCTGTCACAGGGTTTCCCAAACTCTGTGCACGTTTTGGTTTTTGCCCTAGCGCTACACAGCTGATTCAAATAATTAACTAATCAACAAGCTATGATCATTTGAATCAGCTGTGCAGTGTTAGGGAAAAACCAAAAAGTGCACCCCTTGGGCTCCTGAGGCTGTCGGTGCGCACGCTGCAATGTTTTTGTTTTGTTTCCTATGCTGAAGTATTCTTTGTTCAATTTATATTTCACCGTGTTACACGTTTATTACCCTGTCTATTTACAATTTAGCCTACTACATCGCCCCGGGAATATTATCTCAAGGACAGTTAGTCCATGTACCAAAGGGATTTAAATTGAGATACTATTCTTAGATGGGGGCGGAAAATCATGGCTGGGAGAGGTTCTTTACTGCACAAGACACAATCTGGGTTCTTCACTTTATATACAACCAACAAAAAGTACAGATTTTGGGTAGAAGAACTAGCAGTATTTTTGGAATAGTTATACTTTTTCACGCATAGTTAAAATAACCTACTCTTATGTTGGGGCATGTTGTAGCCCATCCCTTTATCCTTTGTTTACATAAGTGTTTTTTTTCCTTCTGTTTTACCCAAGTCATCCAAATACAGGTAGCTTAGTATAATACAGACATTGAATGACAGCCCACCTAAACTCTTTAACCTGAAAGCATATGGTGAAGAAAACAAGGGAACATTTTCTGTTGGGTATTATTGGATAGGCTATCCAAGTTATTCACTGTAGCTTAATATACTATCTTAATAATGTTTACATATCTTGCATTACCCATCTCATATGTAAAAAAAGAAACGTCCCTTTTTCAGGACCCTGTCTTTCATAGATTATATTTGACATTACATTTTAGTCATTTAGCAGACACTCGTATCCAGAGCGACTTACAGTTTTTTTAGTGAGTGCATACATTTTTCATACTGGCCCCAAGTGGGAATCGAACCCACAACCCTGGCATTGCAAGCGCCATGCTCTACCAACTGAGCTACAGGAGGCCCACAGATGATTTGTAAAAATCTAAATAACTTCACAGATCTTCATTGTAAAGGGTTTAAACACTGTTTCCCATGCTTGTTCAATGAACCATAAACAATTAATGAACATGCACTTGTGGAATGGTCGTTAAGACACTAACAGCTTACAGACAGTAGGCAATTAAGGTCACAGTTATGAAAACCTAGGACACTAAAGAGGCCTTTCTACTGACTCTGAAAAACACCAAAATAAAAATGCCCAGGGTCCCTGCTCATCTGCGTGAACGTGCCTTAGGCATGCTGCAAGGAGGCATGATGACTGCAGATGTGGCCAGGGCAATAAATTGCAATGTCCGTACTGTGAGATGCCTAAAACAGCACTACAGGGAGACAGGACGGACAGCTGATCGTCCTCGCAGTGGCAGACCACGTGTAACAACACCTGCACAGGATCGGTACATCCGAACATCACACCTGCGGGACAGGTACAGAATGGCAACAACAACTGCCCGAGTTACACCAGGAACATACAATCCCTCCAACAGTGCTCAGACTGTCCGCAACAGGCTGAGAGAGGCTGGACTGAGGGCTTGTAGGCCTGTTGTAAGGCAGGTCCTCACCAGACATTACCGGCAACAACGTTGCCTATGGGCACAAACCCACCTTCGCTGGACCAGACAGGACTGGCAAAAAGTGCTGTTCACTGACGAGTCGCGGTTTTGTCTCACCAGGGGTGATGGTCGGATTCGCGTTTATCGTCGAAGGAATGAGCGTTACACCGAGGCCTGTACTCTGGAGCGGGATCGATTTGGAGGTGGAGGGTCCGTCATAGTCTGGGGTGGTGTGTCACAGCATCATCGGACTGAGCTTGTTGTCATTGCAGGCAATCTCAACACAGTGCGTTACAGGGAAGACCTCCTCCTCCCTCATGTGGTACCCTTCCTGCAGGCTCATCCTGACATGACCCTCCAGCATGACAATGCCACCAGCCATACTGCTCGTTCTGTGCGTGATTTCCTGCAAGACAGGAATGTCAGTGTTCTGCCATGGCCAGCGAAGAGCCCGGATCTCAATCCCATTGAGCACGTCTGGGACCTGTTGGATTGGAGGATGAGGACTAGGGCCATTCCCCCCAGAAATGTCCGGGAACTTGCAGGTGCCTTGGTGGAAGAGTGGGGTAACCTCTCACAGCAAGAACTGGCAAATCTGGTGCAGTCCATGAGGAGAAGATGCACTGCGGTACTTAATGCAGCTGGTGGCCACACCAGATACTGACTGTTACTTTTGATTTTGACCCCCCCTTTGTTCAGGGACACATTATTCCATTTCTGTTAGTCACATGTCTGTGGAAATTGTTCAGTTTGTCTCAGTTGTTGAATCTTATGTTCATACAAATATTTACACGTTAAGTTTGCTGAAAATAAACGCAGTTGACAGTGAGAGGACGTTTCTTTTTTTTCTGAGTTTATATACTGTATTCTATTCTATACTATCTATTGCATCTTAGCCTATGCCACTCTGATAATGACATTGCTCATCCATTTATTTATATATTCTTATTCCATTCCTTTACTTAGATTGTGTGTATTAGGTTTTTGTTGTGGAACTGTTAGATATTACTTGCTAGATATTGCTGCACTGTCGGAACTAGAAGCACAAGCATTTCGCTACACTCGCAATAACATCTGCTAACCATGTGTATGTGACCAATACATTTGATTTGATGTTCAGCTGAAAAAGTAGTAAAAAAACGTTCAACTTCTAGTGACCTTTAGTTCAGTTTTAATGTGATGGATTGTTTTTCAATGGACACTCTTTGGGCTCTTTAACTGTCACATTTCACATGCTGCTCTATGCAGTCTAATGAACTATTATATACTAGAAATGACAACACGTGTATGTTCACTGACAGACTTTGAATGTCACCAAAGTATCTATTTCCTGTGAAATGTCACCCACTCTTTCTGCATTCACAGTTCCCTCTTTCTTTACTGCCTGCTGTCTCCCTACTAAAAGTTTTATTGAGAGGATTCCTGTGTTGGTAGAAATCATGTAATCCTGAATGACAATTACAGCTGAGTTATGCAGAGCAAAAAAGATGTCAAGGTAATTAAGTATCTCTGTTTATTCTCTTATTGTCTCAATCAGTGAAGAGACAAGAGGAAGTGTTATTAAGCCAACATTGCTACAATATGAGCCTGTGGTTTGTAGTGCTTGAACATTTCCACAGCCTTGAGTTTATATATTAGCAGTCACAGCAACATATTATTGTTTTGAGAATACTTCTTGGTCAAGTTATTTTACTTGTAAAACATCATTTTGAATTGACAGTCTTCAGCTGACTACACAAATTCCTTCAAAACACACACACACACACACACACACACACACACACACACACACACACACACACACACACACACACACACACACACACACACACACACACACACACACACACACACACACACACACTGTTCTTAGAGTGTCTTGCATACCAACCTTCCAGTTTCCACACAGGAAACAATGCCCTGAAGTAACTCCTAAGGGTGTGTGTGCGATGTTGAAGTGCCTCACTGGTAATGCACGAAGGACATATTTTATTCAGCACACCTTAAAGAGCTCTTTTTATATAAGGAGCAGTGTTACATTTTGTTGTTTCAATGTTCTTCCCAAGGCTGTCTAGGGGGGAAAAGTGAGCCTCTGTTTTACTGTACCTCTAAAGAGTCATTTTAGAGATTGGGCCAAAGAGAGGGAAAACTGGGAAAGAAGAATGTTTCCCCCTATGTAAATACTGGCAGTTCTGTATGGACTATATTTAGAAGGACTCAATATTTGGCAAAGCTTCTGCATTTTATGTAACAGAGTAGGGGGGAGACTAGTAAGAGAAAGAGCATTATATCAACTTTGTGTGTGTTATCCCTTCAAGAATGTTCCTACCCTCCATGGAAAAGGCAGGTACTTTAGTGTAGTGGTATGTATAATAGTAATGTTCACATAGGCTAGAATAGAAGTAGAATAGAATAAGCCAGAGCTATGCATTTAGAGAGTTGGGCCATTGCGGTTTCTGCATTATGATGCATTTGCATGACACAACAACATTTTATGGCAGCCTTGTTAGCGCTCATTAACATTACATGGGGAATACAACGTCTAGAATGAGCATTATGATGCATTTACATGACACTTCAAAATTCAATGGCAGCAGTGGCAGCGCCCCATTAACATTGCATGGGGAATATTTAAATAAGGCTATGTAACAGAATGAATTGGAACAATATTCACAATTCTAAAAGTTGGCCCAACTCTCTAAATACATGGCTCATAGACTGGTAACAGCTCATAGACAGTTCCAGAACTATTTGCATTCTCAAAGCTCTAGAAGCTTTAGCAGCAGTTCTGAATTCCAGCAAAGATATGGACAGAGACCATATTTTGTAAGTGTGTGAGAGGGTCTGTCTTATGGGTTAGGGTAGAGCTGAGTTACTAAGAGGAAAACCTTGGGGTCTCTTGCAAGCTTGAAGCATTGGCATATTACTAGAGGGCTATTTTGGATATACTGAATTCAGATAGGGGTGTGAGAGAACAGGCGTGGGTGGCAAGGTGACTTATGTTTTAAGAATTGTTGTTGCGTTATGGTGATAACTGATAGTTCGTTTTGGTATTTTGCTGTAGTGGAGATGGTGCATGTGTTGGTAACTTTAGTTATGTATGTATAAGAGGGTGAGTTCTCTAACAAAGCATGAGAGAGGGAGCGGCATTTAGAGTTCGTTATTTGTTTTCTATGCTTCCAGTCATGATCAGGAGTGTCTGTTTGTCCACACCACGGTGCTGGGTTTGACTGTGAGACCAGGCTGCCATCTGAGGCCCTAGCTAGAGATGGACATTGAGGTGGACATCCAGGAGGAGGACATGGAGGGCTCGTGGACCCTGCTGTCGTGGCTGGCCTCCTGTGTGATGGTATTTGGAGGGGCCCTGCCCTACGTGCCTCAGTACCAGGAGATCCAGAGGAGCAGCAACACTGAGGGATTCTCCACCCGCGTCTGTCTGCTTCTGCTCATCGCCAACATCCTACGCATCTTCTTCTGGTGAGGCCAGGGGAGAGAGGGTTCACTGGGGACAGATTACATTGGGTATATGCACAGTGTACACATCCAGTGAAACTGCCAGGTGCTATGTAAAGCAAACAGTTCAAAATAAACAGAAGAAACCTACAAATTATTGTACAGTATGCTCACATGGTGACCTAATGAAACAATTCACTTGTGAGCATACAACAGTGCAGGTTTGTTTTGTTTACTTGAAACATGGATAGAGAAGTGGATAGAGGAAATGAGAAGCATTGTCTGCGCTGACATTGTGATTTGATTAACCACTGTAATGTTGTCTACCTACAGGATAGGGAAGCAGTTTGAACTGACTCTGCTCCTCCAGAGTGTAGTGATGATCATTACCATGCTGGCTATGCTCCATCTCTGCTGCAACATCCAGCACGCAAACCGCGTCAGCACCAAACAGCACCACTTCACAGGTAACTCAACCAAACCATAAACACGTCAGGCAAATAGCCCTACTTCACTTGTAGGCTACTGTAAAAACATTACATGTATTATTATTACAGCTAGTGCTAAACAACACTACATTAGGTCCCAACACCAGAAAACACCACCTCACAGGCAAATTGATCTATTGCTACTCATCACATTTGAAAAATGAACACATAGTTATAGTACACATAAGCCTATGTAGTGGTGTTCAGTTTCAACTCTAAGCTCTTGCCAAAAGAGGGGGCCATAGGAGAAGGAATAATCACTCTAGAATCTTGCTCTCTCTCGCCCTCTCTGTCTCAGTTTTTTTCTCTCTCACTCACTCTCATACTCTCTATCGGTCTTATGTCATTTCTAGTTTTGATTGGTTATTTTATAGGCTATATGGTACGCTATGTTTACGCCTGAGGTCCTTTGAGCTGAGTGATGATCTTGTGGATGTAATTATGGGATTGGTGTGTGTGTGAGAATACAGGGGAAATGGTGGATGGATAAAGTCATTGGGCTGTCACATAGAAGAGATTATTCTGAGCTCTGGGGGTGAGAGAGAGTGTGGAGAGAGAGAGAGAGAGAGAGAGAGAGAGAGAGAGAGAGAGAGAGAGAGAGAGAGAGAGAGAGAGAGAGAGAGAGAGAGAGAGAGAGAGAGAGAGAGAGAGAGAGAGAGAGAGAGAGAGAGAGAGAGAGAGAGAGAGAGAGAGAGAGAGAGAGAGAGAGAGAGAGAGAGAGAGAGAGAGAGAGAGAGAGAGAGAGAGAGAGAGAGAGAGAGAGAGAGAGAGAGAGAGAGAGAGAGAGAGAGAGAGAGAGAGAGAGAGAGAGAGAGAGAGAGAGAGAGAGAGAGAGAGAGAGAGAGAGAGAGAGAGAGAGAGAGAGAGACTGGATTTATGGATAATTGTGTTTTCACAGAACTACAGGTTGATTAAATCTCTTTCATTACATTTACAGTTCCAATCTTAGGTCAGCTTTTTATTAGTCTGACTGGGAACCAAATGAAATCTTGTAATATTACGATAATTCAAAGAAGAGTGTTGTGTGTTATTAGATCACTAACTCCTCGGCCCTAATAATGTATCTGTCATGTTGATTGATTAGTGAATAGATGCTAAGTTATTCATGGTGAGGTTATTCATGCTGTAGATATCGGCGAGTTAGTATGGATTTGTGTGTGTGTGTGTTTGTGTGTGTGTGTGTGCTGTATGGATTTGTGTGTGTGTGTGTGTGCTGTGTACCCATGCACGTGTCTGAGATTGTGTTATACTGTAGATAATCATTGCTTGGGCATAGGAGATGTGTGAGAGAGACTGTGTGCCAGAATGAGTTTAATTTCCTGTTGGTCTTGTCTTGTAGTCTGCTGAGATACTGAGTTCCAGACTCATTCTTTTGTCCCCTGTTGGGAACTGGAGAGTCCTCACTCCATCTTTACTCACATCTATTCTCAGTCCTGTATCATAGGAGCTCAGCAGCCAAACCAATAGAGAACTCTGAACTGTTTTGAGTGCCCTTAATCACCCTGCCACAGACACTACAGGACAGCAGACCGTCACTCCAGTCCTCTTCGTTTCGCTGAAGGGCAGGTCAGCTGTCTGATTTCAGAGGGGATGGAGGGATGTGATGGTCCAGGCTCAAAATAGCCCTAACTCCCCCCCCAATCACTACTTTACTGTCCTTACTTCAGGGACATCCAGCTCTATGACAGCCGGCACAGCAGCACCTGTCCCCATCTAACCCTACCACATAATTACACAACACAACCACACACACATGCACACACAACAAAAACGTTCACAACCACACACACATGCACACACAACAATAAACATTCACAACCATTAACACACATGCCGACAAGTACCAGCTTTTGAATAACATTTAGCTTCCTTTAGTAGAGGTCGTCTGAGGTCAGTAGGTAGTATATGTGCATAAGATACAGTGCCTTGCAAAAGTATTAATCCTCCTTGACGTTTTTCCTATTTTGTTGCATTACAACCTGTAATTTAAATGGATTTTTATTTGGATTTCATGTAATGGACATACACAAAATAGTCCAAATTGGTGAAGTGAAATGAAAAAAATTACTTGTTTCAAAAAATTCAAAAAAATAAAGAACGGAAAAGTGGTGTGTGCATATGTATTCACCCCCTTTGCTATGAAGCCCCTAAATAAGTACTGGTGCAACCAATTACCTTCAGAAGTCACATAATTAGTTAAATAAAGTCCACCTGTGTGCAATCTAAGTGTCACATGATCTGTCACATGATCTCAGTATGTATACACAGAGCACCATTAAATCCATTATTAAAAAATTGAAAGAATATGGCACCACAACAAACCTGCCAAGAGCGGGTCGCCCACCAAAACTCACGGACCAGGCAAGGAGGGCATTAATCAGAGAGGCAACAAAGAGACCAAAGATAACCCTGAAGGAGCTGCAAAGCTCCACAGCGGAGATTGGAGTATCTGTCCATAGGACCACCTTAAGCCATACACTCCACAGAGCTGGGCTTTATGGAAGAGTGGCCAGAAAAAAGCCATTACTTAAAGAAAAAAATAAGCAAACAAAAAGGCACGTTCGCCAAAAGGCATGTGGGAGACTCCCCAAACATATGGAAGAAGGTACTCTGGTCAGATGAGACTAAAATTTAGCTTTTTGGCCATCAAGGAAAACGCTATGTCTGGCGCAAACCCAACACCTCTCATCACCCCGAGAACACCATTGTGGTGGCAGCATCATGCTGTGGGGATGTTTTTCATCGGCAGGGACTGGGAAACTGGTCAGAATTGAAGGAATGATGGATGGCGCTAAATACAGGGAAATTCGTGAGGGAAACCTGTTTCACTCTTACAGAGATTTGTGACTGGGATGGAGGTTCACCTTCCAGCAGGACAATGACCCTAAGCATACTGCTAAAGCAATACTCGAGTGGTTTAAGGGGAAACATTTAAATGTCTTGGAATGGCCTAGTCAAAGCCCAGACCTCAATCCAATTGAGAATCTGTGGTATGACTTCAAGATTGCTGTACACCAGCAGAACCCATCCAACTTGAAGGAGCTGGAGCAGTTTTGCCTTGAAGAATGGGAAAAAATCCCAGTAGCTAGATGTGCCAAGCTTGTAGAGACATACCCCAAGAGACTTGCAGCTGTAATTGCTGCAAAAGGTGGCTCTACAAAGTATTGACTTTAGGGGGGTGAATAGTTATGCACGCTCAAGTTTTCAGTTTTTTTGTATTATTTCTTGTTTGTTTCACACCCAAAAATATTTTGCATCTTCAAAGTGGTAGGCATGTTGTGTAAATCAAATGATACAAACCCCCCAAAATTAGAATACAGAGATGCGCTATTATGACCTTTTACCAACTTTGTTTTTTCATGCTGCATAGATCACAGAGTATGCATAGAGGATGTTTCAGGAATGACAAACTAGGAAGTGTGAGGCTCACTGTACTGATGGAGGGGGGTGTCGATGGAATGAAATGAGCATTTCTCCTCGCCCTAAAGAAAGGTTGATGTGGTCTATTGTCATTGAAAGTCAACATCATGTCTAGAGTGGCAAAAGGACATTCACATTCTCTCCACAGTTTACTTCAGAAAGCTCAGGGGCCTCATGTACAGTGCATTCGGAAAGTATTCAGACCCCTTCACTTTTTACACATATTGTTACATTACAGCCTTATTCGAAAATAAAATTCCCCTCATCAATCTACACACAATACCCTATAATGACAAAGCAAAAACATTTGGCAAATTTATAGAAAAAACAAAAGGAAATATCACATTTCAATAGTTTGTTGAAGCACCTTTGGCAGCGATTACAGCCTCAAGTCTTCTTGGGTATGACGCTACAAGCTTGGCACACCTGTATTTGGGGAGTTTCTTCTCTGCAGATCCTCTCAAGCTCTGTCAGGTTGGTTGGGGAGTGTCGCTGCACAGCTATTTTCAGGTCTCTCCCGAGATGTTCGATTGGGTTCAAGTCCGGGCTCTGGCTGGGCCACTCAAGGACATTCAGAGACTTGTCCCGAAGCCACTCCTGCATTTTCTTGGCTGTGTGCTTAGGGTTGATGTCCTTTTGGAAGGTGAACCTTCGCCCCAGTCTGAGGTCATGAGCTCTCTGGAGCAGGTTTTCATCAAAGATCTCTCTGTACTTTACTCCGTTCATATTTTCCTCAATCCTGACTAGTCTCCCTTTCCATGCCACTGAAAAACATCCCCACAGCATGATGCTGCCACCACCATGCTTCACTGTAGTGATGGTATTGGCCAGGTGATGAGCAGTGCCTGGTTTCCTCCAGCCGTGACACTTGGCATTCAGGCCAAAGAGTTCAATATTGGTTTCATCAGACCAGAGAATCTTGTTTCTCATGGTCTGAAAGTCCTTTAGGTGCCTTTTGGCAAACTACAAGCGGGCTGTCATGTGCCTTTTACTGAGGAGTGGCATCCATCTGGCCACTCTACCATAAAGGCCTGATTGGTGGAGTGCTGCAGAGAGGGTTGTCCTTCTGGAAGGTTCTCCCATCTCCACAGAGGAACGCTGGAGCTCTGTCATAGTGACCATGGGGTTCTTGGTCACCTCCCTGACCAAGGCCCTTCTCCCCCGATTGCTCAGTTTGGCCGGGCTACCAGCTGTAGGAAGAGTCTAGGTGGTTCCAATTTAAGAATGATGGAGGCCACTGTGTTCTTGGAGACCTTCAATGCTGCAAAAATGTTTTGGTACCCTTCACCAGATCTGTGCCTCGACACAATCCTGTCTCGGATATCTATGGACAAGTCCTTCGACCTCCTGGCTTGGTTTTTGCTCTGACATGCACTGTCATCTGTGGGACCTTATATAGACCAGTGTGTGCCTTTCCAAATCATGTCCAATCAATTGAATTTACCACAGGTGGACTCCAATCAAGTTGTAGAAACATCTCAAGGATGATCAATGGAAACAGGATGCATCTGACTTCAATTTCGAGTCTCATAGCAAAGGGTCTGAATACTTACGTAAATAACGTATTTCTGTTTTTTATTTGTAATACATTTGCAAAAATGTCTAAAAACCTGTTTTCGCTTTGTCATTATGGGGTATTGTGTGTAGATTGATAAAAAAAGAATAATATTTAATCCATTTTTGAATTAGGCTGTAGCGTAACAAAATGTGGAAAAAGTGAAGGCGTCTGAATACTTTCCGAATGCACTGTATAACCTTTGCGTAAATTTAACACTAGATATATGTGTGCGCCATTTCTGAAAAGAATGCACACACACACAAATATTGGGATTATAAACTTGAAGCACGCCATACATACGCATGTTTCCCGTTATAAATCAGACCTGTCATAACTGTGCGCGCGTGAACGAGCATTATAACTCCACCCCAAAAATGCCCATCATTCACCTTTTATGGTAACAATAATGCCCTTATTTGCTGTATACTTTGGAATTAGGCCAAGACAATATCTAAAGGAAATAGCAATGCATGGCGAACTTGATCAAATGTCTTTGGAGGTGTTGGCAGAATGTTTCCTTTTGCAGTGACATTTGCTGTATCTGACCATTTCTGAAAGACCAAAACAATTGCAAATTGTTGTGGACCTGTAAACAGATTGTTTGAATGCAATAATTTTTGCATTCACTTTTTGCCAACCTATATGCTGCACTGCCCGTTAATTCTGAAACATTGTCTACTCGGAAAAATATGAAACCTACAGTAGGCCTTACAGTGGTAGCCTACACACTTCAATACAAAAATTCAACTATCTGTTCACCTGTTAAATTCTACTGTATGTTATAAACTGCACTCCATGTTGGCTGCATAGATCCAAAACTTGAAATTATAATAGCCTATCTAATAGGCCTAATTAAATGAGAGATACACATGGTCATTTGTTTTGTATGGCTACTTCGGGAATATGAACTCAACTGTCTCAACATGGCCAGAAAAGGTGAGGAATTTATTCTGCAATGGTTATGATATATGTATTATGTTTATAAATGAAATATTGTCTACATGACAAATTTGACATTTCAGTATTCAGACGTAGCCTACAAACGTCAATGGAAAAGGTGAACTCCGTTAAACTGCGCTTTGGATCACATAGATAAAAATACTTGAAATAGCTTATCTAATTACTACTGTTTAGTGGGTCAAATTAAATGAGAGATGGGACGAATGGTAGCCTATACTTATACTAACTTGTTGTAGTCCTATAGGCTATTTCGCGACACGAGTAGCCTATGAAACCATCACAGTCGGAAAAGGTGAGGGATTTATTCTGCAATGGTCATGGAAATGAAATAAATAATAGGAAATATATGCCTATTTCTATTTTAGAATGCAAAGATAAGAAGAAAAAACAATATCCCGCTCTTATCACTAATGGAAAATGTTTGCATATTGTTATTATATTTAGTAAGGCTACCTGTTTTTTTGTTATGAATAACAGTGTCATATATTCCCCATTTTCACAAGGCTACTACTTTTGCCTTCTTGCAATGCAATACTTCAACCACTAGAAACTGTGCGCATGGTCTAAAGTTTGCGGGAGGATAAGCACATTCTCAGGTCAAGTTTTTATAAATGCCAACTTTATAAATGCCAAAACTTGCACACGCATGATTTGCCGCATATTTTGTGCGTAAACAACGTTTATAAATGAGGCCCCAGGTATGCTCCTCAGGTGAAGACCTTGTGGCTCAGAGTTCATGTATGGCTGAGGTTGGATACTGTATTGCTCTCTACTGCTGTTAAAGCCAGTGTTGGCCTTGGCTGAACTACAGTGCCAACTCTTTTGAACAATGTGTTGTATGTTAACCTCACCCAACCTAAGCTTTTTATTTGCTTAATTGTTAGTGGATAAGTTGTGTCTCTGTCCTGGTGTAGCATTAATGAAAAGCCTCCCTCCCAACCTCAAGAATAGAGAAATCAATGTGCACCAATGATGATGCCTTGTATCTGCTATAGTAGTTGAACAGCACATATCACACCTCATTACAAATACTTCTGCAACACTCAAAGGTGAGTGAATGTCATGGATACACTGTTTAATAATTGAGTCTCATGTACAGTATGTTGTTCTAATGAAACAACAGAGCCCTCTACTGGTCATAAATGGACCCACCATCCTGTATGTCTGTTCATATCTCTTTATCATACACTACCTGTGTAGAAAGTGAGGGAATGGACTGATGCTAGCCTATGTGTTGTTGACCCAGAGGTAGGCTTCCTTGTGTAGTGATGTGACAGTGTACAGAGAGTACCTATGCCAGGTGCCTTAGTAGAGTGGTCTGTGCGTGTTGTTTTGGGTGGGTTTCATTGTGCTGAGTCAGTGTAGGGTCTCCACTGCAATGTGGGATGGGACTGTCAGTCTGTCTGCCACTCAGGCAGCGTTATCTGCAGCGTGCAGCATTGCAGCGAGGCGAATCAGGTGTGACCGCTCTCAGCACAGACAGAGTTTATTACTCCCCTGCATTTACATATAGAGGTGTACACTTTAATTAAAGATAACAGACATCCAATTAACAAGTCAAATGTGGCTAGGCAGGTGTATATTAGTGAGTAGAGTACAGTTGGTGACATAAGCAACATTTACACAGTAGCAAACACTTCAGTTTTCCTTCAGAGTTAGTTTTGCTGAAGTTAACTTCATTGACATGTTTTGTGTTTGTCCATGTCTCTGACTGTGTGCTTGTTTTAGGATCATCCCAATGGGAAAGTTTGCATAAGCTCTGTCTCTGGTTAAGTGTTGGTGATATGCCTGGGCCCTCTTAAACAAGAAGAGTGCTCAGTCCTCTTCTAGGAAAGATCGAGTCAGACTACTGACAGTGACTACTCCCACAGGGTCATATGAATTATTAAAAGGACAAGAAATACAGCAGATACCCAGCAGACTGACCTGTGAGTTTGAGAGTGGAGAAAGTGGGCCTGTGTCCGATGTGTTTGTATTATATTGTATGAATTTGCGGGGGATGTTTTTAATAGACATCTTTGTGGCGCCCTTAAAAATGTTGAATTGACATTGTGCATAATATAATTCCAAATCATGGTGGCTCCTGTCCCCGCTACACATGGACAGTTGCTGCACTGTGGGCCAGTATGAATACCATTGGTTATTTGTTAATGAGTTCATCTTTGACCTGAGTGCTCTGGTTCTGTCCATCTTCCCCCCTGGTCACATCAGTGTAAGATGCGAACAGGTGACCTATTCCACCAACACCATTGATCATTAGTTCCAGCATCACTCCAACAGTAGTGTCAATCCAGAGCAGACAGACAGAGGGTCTATATGTGTTGTGCTTTCTCCAAGTCTATTGATAGGCTACAAGGCTAGATATCATCTCCCTGTTATCTACAGTATATCTCAATCCCCTCTTAGCAGCCAGGTTTGTCTTTCCACCATTGTCCCATTAATTTCCCCCTGCCTTCTCTCTTGTCTCCAGTCTTTTGCCCCCCCCCCCCCCCCCCCCCTCCGTTATTCCCTCTCTCTCCATCCTGTGAGTGAGAGGCTGACAAGTTAAAGGTGTGACAGACGGGGATCATACTTTAGTAGCCTGTTTGCCTACCTTCATTGTGGGATCTTGTTCTGTGTTTAGGCTCGTATGTGTTTAGCCTGAGGACTTCACGTTACGTTGTTTCGTTTAATGTTTATTTGATTTAATAAACATGTTCGCATTCCATGCTGCACCTTGGTCTGACCCGTCTCTCAACGATCGTGACAGAAGATCCCACCAAACACGGACCAAGCAGCGTGCCCAGGAGCAGCAGACACCCTGGACACAGGTAGTGGAGCAGAGATCATGGACTTGGGGGGAGATGAGAGAGAGGATCTGGCCAAGCAGATGGAGGCCCTGAAAGGGATGAGGGTGAAGAAGGAGAGAGTAGCCGATAGAAGACCCTGGGCGAAGGAGGACGCGGTCACGACGAAAGCCCGAGAAACAGCCCCAAGAACATTTGGGGGGGGGGCACACGGGGTGGTTGGCGTTGCCTGGGTTCAGAGCAGAGCCAACTCCCCGTACTCACGCTAGGAAGCGTGTGACCGTGCAGGCTCCGTGTTATGCGGAGCTACGCACTGTGTCGCCAGTGCGCCAGCACAGTCCAGTGCGTCCTGTGCTAGCGCCACGCATGTGCCGTGCGAAAATGGGCATCCAGCCAGGACGGGGTGTGCCGGCTCAACGCTCCTGGTCTCCAGTATGCCTCCTCGGTCCAGCATATCCTGCGCCGGTTCTACGTACTGTATCGCCAATGCGCGTGCACAGCCCAGTGCGTCCGGTGCTCACGCCACACACGTACTGTGCGGAAGTGGGCATCCAGCCAGGACAGTTGTGCCAGCTCTACGCTCCAGACCTCCAGTGCGCCTCTACAGTCCGGTACGCCCCGTACCTGCTCCCCGCACCAAGCCAGTGGTGCGTGTTCCCAGTCCGGTACGGCCCGTGCCTGCTCCTCGCGCCAGACCAGTGGTGTGTGTTCCCAGTCCGGCCCGGCCCATTCCTGCTCCTCGCAGCAGACCAGTGGTGCGTGTTCCCAGTCCGGCATGGCCCGTGCCCGTTCCACCGGTGCCTGGTTCAGCACCGGTCAGCTGCTCCACTCCGGAGTCAGAGCAGTCCGCTCCACCGGTGCCCAGTCCAGCTCCGGTCAGCGGCTCCACTCCGGAGCCAGAGAAGTCCGCTCCACCGGTGCCTAGTCCAGCTCCGGTCAGCGGTTCCACTCCGGAGCCAGAACAGTCCGCTCCACCGGGGTCCAGTCCAGCTCCGGTCAGCGGCTCCACTCCGGAGCCAGAGCATTTCGCTCCACCGGTGCCCAATCCAGCCCCGGTCAGTGGATCCATTCCGGAGCCAGAGCAGTCCGCTCCACCGGTTTCCAGTCCAGCTCCGGTCAGCGGTTCCACTCCAGAGCCAGAGCAGACCGCTCCACCAGGGTCCAGTTCAGCTCCGGTCAGCGGCTCCACTTCAGACCCAGAAGTCAGCCCCTCTCCAGGGTCGGGGCCTCCCACACCAGGGTCCAGACAGGGCTTGGTGCATTGCGGGAGGATTGCCGATCCAGGCCCAGACGTCAGCCCCTCTCCAGGTTCGGGGTCTTCCACACCAGGGTCCAGACAGGGCTTGGTGCATCGTGGGAGGAAGGAGTGGGGAAGCATCGCGCTGAGGTCCAGACCAGACCAGGGGCGCAACGGGAGGCAGTAAGGGAGAGGTCGTCGCGCCCGGAGCCGGATCCGCCTCCGAGGCTGAATGCCCACCCGGATCCTCCCCTAATGAGTAAGGTTGGTGCGGCCGGAGTACGCACCTTTGTGGGGGGGTACTGTCACGCCCTGGCCTTGAGAGGCCGGTTGTTTTTAGTTGGTTTGGTCAGGGCGTGAGAATCTATGCTGGAAATTCTATGTTTGTGATCTAGGTAGTGTATTTCTATGTTTGGCCGGGTGTGATTCCCAATCAGAGACAGCTGTCGCTCGTTTTCTCTGATTGGGGATCATACTTTAGTAGCGTGTTTGCCTACCTTAGTTGTGGGATCTTGTTCTGTGTTAGGCTCGTATGTGTTTAGCCTGAGGACTTCACGTTACGTTGTTTCTTGTTTTGTTTCTTGTTTATTTGATTTAATAAACATGTTCGCATACCACGCTGCACCTTGGTCTGACCCGTCTCTCAACGATCGTGACATCCATAGAGGCATATTCCTCTACCATCTGAAACAGTGAATGAGGCAAAGCATGGCTGACAGGGTCAGTGTTGAGCCAAACTTCACGGTCTATCAATGAATATAGAATATAATGTGCTGTTCAGAGGCCAAGACTGCCAGCCCAGTGTCAAACCACAGGTTCTGATCTGTTCTTGAAGTAATGGAGTATTTCTGGTGTTTCCCTGGTCTGTTCTGATCCTAGGAGGCTGATAGTGTATGTCTACAGGCTGAACTCTCATTAAAATAACCTCATCACACACAGGGACACCTGCCGAGACCTATCCTGCAGCACCACGCTGCTCGCTGCTTTCTCCTCCTCTCCGCTCCCCTGCTCTCCCCTCCACTCCCCTCACCTTCTCTCCACTGATCTCCTATCCCTTCCACTCCTCTCTCCTCCACTCCTCCTCCCCTCCCCTCCTCTCACTCCCATTTTCCCCAGATCTGAGACTGGAAATACACACGTCTCCAACTTGAAGGCAGAGAGAGATACATACACACACAAACGCACAGTGTCAGGCTCCTTGCACCATGAACCGCTTCTCTCACCCTTTGGACCCATTAAGGACCACACCATCACCCATCAAAAGGAAATTTAAATATCTCCCCTATTTCATTAGATTGCACATAAAAGCATGCCTCTGTGAAGTGTTACTCTGTACTTTAGAACAGCTGTGATATGTCCGACAAAAGAGCTGTGACAGTGAAGTGGTGTGTGTGTGCGCACATTTGTGTGTGTGCATGTGTGTGCATGCAAGATGTCTGGTGACTGTTTTTGTGTTTGTTGTTGAGTGTACTCATAGCCTCCAGAGTTCTGGGGGTGACGCAAACATGGGCTGCAGATTTTCCGGCCCTGTTTGCGCCCAGGGCTTTCCCAGAGGCACCGAACGTCTCCAGGCTCCAGTCTCCTCCACCTCATCTCACACTGTTCTCACAGTCCCCAGCCCTGCCTTCCAAACACAGCACCTTCCACAGTTTATGTCACACCAAAAGAAATCATCTCTGGTTTAGTGTAACGCCAGTCTTCCATTAAAAAGTGTGCTGCTGTTCTAACCTTGGGGCTCAATCCCCGTTGGCGCTGATACCCCCTCATTGACTGTAAGGGTGTGATTAGGCAGAGTAGTCTGGTGCCTCCAGCCCCTTGACCCTGACAAGATCTTATTAATTAGCTATATTGGCAATAATGATCCAACACATACAGTCTCTCTCTCTCGCTCTCTCTCTCTCTCTCTCTCTCTCTCTCTCTCTCTCTCTCTCTCTCTCTCCCTCTCTCAACACATCAATTGGCTGAACTCTCAGAATGCGGTTTCAGATCAAAGAAATAATAATATATGCCAAAGCTGACAAAGACTGAACGGGGAATGCACAGAACTTCACAAACCTTTTCAGACATGAAAGGAAGCAGCTATTGTCTATCCTGTTCAACCAGAGGACAGGTGAGCAAAACAGTGAAAAGGGGACACTAAAGGAGTGAAAATATACATATTGGTGGACTTATTTTATTTATTTATTATTATTGTATTTTACCCCCTTTTTCTCCTGAATTTCATGATATCCAATTATGATCTTGTCTCATTGGGAGAAGCAAAGGTCGAGTCATGCATCCTCTGAAACATGACCCGCCAAACCACGCTTCTTAACACCAGCCCACTGACGACCGAAGACAGCCTGCAGGCGCCCGGCCCACCACAAGAGCGCGATGAGCCATGTAAAGCCCCTCCGGCCAAAACCTCCCCTAACCTGGACAAATTGTGCGCCGCCCTATGGGACTTCCGGTCGCAACAGCCGGTTGTGACAAAGCCTGGGATTGAACCCGGGTCTGTAGTGACGCGTCAAGCACTGCGATGCAGTGCATTGCATTAGACCACTGCGCCACTCGGGAGGCTCCGTTTTGGTGGACTTAAAGAGAGATTCAGACAGCCAGGCTGACGAGGTTGAGGCAGCTACTTATGATTTGCTTTGCTACGAAGAGGAATGGTAAAAAGGACATGGCAATGATGCCCTCCACATTCACCAGAATACACTGACCCCACTGTCCTCAATATGCAGGGGGGTCCCCCCGTCCCCCACATTCTGAAATTGCGTTTTTGTCCCACAGTTTTATCATTTGAATGTGATACAAAACGAGGCAACGGTGTGCTTTAGGACCATGCAGACACCTCCGAGCGGTCGGGTAGGCTGTTTGTAGTGTTTATCCGACTGGGAAATATGACCCCTCCATTTCTAAAACCAAAGTTGTGCCCCTGTCAATATGTCTTGGTGATGTGATCTTCCCAAGTCGTTGTCAGAAAACGGTCCCCTTCCTCGTCATCCAGCCTGTCCTTGCTGTCTCATTTCTCCATGGTACTCTGTGGTAGCCCTGGGAGGGAGGCCCAACCACTGTGACCCCCACTGTCCCACACCGGGCTCTCTGATAGGAAGATAGATGCACTGGGCATCTTTATTTCCTCCTTATTTATTTTATTGTTCATTTTAGCCTGACGTTGAAGTAGGTTCAAAGTAGTGGGCATATATCCATAGTACTGCTGTCTCTCTCCTTGTCTAATGTAATGTATATTATACTTCATTTCTGTCCTATCCTATCATTGTTCTCTCCTTTAATCTTTCATTTTGCTTTCACTCATTCCCCAACCCTCTCCATCCCTCCCTCTCTCCCAAATCAACTAGCTATTTAGCATTGCTACTGCAGTATATATGAGACATAAATGAGTTTGTCAGTTAGTTAGTTGGTCCTAAATGAGTCCCAGTCAGGTGTGTAGCTTGGCATTGTGAAGAGTTGAGCCTGGAGATCTGTCTGGTATCATCAGCCTGCTGCTGTGGGGAATCCTGCTGAAACCCTGCTGCAGTGCGTGTGTTACTGTCACTCTGCCCTTGACCCCATGCCACTCTCTCTCTCTCCCTCTCTCTGGCTTGCATGATTGGTTCTTATGTAACCATTATCAGAGCTGCTTTGTTTTATTTATTCAGTCTCTCTGTCTATCTCTCTCACACACTATCATTATCCTGTCCTGCAGTCTTAATCCCGCTGTGTAACTTCCATTTAGCTCAGAGAACTAGAGATAAAATGTAGCCCTTTATTGGCTCTGTCCTTGTCTTGTCCTGATTCTACCAATATTAAAGGAAAATTCCACCCCAAAACTCTCTTTCGGTATTTGTTTAATTAGTCCATTGTTGATATAGTCCCACAATGTTTTGCATGTCAGCAATCAAGTTTTCTAGATATACAGTGCATTCGGAAACTATTCAGACCCCTTGACTTTTTCCACATTTTGTTACGTTACAGCCTTATTCTAAAATTGATTAAATAGTTTTTTCCCCTCATCAATCTACACACAATACCCCATAATGTCAAAGCAAAAACCGTTTTTTCTTTACATTTTTGCACACCTTTACATAAGTACTTTGCTGAAGCACCTTTGGCAGCGATTACAGCCTTGAGTCATCTTGGGTATGACGCTACAAGCTTAGGACACCTGTATTTGGGGAGTTTCTCCCATTCTTCTCTGCAGATCCTCTCAAGCTCTGTCAGGTTGGATGGGGAGCGTCGCTGCACAGCTATTTTCGGATCTCTCCAGAGATGTTCGATCGGGTTCAAGTTCGGGCTCTGGCTGGGACACTCAAAGACATTCAGAGACTTGTCCCGAAGCCACTCCTGCGTTGTCTTGGCTGTGTGCTTAGGGTCGTTGTCCTGTTGGAAGGTGAACCTTCGACCCAGTCTGAGGTCCTGAGCGCTCTGGAGCAGGTTTTCATCAAAGATCTCTCTGTACTTTTCTCCGTTCATCTTTCCCTCTATCCTGACTAGTCTCCCAGTCCCTGCCGCTGAAAAACATCCCCACAGCATGATGCTGCCACCACCATGCTTCACCGTAGGGATGGTGCAAGGTTTCCTCCAGACATGACGCTTGGCATTCAGGCCAAAGAGTTCATTCTTGGTTTCGTCAGACCAGAGAATCTTGTTTCTCATGGTCTGAGAGTCTTTAGGTGCCTTTTGGCAAACTCCAAGCTGGCTGTCATGCGCCTTTTACTGAGGAGTGGCTTCCGTCTGGCCACTCTACCATAAAGGCCTGATTGGTGGTGTGCTGCAGAGATGGTTGTTCTTCTGGAAGATTGTCCCATCTTCACAGAGGAACTCTGGAGCCATGTCAGACTGACCATCGGGTTCTTGGTCACCTCCCTGACCAAGGTCCTTCTCCCCTGATTGCTCAGTTTGGCCGGGCGGCCAGCTCTAGGAAGAGTCTTGGTGGTTCCTAACTTCTTCTATTTAAGAATGATGGAGGCCTCTGTGTTCTTGGGGACCTTCAATGCTGCAGAAATGTTTTGGTACCCTTCCCCAGATCTGTGCCTTGACACAATCCTTACTCTGAGCTCTACGGACAATTCCTTTGACCATGGCTTGGTTTTTGCCCTGACATGCACAGTCAACTGTGTGACCTTATATAGACAGGTGTGTGCCTTTCCAAATCATGTCCAATCAATTGAATGTGCCACAGGTGGACTCCAATCAAGTTGTAGAAACATCTCAAGGATGATCAATGGAAACAGGATGCACCTGATCTCAATTTCGAGTCTCATAGCAAAGGGTCTGAATACTTATGTAAATAAGGTATTTCTGTTTTTGTTTTTATAAATTAGCAAACAAAATTATAAACCTGTTTTCACTTTGTCATTATGGGGTATTGTGTGTAGATTGCTGAGGAAATTGTTTCATTTAATCCATTTTAGAATAAGGCTGTAACGTAACAAAATGTGGAAAAAGTCAAGGGGTCTGAATACTTTCCGAAGGCACTGTATAGCATTCTGTTGTATTGTAATTTCAATTGAAAAACTCAAAGTGTTGAATCAAGTATTGTTTTTTGTATCAGTTCATATAACTTTTGCCATAGAATCTGTACATCAAAAATCTCTTCCCATTGATTTTGCAACCTGTATGGTGCAGCTGTCAACATTTTTGTCCTAAAATGAAACTGGTATATTTTTCTATTTATGCCAATTCCTTTCAGCCAATTTGTATCTTTAATATATGGCAGATAAACAAGTTCTCTACCTTCTCCCTCTTCCACTTGCCTCCTCCATTTTTGCAGTAATGCAGCAATAAAAAAGTTGGTTGTAACTTTGGATTGAGCAGACATTCCCATATATTCATGATAGTTACATATGTGACATAACTCCATTCTCTATTCATAATATCATAAAAAATTGTTTTTTATCAATCAGCATATTCGTGTTTAACCATAATATTTGTTGTAATATTTGTTCTATCTTTTCTGGAGGATAACATGTCAATTGTAACCAGCTTTGTATAGCTTGTTTAAGAAAGGGCAATATTTTAAACAAAGTTTAATTTTCAATTAATCGGAAATAAGAAATTGTAATCTGTATAAAGGCAAAAAGGCAATTTTTGAACAAAGGATGAGCCTTTCTTAATAATCTACTGGAGAACTAGATCGGGTTTAGTGTAACTTATGTATGAGTGAAGCTTTTATTGAGAGGTTTAATGCTTTAATATTTAATCATTTGAGCCCCCCAAACTCATGTTCATTATATAAACAGGCACATTTAATTTTGGCTTAGTCTGGCTTAGCGTTCCAAATAAAGTGAAATATTTTTTGCTCATATGATTTTTTTTAATGAGTCGTCTGGAGTAGGCAGCGCCATTAGTAAGTAAGTAGACTGTGATAGGACCAAAGAGTTAACCAATGTGATTTTTCCATAATAGACAAGTACTTACCTCTCGATGGTTGCAGAATCTTATCTATTTTTGCAAACTTTCTATTGAAATTGGTTGTGGTAAGTTCATTTATATTTTTTGAGATATGAATACCAAGTATGTCTACTTCACCATCCGCCCATTTTATTGGTAAACTACAAGGTAGTGTAAACATTGTGTATTTTAACGATCCAGTAAGTAATATGGTACAATTGTCATAATTGGGTTTTAGTCCAGAGAGGCTAGAAAAGTGATCTTCAATGAGACTGTGCAGGGATCCGGATTGTGGACTTAAGAAAAAACATACATTGACACTTTTGTTTTTAACCCCTGGATTTCTAACCCCTTGATGTTCTTGTTGCATCTGATTTTAATACTGAGCATTTCGATGGCCATAATAAATAGATATGGAGACATCAGACAGCCTTGTTTTACTTCTCTTAACAGTTCAATACTTTCTGAGAAGTAACCATTATTTACTATTTTACACCTGGGGTTGCTGTACATAACTTTAACCCATTGTATAAGAGATTCACCGAAATTAAATAAATGGCAGACTTGACGTCATGCTAAAGTTTGAGATACCCTCACTCATCTTAAACTCAAGCCTTCTGCCTGTCTGCAAAGTTTAGTTTGTTCTCTTCGATCAGGGATCATCAACTAGATTCAGCCGCGGGCCAATTTTTTTCTTGAGTGGATGGTCAGGGGGCCGGAACATAATTACAAATGATTTGTAGACTGCAAATTGACCGCAAGAAGCCCAAACAGATATAATATTAGGCTAAAACATAATCATTTCAAACCTTGCTTACATTTGTATACGATCACGTGTCTCTCTATTATGCGTGTGAATACTTGGGAAAATATTTCTTAATAAATTCAAATCACTTGGAGCTGATTTCCTGGTGTTTTTACAGTCTTATGTCCAACAATGACAAATAAAACCATCCCGCAGGCTGCTAGTTGGGGAACCCTGTCTTAGATTATTATGGAAAGTACCTTGAAAAGGCTTACCTAACATGACCTGCTTTAGTGAGCATTCAGGAATGTGATTGCCTTGGTTTGTGCTGCCTGTGAAAAAGTATTCCAGGATAAAATAGCGTGATGCTACTATGCATCAGAATATTATAATGGTATGTACAGTATATGCAAATCAGTCCTCTTATCATTTATTTGAATACATATTCATTAAACACAGAGGCAGGGGTTGATGAAGGGCTGACCCAGGTCAAATGATAAGACAGAACCATATAAGACAGAACACTGCAGCAGGGCCACAAGACAATAGAATAGTACTGCAGTCATCTACTATAAATAGCTAAATGCAAATATGGACATGCCTGAATGGCTAACTGAGTTAGAAATGATATTTTATTTCAATTTAATTTGTGAACTTAGCTGCCTCATTGAATTTAATGACATAGCTATATCGGCACAGTCTTTGTCCTTGTTCAAAATATTCAAAGAGCTTATGAGAGGGGTACAGTACATTTTCTTTCTAGTGTAGAGTTTGAATGGAGCCACTTTCAGACCCACATTACTGCTCCCCGATCAGCAGTCATGTCCAGGTCAGTCTGTCTGGTACCCAGTCAGTCTCAGATGCTGTAATACAGCTGTAATCGAAACCCCCTGTCACGTTCATTTAAATTTGACTTGATAAATTACAAATCCTACTTTTTGACTAGGGGCAAGGTTTTAATGAAACTTTTGCTCTGCAGTGTTCCTATGTAAAGTGTGACGTGACAAGAGAGGTGAAGCTTGAAGGTGGAACATGTGTCCATGCTTATGTGTGTTCATGTGCACACTTGTATGTTTTGTTTCTATGTGAGTATGTGCACTTACATGCCTACTTGTGTAATATGAGAAAGGACAGTGGTCCAGTGTTTTCTTAACAAAAGGCCAATCAGGCCACAATTTTTCAGACATCACATACAGTGCATTCGGAAAGTATTCAGACCGCTTGACTTTTTCCACATTTTGTTATGTTACAGCCTTGTTCTAAAATGGATTAAATAGTTTTTTCCCCTCATCAGTCTACACACAATACCCCATAATGACAAAGCGAAAACAGGTTTATTGATATTTTTGCTAAAATATATTTTATTTATTTATTTATTTAACCAGGTAAGCCAGTTGAGAACAAGTTCTCATTTACAACTGCGACCTGGCCAAGATAAAGCAAAGCAGTTGTCACGATTGTTAGAAGTAACGGACCAAGGCGCAGCGTGATATGCGTACATCTTACTTTAATAGTGTACTATAAACACGATACAAATAACAAAACAACAAAACGATACGTGAAGTCCTCGGTATTACAATACAAACCGACATGGAACAAGATCCCACAAAACACAAGTGCACAACAGGCTGCCTAAGTATGGTTCCCAATCAGAGACAACAAGCAACAGCTGATTCTCGTTGCCTCTGAGAACCACCCCGGCCAACATAGAAACACATAACCTAGAACAGAACATAGAAAACGAAACATAGACACTACACAAAGAAACTAACACCCTGGCTCAACATACAAGAGTCCCCAGAGCCAGGGCGTGACAGTACCCCCCCCCCCCCAAAGGCGCGGACTGCGACCGCGCCAACATAAACCCAACAGGGGAGGGGCCGGGTGGGCGTTCCTCCTCGGAGGCGGATCCAGCTCCGGGCGTGACCACCAACCTCTAACAACCCCCCCGTAGCGCCCCTGGTCTGGTCCCGCTGGCTGGAGCTGGACTGGACATCGGTGGAGCGGATTGCTTAGGCTCCGGTGTGGAGCAGCTGACCGGTACCTGACCAGGCACCGGTGAAACAGGCACGGGCTGTGCCGGACTGACGACGCGCACCACAGGCTTGGTGCCGGGAGCAGGGACGGGCCGGACTGGGCTGACGACGCGCACCATTGGCTTGGTGCGGGGAGCAGGAATGGGCCGGAACGGGCTGACGAAGCGCACCACTGGCTTGGTGCGGGGAGCAGGAACAGGCCGGGCCGAGCTGGCGACGCGCACCATAGGCTTGGTGCGGGGAGCAGGAACAGGCTGGGCCGGGCTGGCGACGCACACCATAGGCTTGGTGCGGGGAGCAGGAACAGGCCGGGCCGGGCTGTCGACGCGCACCATTGGCTTGGTGCGAGGGGCAGGAACAGGCCGGGCCGGGCTGGCGACGCGCACCTGGCTTGGTGCGAGGGGCAGGAACAGGCCGGGCCGGGCTGGCGAGACGGACTGGAGGTCTGGAGCGAAGAGCTGACACAACCCGTCCTGGCTGAATGCCTATTTTTACACACACTGTGTGATGCATCAGCACAGGACGTACAGGGCTGTGTACTCGTACTGGCACTACAGCACGTGACACTGGCGCAGGATATCCGGGACCGAGGAGGGGTACTGGAGGCCACGAGCGTTGAGCCGGCACACTCCGTCCTGGCTGCATGCCCACCTTAGCACGACACGTGCGTGGTGCTCGCACAGGGCGTACCGGACTGTGCCGGACCACTCGCGGCACAGTACGCAGCTCCGCATACCTCGGAACCTGCCCAGTCTCACGCTGCCTAGCCTGAGTACGGGGAGTTGGCTCTGCTCTACATCTAGGCTCCGCCAACCTCCCTTCCAGCCCCCCAAACCCGGTGGCATTCTCTCCTAATCCCCAAACTCGCCCTGTAGCTGCCTCCAGCAGCCCCGTCGTCCATGCCGTGTGCCCCCCCCAAAAAATGTCTTGGGGTTGCCTCTTGCGTGTCCGACGTCGGCCCGGTTGGCGCCGCTGCTCCTCTCTATGGCGCGCCTCCACCGTCTCCTCCCACGGACGGCGATCCATCCCGGCCTGGATTTCCTCCCAAGTCGAGGACCCCTTCCCGTCCAAAATCTCCTCCCAAGTCCAGGCTGTCTGCTCCTGGATACGCTGCTTGGTCCTTTGATGGTGGGATCTTCTGTCACGATCGTCATAATGAGCGGACCAAGGTGCAGCGCGATATGCGTACATCTTACTTTAATAGTGTACTATAAACACGATACAAACAACAAAACGATATGTGAAGTCCTCGGTATTACAATACAAACCAACACGGAACAAGATCCCACAAAACACAAGTGCACAACAGGCTGCCTAAGTATGGATCCCAATCAGAGACAACAAGCAACAGCTGATTCTCGTTGCCTCTGATTGAGAACCACCCCGGCCAACATAGAAACACATAACCTAGAACAGAACATAGAAAACGAAACATAGACACTACACAAAGAAACTAACACCCTGGCTCAACATACAAGAGTCCCCAGAGCCAGGGCGTGACAGCAGTGCGATAAAAACAACAACACAGAGTTACGTATGGAATAAACATATGGAATAAACAGTACCAGTCAAAAGTTTAGACACACCTACTCATTCAAGGGTTTTTCTTTATTTTTACTATTTTCTACATTGTAGAATATTAGTGAAGACATCAAAACTGTGAAATAACACATATGGAATCATGTAGTAACCAAAAAAGTGTTAAACAAATCAAAATATATTTTATATTTGAGATTCTTCAAAGTATCCACCCTTTGCCTTGATGACAGCTTTGCACACTCTTGGAATTCTCTCAACCAGCTTCACCTGGAATGCTTTTCCAACAGTCTTGAAGGAGTTCCCACATATGCTGAGCACTTGTTGGCTGCTTTTCCATCACTCTGCGGTCCAACTCATCCCAAACTATCTCAATTGGGTTGAGGTCGGGGGATTGTGGAGGCCAGGTTATCTGATGCACCATTCCATCACACTCCTTCTTGGTAAAATAGCCCTTACACAGCCTGGAGGTGTGTTGGGTCATTATCCTGTTGAAAAACAAATGAAAGTCCCACTAAGCACAAACCAGATGGGATGGCGTATCGCTGCAGAATGCTGTGGTAGCCATGCTGGTTAAGTGTGCCTTGAATTCTAAATAAATCACAGACAGTGTCACCAGCAAAGCACCCCCACACCATTACACCTCCTCCTCCATGCTTCACGGTGGGAACCACATACGTGGAGATCATCCGTTCACCTACTCTGCGTCTCACAAAGACACGGCGGTTGAAACCAAAAATCTCAAATTTGGACTCATCAGGACAGATTTCCACCGGTCTAATGTCCATTGCTCGTGTTTCTTGGCCCAAGCAAGTCTCTTCTTCTTCTTGGTGTCCTTTAGTAGTGGTTTCTATGCAGCAACTCCACAATGAAGGCCTGATTCACGCAGTCTCCTCTGAACAGTTGATGTTGAGATGTGTCTGTTACATTTTACATTTTAGTCATTTAGCAGACGCTCTTATCCAGAGTGAGTGCATACATTTTTCATACTGTTACTTGAACTCTGTGAAGCATTTATTTGGGCATTTATTTGGGCTGCAATTTCTGAGGCTGGTAACTCTAATGAACTTATCCTCTGCAGCAGATGTAACTCTGGGTCTTCCTTTCCTGTGGCGGTCCTCATGAATAGCCAGTTTCATCATAGCGCTTGATGGTTTTTGTGTCTGCACTTGAAGAAACTTTCAAAGTTCATGAAATTTTCCGGATTGACTGACCTTCTGGTCTTAAAATAATGATGGACTGTCGTTTCTCTTTGCTTATTTGAGCTGTTTTTGCCATAATATGGACATAATATGGCTATCGTGTTTCAGTGCGCTCATGCCTGTGTCCTGTCCCCCTCAGATCCTATCTCCTGTCCTATCTCTGTATTGGATCTGTAGGAGCTGTCCCATAATAAGGACATTAATAATGCATTCTTCTCGCTATGAGACGTCTCACTGTGCCTCTTCCACAATTCCGTGGGCCCGGCGGTGGCGTGTAGCGTGCTGTGTTCCTGACAGGAGTGTACCATCATCACCACAGTTCCCCCTGACAGGTGTTGCCGAGTGTTCTGTGCAGACGCTCAGATCACAGAACCTAATGACAATACGCGGAACACGGCCACTTCCTACATGGACCGTCACAGTCCAGTCGGCTTACTAACAAATGGGCTCTTATTTAGCTATCAATTCCATTCAGCTGACGTCAGCTCGTTCAATTACATTTACATTTTAGTCATTTAGCAGACGCTCTTATCCAGAGCGACTTACAGGAGCAATTAGGGTTAAGTGCCTTGCTCAAGGGCACATTAACGTCATTTAGCAGACGCTCTTAGCCAGAGCGACTCACAAATTGGTGCGTTCACCCTATAGCCAGTGGGATAACCACTTTACAATTGGGGGGGGGGGGGGGGGTAGAAGGATTCCTTTATCCTATCCCAGGTATTCCTTAAAGAGGTGGGGTTTCAAATGTCTCCGGAAGGTGGTGAGTGACTCCGCTGTCCTGGCGTCGTGAGGGAGCTTGTTCCACCATTGGGGTGCCAGAGCAGCGAACAGTTTTGACTGGGCTGAGCGGGAACTATGCTTCCGCAGAGGAAGGGGAGCCAGCAGGCCAGAGGTGGATGAGCGCAATGCCCTCGTTTGGGTGTAGGGACTGATCAGAGCCTGAAGGTACAGAGGTGCCGTTCCCCTCACTGCTCCATAGGCAAGCACCATGGTCTTGTGCAATTCCCCCTCTCTAGTAATTTCAAAGGAATACAAGGCCATTGATCATGTGGGATTACTGTCTTGTGAGGAGCTACTGGTCCTATACATACAGTGGGGGAAAAAAGTATTTAGTCAGCCACCAATTGTGCAAGTTCTCCCACTTAAAAAGATGAGAGAGGCCTGTAATTTTCATCATAGGTACACGTCAACTATGACAGACAAATTGAGATTTTTTTTCTTCAGAAAATCACATTGTAGTATTTTTAATGAATTTATTTGCAAATTATGGTGGAAAATAAGTATTTGGTCACCTACAAACAAGCAAGATTTCTGGCTCTCACAGACCTGTAACTTCTTCTTTAAGAGGCTCCTCTGTCCACTCGTTACCTGTATTAATGGCACCTGTTTGAACTTGTTATCAGTATAAAAGACACCTGTCCACAACCTCAAACAGTCACACTCCAAACTCCACTATGGCCAAGACCAAAGAGCTGTCAAAGGACACCAGAAACAAAATTGTAGACCTGCACCAGGCTGGGAAGACTGAATCTGCAATAGGTAAGCAGCTTGGTTTGAAGAAATCAACTGTGGGAGCAATTATTAGGAAATGGAAGACACTGATAATCTCCCTCGATCTGGGGCTCCACGCAAGATCTCACCCCGTGGGGTCAAAATGATCACAAGAACGGTGAGCAAAAATCCCAGAACCACACGGGGGGACCTAGTGAATGACTTGCAGAGAGCTGGGACCAAAGTAACAAAGCCTACCATCAGTAACACACTATGCCGCCAGGGACTCAAATCCTGCAGTGCCAGACGTGTCCCCCTGCTTAAGCCAGTACATGTTCAGGCCCATCTGAAGTTTGCTAGAGTGCATTTGGATGATCCAGAAGAGGATTGGGAGAATGTAATACGGTCAGATGAAACCAAAATAGAACTTTTTGGTAAAAACTCAACTCGTCGTGTTTGGAGGACAAAGAATGCTGAGTTGCATCCAAAGAACAGCATACCTACTGTGAAGCATGGGGGTGGAAACATCATGCTTTGGGGCTGTTTTTCTAATTTTGTCTGTCATAGTTGACGTGTACCTATGATGAAAATTACAGGCCTCTCTCATCTTTTTAAGTGGGAGAACTTGCACAATTGGTGGCTGACTAAATACTTTTTTCCCCCACTGTACAGCAGTCTAATGTGGGCAGAGATTTACAGTGCTGCTTCAGGGAGGTCAACCCAGTGAGACTCAGTCTAGGACACTCATAACACTCCCACTCACACTGGTCTCTCAATGGGCAGAGGTCATTGGCAGAGCAGACAGTGGTTCACAATGTCATGTGTCCCTGACTCCCTGCTCCAGTCTGCTCCCACTCACCTTGTCTAGCCCCACTGTAATCTGTGCTGTGGTAGACAGTAGACAGCAAACAGTAGGCTGCTGCTTGAATGCCCTGTCTGTAGTGTTACCATTGAGAATTCAGACACAATTGGTGGCTGACTAAATACTTTTTTTCCCCACTGTACCACTACCAGAGAACCTCTGGTACACAGTATGCATGGTTGTGTCTGGATTTCTAGGTATCACTCTCAGCTAGACCCTTATCTCAGCTTGTGACCCACAGGGCTCTCTTTAGTACTCTCAATTTCTGACTTCTCTTAGCTTTGATGTCACGCTGCCTTCCTCCTCTCTCCTTTTAGGTTTTTATAGCCATTGCATTAGACTATAATGCAATGAACAATGGCAATAAAAGCCAGTGAAGCAGATCTGGAACTGTATATTTACATGCCTCTCTGCGAATGGTTTGTCTCCTCTTTAGGGTTCTGCTACTATATACTGTCACGGTTTCGGCCGAGGCTGCTCCTCCTCCTGGTTCGGGCAGGCTTCGGCGTTCGCCGTCCCCGGAGTACTAGCTGCCACCGCTCTATGTTTCTGTATTTGATTGCTTTTGTCTGTCTGTCACACCTGTGTCTGTTTGGGTGTTGATTACGTGTCTTATAAGTTCCTTGTTTTGCTCTAGGGTAATTGTGTGTTGTTATTTTGTTGCCACTTTGTCGATGCTACGTGCTTGTATTCCGTTTTGTTTCATGTTTAGTGTTTTACGCGTATGCGTAATTTTCCCTCGCCACTTCGTGTATTTTCGAGGTCGGGGTTTTCCACTCGTGTTATTTAGACTATTAAAGTCTTGTTGGACTAACCTCTGTTTCCTGCGCTTGACTCCTCCACCACATCCACATCGGTTTAGTGACATATACAGTAGGCCTACCCTATTGGGCTGCCAGTGCAAACACAGAAAATAATGGATGGAAGTTGAAATATTCGTAGAATATCTGAATAATTAATATTTGTTAGTGAGAGAGGAGCTCTGTCTGACCACATTTTCTTTTAGCTGCCACATTGCATCTCTTTTTCTCATTGGTCAGAGTGTAGGCTTAGTCTCTGCGGCTATATTTTACTTTACTCTGTACTTTCAATCTCTGCTTTTTAATCTGCTTGAATTAGTTATTAGAATAGCTCAATATACTGTAGCTGTGTATTGGCGCTATGTGGTGGAATGGGACCAGTGATGACGCTTGCAGGATCCAGAGCCAGATATCTTTTTTCTGTAAATGTAAAAGCTTTTTAAAAAAAGACTCTCCAATGTTTCATTCACTTACCTGCACTGATTTGTGTGCTGTGTTCAATGTCTGTGATAGTGCATGTTCTAATGAAGGAATCTCTCTCCACATCTCTCCCTCTCTCTACCCCCCTCTCTGTCTCTCATCTATCTCCCTCTCTTTCTCTCCTGTTTTTCCCTCCACCCGCCCCTCACCTTTCCCTCTCTCTCTCCCTCCCTCCCTCCCTCCCCCCTCTCAGATCTGGACCTGCGCTACTTCTGGAGCTGGAGTGCGTTTGAGGACTATCTGCTGTTCTGCTTTGCCTTCACGGTGCTGTGTGCCTTCCTCACCCTTCTCCTGCTGGACTCTGTGCTGTTCGTGGAGGGCCTAGGCTCCCTGGCTGTGCTGTTCGAGGCCATGCTGGGGGTGCCACAGCTGCTGCAGAACTTCCACAACCACTCCACCCACGGCATGAGGTGAGTGAGTGGCCTGGCAGGCTGGCACACACTCGATGAACCCTGTGTGGTGTATACTGTATTTCAATAGGCTGTTTTTTGTTGAGCGGTTGGAAAATTATTGTTATTTTTTAATGGCACCTGTCTGATTCGCACCTGTCTCAGTGGATTAATCCATTGCGGAGGCCGCTGGAATTGCACAGTTCATCACTCTAAGACATTGAATATTGTCGTGGCAGACCAGGGGGTTTGATCAAGACGTTTACACAGATCAGACACGGAGACAAGTGTGATACCTCAGTTTCAAGGGTGTTTATCTACAACAATGCGGTACGCCACATTGTATATATTGTATATGGTTTAGGGCTATCCGTGACAAAAAAAAATATTGTCCAACCGAAAGTCGTCTGTTCTTTTGACCAATCGATTGGTCGAAATTGTTGAACACCCTAAGTGTTTTAATAAAATCAACTATATATGCATTGAGCTTGTCTGATGCTTTAAGCTCACTGTTTGATGAAATAAGACACTAATTACTCAAGAGGGAGCCAGATATCAAGAAACCAAAAAAACTTAACCTGTCCCGACCATCCTCCTCCCACGCCTACTGGCTTTCGCAAATTTTGCCGTTACTCTCCTGAAGTTGCCGGTAATAGGCTGCACGAGGAGTCGGCAAACTCTCTCATGTGCAATGCCAATTTATCTTACAATTTCTACCGATCTGGGTGCCAGTTATGGTTTTCCTATGCACATTTTCGGAACAGTTTCATTTCATTTATAATAACGTCTTCGTATCTCAAAATCATTTAAATTAATCGAAATTCTATCCAAATCTAAATGAAAATGGTACAAACCTACACTACCATTCAAAAGTTTGGGATCACTTAGAATGTCCTTGTTTTCCATGACAACATACATGAAATGAGTTTGAATAGGAAATATAGCAAAATTAATAGGAAATGTAGTCATTGACAAGGTTAGAAATAATGATTTTTAATTGAAATAATAATTGTGTCCTTCAAACTTAGCTTTCGTCAAAGAATCCTCCATTTGCAGCAATTACAGCCTTGCAGACCTTTGGCATTCTAGTTGTCCATTTGTTGAGGTAATCTGAAGAGATCTCACCCCATGCTTCCTGAAGCACCTCCCACAAGTTGGATTGGCTTGATTGGCACTTCTTACGTTCCATATGGTCAAGTTGCTCCCACAACAGCTCAATAGGGTTGAGATCCTGTGACTGTGCTGGCCACTCCATTATAGACAGAATACCAGCTGACTGCTTCTTCTATAAATAGTTATTGCATAGTTTGGAGCTGTGCTTTGGGTCATTGTCCTGTTGTAGGAGGAAATTGGCTCCAATCAAGCGCCGTCCACAGGGTAGGGCATGGCGTTGCAAAATGGAATGATAGCCTTCCTTTTTCAAGATCCCTTTTACTCTGTACAAATCTCCCACTTTACCACCACCAAAGCACCCCCAGACCATAACAATGCCTCCACCATGCTTGACAGATGGCATCAAGCACTCCTCCAGCATCTTTTCATTTGGTCTGCATCTCACAAATGTTCTTCTTTGTGATCCGAACACCTCAAACTTCGATTCGTCTGTCCATAACACTTTTTTCCAATCTTCCTCTGTCCAGTGTCTGTGTTCTTTTGCCCATCTTAATTTTTTCTTTTTATTGGCCAGTCTGAGATATAGCTTTTTCTTTGCAACTCTACCTAGAAGGTCAGCATCCCGGAGTCGCCTCTTCACTGTTGACGTTGAGACTGGTGTTTTGCGGGTACTATTTAATGAAGCTGCCAGTTGAGGACCTGTGAGGCGTCTGTTTCTCAAACTAAACACTCTAATGTATTTGTCCTCTTGCTCAGTTGTGCACAGGGGCCTCCCACTCCTCTTTCAATTCTGGTTAGAGACAGTTTGCACTGTTCTGTGAAGGGAGTAGTACACAGCGTTGTACGAGATCTTCAGTTTCTTGGCAATTTCTCACATGGAATAGCCTTCATTTCTCAGAACAAGAATAGACTGATGAGTTTCAGAAGAAAGTTATTTGTTTCTGGCCATTTTGAGCCTGTAATAACCCACAATTGCTGATGCTCCAGATACTCAACTAGTCTCAAGAAGGCCAGTTGTATTGCTTCTTTAATCAGCACAACAGTTTTCAGCTGTGCTAACATAATTGCGAAAGGGTTTTCTAATGATCAATTAGCCTTTTAAAATGATAAACTTGGATTAGCAAACACAATGTCCCATTGGAACACAGGACTGATGGTTGCTGATAATGGGCCTCTGTACGCCTATGTAGATATTTCATAAAAAATCAGCCGTTTCCAGCTACAATAGCCATTTCAACATTAACAATGGCTACACTGTATTTCTGATCAATTTTATGTTATTTTAATGGACAAAAAAATGCTTTTCTTTCGAAAACAAGGACATTTCTAAGTGATCCCAAACTTTTGAACGGTAGTGTAAAAAGTAACTTCTATTGCCATTGCCAACTATGTAAAAAATAACCCATAAAGCCAACAAATTAAAACATTGCAACCTGCAGGTAGAAAATATCCTGATAAAAATAAATATCCTATAAATCACATTGGTTACGCATGGCCTGTCTGCAACGAACTTGAAACATTGTATCAACTATTAACTTGGGTCCAGCCTGAAGCTCCTTGCAACATTGTATAACATTATCTGGGCCCTCAAGAGTTCCTGCGCCAGTGAGCTCGGGACAGACACCGCTGTAGGCTATTTGTTCAAGGGATAAGAAGTCATCGGGTAGGCCTGGGTCAGAGCATGACATTTTTTCCTTTCACGCTGAGTGGTTATCGAAAGATTTTTCAAATACATTGAGGAGTTATTGTCATTCTCAATGGAAGTAGAAACAGACTTAGTTTTCTTGCTGTTTGAGGTGAAGAAAACATTACTTTGAGAAGCTCCACAGCTCATTAGTGGTGGTGCATTAAGCCAATCAGAAATACTATCAGATCCCCAAATGGACACATATATTCATACATTTGCACGCAGGCCAGGTAGCTTATAGGCCTACTTCTATGCGTAATCAGTTGCGCATCCTTACTCAACATTGACAGGAGCGCTCCAAACAAAAGACAGTGACTAAATTGACAAAACTCTTAAATGGAATGAAATGAACCAAAACTTGTTTCTCACAAGTGTAGCATAGGTTGTGCGCTCTGCAAACAACGTGTCTACTCCCACAATCAGAACGGTAAAAGACTGGAATAATAATATATTGAATGCATTAACACAAGAACCGCCTGGCCTTTCAGAATATACAGTACCAGTCAAAAGTTTGGACACACCTACTCATTCAAGGGTTTTTCTTTATTTTTATTATTTACATAGTAGAATAATAGTGAAGACATCAAAACTATGAAATAACGCATATGGAATCATGTAGTAACCAAAAAAGTGTTAAACACATTCTTCAAATAGCCACCCTTTGCCTTGGTGACAGCTTTTCACACTCTTGGCATTCTCTCAACCAGCTTCACCTGGAATGCTTTTCCAACAGTCTTGAAGGAGTTCCCACATATGCTGAGCACTTGTTGGCTGCTTTTCCTTCACTCTGCGGTCCGACTCATCCCAAACCATCCCAATTGGGTTGAGGTCAGGGGAGGCCAGGTCATTGGAGGCCAGGTCATCTGATGCAGCACTCCATCACTCTCCTTCTTGGTCCAATAGCCCTTACACAGCCTGGAGGTGTGTTGGGTCATTGTCCTGTTGAAAACAAATGATAGTCCCACTAAGCCCAAACCAGATGGGATGGCGTATCGCTGCAGAATGCTGTGGTAGCCATGCTGGTTAAGTGTGCCTTGAATTCTAAATAAATCACAGACAGTGTCACAAGCAAAGCAGCCCGACACCATAACACCACCTCCTCCATGCTTTAAGGTGGGAACTACACATGCGGAGATCATCCGTTCACCCACACCGCGTCTCACAAAGAGTGGGAGCTGTGGTGCTTGGGGAAGAGGGAGAGCAGGACCTGCTGCCTTTGCGGCCTGTTTGGCGGCAGTAGCTTCTTTCTTTGTTTCTCACGTAGCTCACATGCCAGATCCAGTGGGATGCATGGTGCTGAGGATGCAAACACTCATTTATTTTACATCTGTACACCGTGAGTGTTGCTTTACCATTCTCCATCACTGATGGACACATTAGCGCCTGGCTGGGTACCAACGTCCTAAAGCACATTGTCTTGGCGGATTAAGTTAGGAATAGGTGTGAAAAAAAACAGGTAAAAAGGCTCTAAATACTTTTCTGTTTGTGATTTCAGAATTCTGACAAATGAGCAGTGTAAAATACAAACATTTAGGAGAAGTCAAGGAAGGAGCAGGACAGCTTTTTTTGGGGGCAGATTCTTTACATTTACAAAATCAAACGTCAGTGGCCGTTGACTATGGCGGTTCTAACAGACATTACCATAACCAAACAAACATTGTAGATTTAGAAATTATAGGAATTAACGGTAGATGTACTACTGGTGAATTGACACTAACAATCAAACGCAAACAATTCACACAATGAAGTTATGAAACAATGAATGTGCACAAATTGCTGGGAAAGAGCACATTCTGGAGAGAGATGTGCATTGTGCAGCCACACTCCCCTTCTTCTTGGACTGTGCCATCCCAGCGGCCTCCGCAATGGATTAGTCTCGGCCTGCGCAATGGATTAGTTCACTGAGATGTGTGCAAATAAGACAGGTGTCTCGTGTGCCATAATTAAAATACATAAAGTGAGGGAAAAAAGTATTTGATCCCCTGCTGATTTTGTACGTTTGCCCACTGACAAAGAAATGATCAGTCTATAATTTTAATGGTAGGTTTATTTGAACAGTAAGAGACAGAATAACAACAAAAAATCCAGAAAAACGCATGTCAGAAATGTTATAAATTGATTTGCATTTTAATGAGGGAAATAAGTATTTGACCCCCTCTCAATCAGAAAGATTTCTGGCTCCCAGGTGTCTTTTATACAGGTAACGAGCTGAGATTAGGAGCACACTCTTAAAGGGAGTGCTCCTAATCTCAGTTTGTTACCTGTATATAAGACACCTGTCCACAGACGCAATCAATCAATCAGATTCCAAACTCTCCACCATGGCCAAGACCAAAGAGCGCTCCAAGGATGTCAGGGACAAGATTGTAGACCTACACAAGGCTGGAATAGGCTACAAGACCATCGCCAAGCAGCTTGGTGAGAAGGTGACAACAGTTGGTGCGATTATTCGCAAATGGAAGAAACACAAAATAACTGTCAATCTCCCGCGGCCTGGGGCTCCATGCAAGATCTTACCTCGTGGAGTTGCAATGATCATGAGAACGGGGAGGAATCAGCCCAGAACTACACAGGAGGATCTTGTCAATGATCTCAAGGCAGCTGGGACCGTAGTCACCAAGAAAACAATTGGTAACACACTACGCCGTGAAGGACTGAAATCCTGCAGCGCCCGCAAGGTCCCCCTGCTCAAGAAAGCACATATACAGGCCCGTCTGAAGTTTGTCAATGAACATCTGAATGATTCAGAGGAGAACTGGGTGAAAGTGTTGTGGTCAGCTGAGACCAAAATCGAGCTCTTTGGCATCAACTCAACTCGCCGTGTTTGGAGGAGGAGGAATGCTGCCTATGACCCCAAGAACACCATCCCCACCGTCAAACATGGAGGTGGAAACATTATGCTTTGGGGGTGTTTTTCTGCTAAGGGGACAGGACAACTTCACCGCATCAAAGGGACGATGGACGGCGCCATGTACCGTCAAATCTTGTGTGAGAACATCCTTCCCTCAGCCAGGGCATTGAAAATGGGTCGTGGATGGGTATTCCAGCATGACAATGACCCAAAACACACGGCCAAGGCAACAAAGGAGTGGCTCAAGAAGAAGCACATTAAGGTCCTGGAGTGGCCTAGCCAGTCTCCAGACCTTAATCCCATAGAACATCTGTGGAGGGAGCTGAAGGTTGGAGTTGCCAAACGTCAGCCTCGAAACCTTAATGACTTGGAGAAGATCTGCAAAGAGTGGGACAAAAGTGGGACAAAATCCCTCCTGAGATGTGTGCAAACCTGGTTGCCAACTACAATAAACGTCTGACCTCTGTGATTGCCAACAAGGGTTTTGCCACCAAGTACTAAGTCATGTTTTGCAGAGGGGTCAAATACTTATTTCCCTCATTAAAATGCTAATCAATTTATATTTTAGATTTTTTGTTGTTATTCTGTCTCTCACTGTTCAAATAAACCTACCATTAAAATTATAGACTGATCATTTCTTTGTCAGTGGGCAAACGTACAAAATCAGCAGGGGATCAAATACTTTTTTTCCCTCACTGTAGGTGTGAGTGTGTGGGTCGAGTCCAGTGTGTGTGCATAGACTCGGTGCAAAAGAGTCAATGCAGGTAGTCCGGGTAGCCATTTGATGCAGTCTTGTTTAGTAGTCTTATGGCTTGGGGGTAGAAGCTGTGGGTCCTGTTGGTTCCTCACTTGTTGCACTGGTACCGCTTGCCATGCAGTAGCAGAGAGAACTGTCTATGGCTTGGGTGGCTGGAGTCTTTGGTGATGCAGCCAGTCAAGATGCTCTCAATGGTGCAGCTTTATAACTTTTTGGGCCCATGCCAAATCTTTTCAGCCTCCTGAGCGGGAAGAGGCGCTGTCGTGTCCTCTTCACAACTGTCTGGGTGTGTGTGGACCATGTTAATTCCTTAGTGATATGGACACCAAGGAACTTGAAGCTCTCAACCCGCTCCACTACAGACCCATCGATGTGTATGTGGGCGTGCTCACCTCTCCGTTTCCTGTAGTCCATGAATACCTCCTTTGTGTTGCTGATGTTGAGGGAGAGGTTGTTGTCCTGGCACCACACTGCCAGGTCTCTGACCTACTCCCTATAGGCTGCCTCATCGTCATCTGTGATTAGTCCTACCACAGTCGTGTGATGGTGTTGGATCTGTTGGGGCGGTATGCGAATTCAAATAAAATTGTATTGGTCACATGCGCCGAATACAACAGGTGTATACTTTACAGTGAAATGCTTACTTAGAAGCCCATTCCCAACAGTGCAGAGTTAAAAAGTAAGACAAATATTTGCTAAATAAAAAAGGAAATAGTACAATAAAAACAATAACAAGGCTATATACAAGGAGTACCAGTACTGAGTCAAACTGCGGTTGTACGAGGTAGTTGAGGTAATTGAGGTAATACATTATGTACATGTGGGTAGGGGTAAAGGTGACTAGGCAATCAAGATATATACTGAACAAAAATATAAACGCAACATGCAACAATTACAAAGATTTTACTGAGTTACAATTCATAGAAGGAAATCAATCAATTGAAATAAATCCATTAGGCCCTAATCTATGGATTTCACATGACTGGGCAGGGGCGCAGCCATGGTTGGGCCTGGGAGGTCATAGGCCCACCCACATGGGAGCCAGGTCCACCCACTGGGGAGCCAGGCCCAGCCAATCTGAATTAGTTTTTCCCCATAAAAGGGCATTATTACAGACAGAAATACTCCTCACCACCCCCCGTCCCTCTACTCAGACGATACCGCAGGTGAAGAAGCCGGATGTGGAGGTCCTGGGCTGGCGTGGTTACACGTGGTCTGCGGTTGTGAGGCCGGTTGGAAGTACTGCCAAATTCTCTAAAACAGCATTGGAGGCGGCTTATGGTCGAGAAATTAACATTCAATTCTCTGGCAACAGCTCTGTTGGATATTCCTGCAGTCAGCATGCCAAATGCACGTTCCCTTAAAACTTGAGACATCTGTGGCACTATGTTGTGGGCCTTTTATTGTCCCCAGCAATGTGCACCTGTGTAATGATCATGTGAGTGTGTGTGTGTGTGTGTGTGTGTGTGTGTGTGTGTGTGGCATCAATATGCATGTGTTCTGTGTGTGTTGGAGTGTCAGTGTAGTATGTGTGACTGTGTGGGTAGAATCAAGTGAGTGTGCATAAAGACAGTGCAAGGGAGTCAGTGCAAAAACAATTAAGATAAATAAATAAATAATAAAGGGAGTCAATGTAAATAGTCTAGGTAGCCATTTCATTAACTGTTCAGCAGTCTTATGGCTTGGGGGTAGATGCTGGTCAGATGCATTTTGATCACATACTTGGCACTCCGGTACCGCTTGCTGTGCGGTAGGAAAGAGAATAGTCTTTGACAATTTTTAGGGCCTTCCTCTGACACTGCCTGGTATAGAGGTTCTGAATGGCAGGGAGTTCGGCCCCAGTAATGTACGGTGCCATAGGCACTACCCTCTGTAGCACCTTTCGGTCAGATGCCGAGCAGTTGCCATACCAAGCGGTGATGTAGTCAGTGATGCAGCTGTAGAACTTGAGGATCTGAGGGCCTATGCCAAATCTTTTCAGTCTCCTGAGGGGGAAGAGGCATTTTTGTGCCCTCTTCACGACTGTGTTGGTGTGTTTGGACCATGATAGGTCCTTAGTGATGTGGACACTAAGGAAATTGAAGCTCTCGACCCGCTCTGCTACAGCCTACTACAAACTCCTCAATGCCATCGGATGAATCCTGGAACCTATTCCAGTCTGTGCTAGCGAAACAGTTCTGTAGCTTAGCATCTGCTTCATCAGATCACTTCCGTATTGAGTGCATCACTGGTACTTCCTGTTTGAGTTTTTGCTTGTAAGCAGGAATCAGGAGGATAGTTATGGTCCGATTTGCCAAGTGGAGGGCGGGGGAGAGCTTTGTATGCGTCTCTGTGTGTGGAGTAAAGGTGATCTAGAGTTTTTATCCCTCTAGTTGCACATATGACATGCTGGTAGAAATGAGGTAAAACTAATTTCAGTTTTCCTGCATTAAAATCACCGGCCACTAGGAGCGCCACTTCTGGATGAGCATTTTCTTGTTTGCTTATGGCCCTATGCAGCTTGTTGAGTGGGGTCTTAGTGCTAGAATCCGTTTGTAGTGGTAAATAGACGGCTACGAAATATATAGACAGCTACGAAAACTACAGTATTGTTTAATTACATTTCACATATACAGTACCAGTCAAAAGTTTGGACACACCTACTCATTCAAGGGTTTTTCTTAATTTTACTATTTTTTAGATTGTAAAATAATAGTGAAGACATCAAAACTATGAAATAACACATGGAATCATGTAGTAACCAAAAAAGTGTTAAACAAATCAAAACATATTTTATATTTGAGATTCTTCAAATAGCCACCTTTTGCCTTGATGACAGCTTTGAACACTCAAAGCAAAGGGTGGTTATTTGAAGAATCTCAAATATAAAATATATTTTGATTTGTTTAACACTTCTTTGGTTACTACATGATTCCATATGTGTTATTTCATAGTTTTGATGTCTTCACTATTATTCTACAATTTAAAAAATAGTACAAATAAGTAAAAACCCTTGAATGAATAGGTGTGTTCAAACTTTTGACTGGTAGTGTATATTTAATTGTTTCAAATTTCATTACAATTTTGTTACATGTAATCTTTTGGTTCAACCATAATGCATAATAAGCATCATCAACAGTGGGAACATATTGGGTGTATGCTGATAAGCTGTAGAAAGAATATATTCATTTATAAGAAGAAAGAAGGATTATTCATAAGAATGACCTGAGATCAGTCAATATTCAGACCACTAGGGGTCAGTGTTTTTAGAAAGGATATCCAGTAGGCCTCCCTCTGTAGTAGTAGGATCTCGATGTTACCGCTTCTCCTTGGTAGAGTAACATGCTCAATGCCTGTGTATTTGAGTGGGAAATAGGATGGTTAGCTTCAACAAAGTGAGCTGCTACTAGATAGTCTGTGTTCTTACACCTGATTGCGCTGCGGTGTTCAGCTATGCATTGTTTTAATTGTCTTTTTGTTTGTCCTACATAGGCTTTCCTACATGAACAGGTGATGAGATAGATTACTCCCTTTGTCTTGAATGAGATGATACCCCTAACAGGGATTTTTCGACCTGTATGTGGGTGTCTGAAGAAGGATGTTTTTGTAGTGCTGTTGTAATGTGCGCGTTGTGCACGTTGGTGTTTTACCTAATAAGTTACTGGGAGTTTATATATATAGAGAGTGTGCGACTCTCTTTATTTATTTATATAGGAAACATTATGTACAAAAAAAGTTAAGATCAGTGCAAAAAAAAGACACAAAATAGCACAATTGATCAGGAGCCCGTAAAACGGCCGCCATTCCTTCCGGCGCCATTCTGTCTGTGTCCAGGGTCCATGGTGTCTGGGATGATGGTGTTGATGTGAGCCATAACCAGCTTTTCAAAGCATTTCATGGCTATAGATGTGAGTGCTACGGGGCAATAGTCCTTTAGGCAGGTTACCTTGGTGTTCTTGGGCATGGGGACTATTATGGTCTGCTTGAAACAAGTTGGTATTGATTGGAGCAATCACACCAAGGACAAGGACATTACAGACTAGCACCAGCACTGTGACATTGTATTAATAAAATTATAGGGGGAAACGCTGTTTAAATGAGCCCTCGTTCCTCCGTTGCATGTTTAAACTGTGGTCATGATGGGTAATTTGGCTCATAAAGGGCTGTGCTGCCTGGAGCATTTTGTCACTCTGACTTATCTGTATGGAACTGAGGACAGAACAAGAAGGATTGCTTCTGTTACTGTGCTGAGCTGTGACTGAGCTGTCTCATAGTGTGGTTATACTGTCCTGAGGACAAATGGAGCTGATTGTATTCGGACTACTGTACTGTACTCAGACCCAAGGTCAAGTCAGAGCTCAATAAGGTCTCTGTGGTCAAGATATTATAAAAAGGCCTTTTAATATAGAGATAGAGGCTGTAATATCAATTATCCTAGTAATTATAATACTAATTATGATCATTTCCTCATTAGTTGTCATGTCCCTGGGGTGGTCAGTGCCCAGACTGCAGCGCTGGGTAGGAGTTTAACCTTCATGTGCTGTGATAACCTCATAGCATCATTCAGGAACTACCTAGGGGATCAGCATTCCGCATCAATCCCCACAGGCCCCAGAGTTCTCCTATAGAAATACAGGTCTCTGGTTATAAAACTAGGTATGTACCGTACATGGATGTGTGAAACTGGTGAGACATTCTGGTGATACATTCTCATTCTTTGTGAGAGTAAGTATGTTGTATGAATATGTGTGGGTCTACAGCAGCAGGCAGCCCAGTGTGTGTCCTCTTAGTTGCAGCCGAGAGAGAGAGAGAGATGGACAGATCAGCTGTGTTCCATTAGATAATGTGAGGCAAGACAGAGGTCTAGCAATAACTCAGATTCACAGTACCTTTAGGACATACTGTAACTGCTTGCTCACTGTTCTACTTCCTTTTCCCCCTCTCTTTATCTTCTTATCTTCTCTTCCTGTCTGACAGTGTTTTCTATTAGACTGTGTCTCTCCTCCATTATTTCATTCAATCCACTGTGTTAGGCTTCATCCCCAAAGCATTAAAACAAATGGTACAATGGAAACACAAAACACTCCCAGAGATGGAGGCAGGTATAAATATACCTGTGTGTTATGTGTAGTATTTTCCTGTGCCATTCTGTCCAGCCTGGACTCAGGGTTAGACGTAACATAGTAAACGAAAATCCGGAATACTGAAATTAGTATGATATGTTACGTTTGGTATGGTATTCATTTGTGGATGTCCATCATACATTTTGTATGATATGTTACGAATTACAATTCATATTATATGTTACTAATTGCTATTCGTACAATTTGTTACGAATTTGCAAAAAGTACAATATGTTACAAATTATAATTTGTTGTGGCTAATGTTAGCTAGGTGGCTAATGTTATCCAGGCTAGGGGTTAAGGTTGGAGTTAATATTATGAGTTAGGTTAAAGGGTTAAGGTTATGGGAAGGGTTAGCTAACATGCTAAGTAGTTGCAAAGTAACTAAACAGTAGTAAATAGTTGCTAATTAGCTAAAACAATTATATTTTAGTTAGTTTATCATACTAACGTCATCAACATTTCATGAATTGTAACCACTTTTAAATGGACATACTGTACATCCATAATTTCAAAGCTCACTACATTGAATCACACAATTTAAAAGCCCATTTCATAGTGAATGTTACAAACTGGACTATATGTGTGGTCTTCTGTAGCTCAATTGGTAGAGCATGGCGCTTGTAACGCCAGGGTAGTGGGTTCGATCCCCGGGACCACCCATACGTAAAAATGTATGCACACATGACTTAAGTCGCTTTGGATAAAAGCGTCTGCTAAATGGCATATTATTATTATATGTAGTAACTTACTATGAAGAGATGGTGATTGGGTCTAAATAGGTGTTTGATGTTTGGTAGTCAAAATTCTGTGTCTTTAACTGCCATTTCCCGAAAGTAGGGAATTGTTGATATGTTGTGAAATTTCCATTCTAGATTACATTTTCTTCTGAAAAATATGCAAAAAATGCATTTTAGTATTTAGTATTTTAGTATCTTTAGTATTTTACAGATAGAAAGATAACAAAAAATATTTATCCACAATCTGCTATGTATACGTCCGGTCCTTGAGTCTCTTAACAAAATGAAACCAAACAATTTAGGCTGACTTCATCCAGTTTCCAGAAAATAATATTTGTGTGATATGCAAATATGCACATATGTTTTGTGCATATATTTGCATATTTTATTAGGGTGTGGTGCCTGGCCTTCTGTCTTATGTAACCATACCAAACGTAACATCATACTAATTTGAGTGTCCCTTTTCCGTTTGAGTGCTATGTTACATCTAGTCTATCAGACCAGGCTGTTGTGTCCCATTCCCTGAGACAGTGACAGGCAGCAATGCACTGAGCTCCCAGCACCTCACAGTCACAGTACAGTCACTCCAACCCCAGGAGGATCCACTGCTTTTCTATGGCAGGAGGGTCTGCTAAGTTTGAGGCTAACCCTCTTTTTCATTTCTCTTGAAACTGATTTTTGCAAGTGTTTCAAGTGTTTCCCCTCTTTGCAGATAGGCTTCCACCCCTGGGATTTGGTAGTATGATTATAGCATTTTCCTCTCGCACAGATATAGTCTAATAGCTGTAATCTTACCGTATCCTTGAGTAAATACATATATTTTCGATTTGTGAATACATATATATTTTCAATTTGTGAATATAGACAGATTATCAGGATATAGTAAAAGTGGACTCCCTATATAATTGGCTAAAGGCCATGTACTAAAAAGGCTTTTTATGTTCTTGCATGATAACATACAGTACATTATCTGCTATGCATTGAATTAATACGATTGTCTTTAGTTTGTGTAAATCTGACTAGACTGAAATGTATTCCTGTGGTCAGTGGTACATAGTGTATACAGTCAGTCAGACAGTGTCTCTGCCTGGCCAGCCACAGCAGCAAGTGACTAGTGGAGAGAGAGACACTCTCAGGTCTCAGCTGGAGCTGCTGGTGGGGTGTTTGTGAGCTGGCGGTGGGGTGTTTGTGAGCTGGTGGTGGGGTGTTTGTGAGCTGGTGGTGGGGTGTTTGTGAGCTGGTGGTGGGGTGTTTGTGAGCTGGTGGTGGGGCTGGTGGTGGAGTGTTTGTGTGCTGGTGGTGGGGCTGGTGATGAGAATGCAAGGAAGGTCTACAGTAGCCTCAACAGCACTCTCTTGGGAAGCAACATGGTGTAGCCGGAGGACAGCAATTTTCCACACTCCTCTGGGTACATTAACTTCAACACAAAACCTAGGAGGCTCATGGTTCTCACCCTTTTATATAGACTTACACACTAATTATAACAACTTCTGGAGGACGTCCTCCAACCTATCAGAGCTCTTGCAGCATGAACTGACATGTTGTCCACCCTATCAAAGGATCAGAGAATGAATCTAGTACTGATAGCATAAGCTACAGCTAGATAGCACTGCAGTGCATAAAATGTGGTGAGTAGTTGACTCAGAGAATGAAAATGATTGAACAGTTTTGAACAAATTAATTTCTTCAAAAGTAATGCAGCAGCAGCAGAGAGAGAGAGAGCTAGTTATATTTAATTGTATATTTTTAACTTTCACTTAGCTAATGCAGCTAGCTAATTTAGCCTACTCAAACACCCGGCTTAAACAGAGAGGAATGCTATTTATACTGAACAGAAATATAAACGGAACATTTAAAGTGTTGGTCCCATGTTTAATGAGCTGAAATAAAATATCCCAGAATTTTTCCATACGCACAAAAAGCTTATTTCTCTCAAATGTTGTGCACAAATTTGTTTACATCCCTGTTAGAGAACCTTTCTCCTTTGCCAAGAGAATCCATCCACCTGACAGGTGTGGCATATCAACAGCATGATCATTACACAGGTGCACCTTATGCTGGGGACAATAAAAGGCCACTCTAAAATGTGCAGTTTTGTCACACAACACAATGCCACAGATGTCTCAAGTTCTGAGGGAACGTGCAATTGGCATAATGACTGCAGGAATGTCGACTAGAGCTGTTGCCAGATAATGGAATGTTCATTTCTCTACCATAAGCCGCCTCCAACGTCATTTTAGAGAATTTGGCAATACGTCCAACCGGCCTCACAACCGCAGACCACGTGTAACCACGCCAGCCCAGGTGGGGAAAAACTTGGTTGATTGGCTGGGCCTTGCTCCCCAGTGGGTGGGCCTGGCTCCCAAGTGGGTGGGCCTATGCCCTCCCATGCCCACCCATGGCTGAGCCACTGCCCAGTCATGTGAAATCCATAGATTAGGGCCTACTGGATTTATTTCAATTGACTGATTTCCTTATATGAACTTTAACTCAGTAAAATCGTCGCAATTGTTGCATGTTGCGTTTATATATTTGTTCAGTATATGTTAGCTCTGGATAAGCGCGTCTGCTAAATGATGTAAATGTAGCTAGCTGGCTAAGGCTATCCAACACTGGAACTCTTCCAAGTCAAGGTAAGCTTTCGGTTTTATTAATTTATTGCAACCGGGGTCTGCCGGTGTAACTGCGAAACTGCTTGCTGTACACTGTACTGCTTGATTGTAGCGGGTTTACTAACGCGTTGGTTATAATAGCTATGTTGACTATGACATTAGCTAATATGGTGACAACGATGTAGGTTGTGTATAGCGGTTAGCGGTTATGGTATGAAGGTTTGGCTTGTAAAGTTTTTTTCGCCTGGTCACAGACAGCTGTTGTGTTGTGCGCTGAAGTCCACAACCGAAAAGAAAAGGTGAGAGAAGGAGAGCACGTAGATGCGAGAAGGAATTACAGTGAGGGAAAAAAGTATTTGATCCCCTGCTGATTTTGTACGTTTACCCACTGACAAAGAAATGATCAGTCTATAATTTTAATGGTAGGTTTATTTGAACAGTGAGGGAAAAAAGTATTTGATCCCCTGCTGATTTTGTATGTTTGCCCACTGACAAAGAAATGATCAGTCTATAATTTTAATGGTAGGTTTATTTGAACAGTGAGAGACAGAATAACAACAAAAAAATCCAGAAAAACGCATGTCAAAAATGTTATAAATTGATTTGCATTTTAACGAGGGAAATAAGTATTTGACCCCCTCTCAATCAGAAAGATGTCTGGCTCCCAGGTGTCTTTTATACAGGTAACAAGCTGAGATTAGGAGCACACTCTTAAAGGGACTGCTCCTAATCTCAGTTTGTTACCTGTATAAAAGACACCTGTCCACAGAAGCAATCAATCAATCAGATTCCAAACTCTCCACCATGGTCAAGACCAAAGAGCTCTCCAAGGATGTCAGGGACAAGATTGTAGACCTACACAAGGCTGGAATGGGCTACAAGACCATCGCCAAGCAGCTTGGTGAGAAGGTGACAACAGTTGGTGCGATTATTCGCAAATGGAAGAAACACAAAATAACTGTAAATCTCCCTCGGCCTGGGGCTCCATGCAAGATCTCACCTCGTGGAGTTGCAATGATCATGAGAACGGTGAGGAATCAGCCCAGAACTACACGGGAGGATCTTGTCAATGATCTCAAGGCAGCTGGGACCATAGTCACCAAGAAAACAATTGGTAACACACTACGCCGTGAAGGACTGAAATCCTGCAGCGCCCGCAAGGTCCCCCTGCTCAAGAAAGCACATATACATGCCCGTCTGAAGTTTGCCAATGAACATCTGAATGATTCAGAGGAGAACTGGGTGAAAGTGTTGTGGTCAGATGAGACCAAAATCGAGCTCTTTGGCATCAACTCAACTCGCCGTGTTTGGAGGAGGAGGAATGCTGCCTATGACCCCAAGAACACCATCCCCACCGTCAAACATGGAGGTGGAAACATTATGCTTTATAATAAATAATATAATATGCCATTTAGCAGACGCTTTTATCCAAAGTGACTTACAGTCATGTGTGCATACATTTGTGTATGGGTGGTAGTGGGGATCGAACCCACTACTCTGGCGTTACAAGCGCCGTGCTCTACCAGCTGAGCTACAGAGAACAGAGGACTTTGGCCATGTACCGTCAAATCTTGGGTGAGAACCTCCTTCCCTCAGCCAGGGCATTGAAAATGGATCGTTGATGGGTATTCCAGCATGACAATGACCCAAAACGCACGGCCAAGGCAACAAAGGAGTGGCTCAAGAAGAAGCACATTAAGGTCCTGGAGTGGCCTAGCCAGTCTCCAGACCTTAATCCCATAAAAAATCTGTGGAGGGAGCTGAAGGTTCGAGTTGCCAAACGTCAGCCTCGAAACCTTAATGACTTGGAGAAGATCTGCAAAGAGGAGTGGGACAAAATCCCTCCTGAGATGTGTGCAAACCTGGTGGCCAACTACAAGAAACGTCTGACCTCTGTGATTGCCAACAAGGGTTTTGACACCAAGTACTAAGTCATGTTTTGCAGAGGGGTCAAATACTTATTTCCCTCATTAAAATGCAAATCAATTTATAACATTTTTGACATGCGTTTTTCTGGATTTTTGTTGTTGTTATTCTGTCTCTCACTGTTCAAATAAACCTACCATTAAAATTATAGACTGATCATTTCTTTGTCAGTGGGCAAACGTACAAAATCAGCAGGGGATCAAATACTTTTTTCCCTCACTGTATACAACAAGCAAAGTGATGATGCTGTTTGTATGTGGCAGCTATGAAAGTGAACCATGTGTGCTGTTGATCTGGGGTGTATTCATTCCGCTGATTCTGTTGAAATATGTTTCTTAAATGGAAGCAAACGGAAAGAAACTAGGATAAACCTACCTCAATTTGTCCAATAGAAACTTTCTTTTGCAACTGTTTGGACTAATGATTACACCCTAGATCAACTAGATGCAGGCAAGCGTGTGCAAGGCGGTATTGAATGTGTCACTGTCACCTTGATTACTCCAATTTGTGTCTCGACCTGTGCACCTACGTTATACACTTCCATTCGTTGGCTAGATTGTAGCAACCTCATGATGGGCAAATTGAAAATTAGAGTATCATGTAGTAGCCTAAACCTATCGATGTTATATTGAGCTGGGTGACTGGAATATGAATGACAGTCATCCAATATGCTGTAATATAAATTAAGGCCATGCTCATTTTAAAACAAATCTCCCTAATCTTAAACAGCACCGACTGCCCCTGGTATACAGTTATAGAAGACTTGAAGAGAGAAAGGGATGGAGAGGGGGTTGAAGAGAAAGGGAGAAGGGAGAGAGAGATAAGGGTGTTGCTGTTTTGGTCTCCTGACTAGAGCCTAACATGCACTACTGTATGCACACATTACACAGTCCTGATCCTTCTCTTTAACCCAATGGATCCCAAGCTAAAATCCGTGTTTTTTTTTGTTTTGTTTTACTACATTTTTAGGCTCATATTGGAGTGTCACATATTTTCCTTTTCAGGACTACCAGGGCTAAAAGTAGCGCATACAACTATTTGACATAAACATTTGCATTCATGAGTTTTATTGTCAAATGTCAATTTTTAAAAATAAGGTCCGCCAAGCAAAAACCGGATAAAGAAAATATTTATAGAATGTTGTAAATACATAAATAGTTTACACACTGGGAAATGAATATTGAACTAGTCTTTGACAACTGTGTAACGTTTGGAGTTTGCGACAGCAACTATGTGAGTGTATTACAATATTATAGACACTATATCATGGAGGGAAACGACTAAAATCAACTATAATATCCATAAAACAACACCCATTGTCTAATGCTACCAACCCATGTCTGTGATGTGGCTGTAAGGTCACAAGGGATCAGTCTATTACTAGTCAACACCAGTAGTTGCACTAGTAGTTGACTGACCCCTTGTGACCCCACAGTTACCATGATGACAGCACAGGCTCTGGTTTATTTATGGCTTTACACAGAAAGAGAGAGATACCTTGATTCTGAGAGCAAACATATTAGACATATTTATACGTATTTATTATAATGTATTGTAATATAAATGTATTTATATTATGATAAATCTGATATTAATATCTGATTATAACACAATCTGTTTGTCACACCCTGGCTCTGGGACTCTATATGTTGAGCCAGGGTGTGTTCATTCTGTTGTGTTTATTTCTATGTTGGCTAGAGTGACTCCCAATCAGAGGCAACGAGTGTCAGCTGTCGTTGGTTGTCTCTGATTGGGAGCCATATTTAAACTGTCTGTTTTCCCTTTGTGTTTGTGGGTTTTTGTTCCGTGTTGGTCATTGTTACCGTGGACTTCACGAGTCGTTTCTTGTTTTGTTTATTGGTGTCTATTATCACTAAAGATAATAAAGTTAACCATGTTCGTTCATCACGCTGCGCCTTGGTCTATTCAATACGACGATCGTGACACTGTTGAATAATCACAGACTGTGAATCATTTTTAATTCCAGTAATAGGTTACTTCTTGTTAAATAACGGTTCAGTTAAGTCAATACAATCTAGCTGGATAGGCCTACTCAATAAAGCATGTGATTAGACAATTAGTTGACAATAATACTATTTTCTATAAATAAAACAGTTTGAACTCACCAGTCTAGAGCTGTGTTCGAATACTCATACTAACCGCACTAACCGTACTATTTGTGACGTATTTTGAGTATATAGTAAGATTACTGGTCATAGTATGGATATAGTTAGTATGCCAAAAGTTCCCGTATGTCATACTACAGTATACAAGCAAGGGACACTATTTCTGTGCTTTTAGGGCCCATAATGCAATTCTTCAGAAAATGGGCGTGACTTCACAACGTTTTCAGATTTTAAGAAAATGGCGGAAAATATGCAGACGAAGTCCAACGAGAGTGGATACAAATTCATTGCTTTAACTAATTATGAAAAATATTAAGAAAATGTTCAGCAATGTAATAAAATAATGACTTTTCAAATAAGTTACCGTACATGTTATGTTGGCTGACAATTTGTTAGCTACGCTATCCTTACGAACATCATAGCATATCATTACAGCAGTATGTACAGGTATGTTAGCTAGCTACCTAACGTTAGTTGGCTACTAATACATCGAACTTGCCAGTATATTAACTATATGCTATGTAACTAACTACCCACATTTTATTGACTTGATTATTCCCTCATTCTTAGTTTAGCTAAGTGGTATAGTTGTTGTGCGTTCTCAATGGACATTCGGGTGCGTTCGTAAATTCGCTCTGGCTATCTACTCCGATTTCAGAGCACTCTCATCTGATGTGTACCTGTGCCAGAGCGCAGAATAACTGATGAATTTACGAATGCTCAACACTAGTTGAATATGGCCGGTGTCAGTAAACGTCTGCAAAAAAGTGTAATTTAATTGTTGCCAGCAGCACAATTACCGTAACCAATGCTCTGGATAACATGAAAACAGCCTAACCAGCTCTGCTAGGGCGGGTAAAATCAAATCAAATCAAATTGTATTTGCCACATGCGCCGAATACAACAGGTGTAGACATTACAGTGAAATGCTTACTTACAAGCCCTTAACCAACAATGCATTTTTTAAAGATTTTTGTTGTTGTTAAGTGCTAAGTAAAATAAAATAAAAAAGCAAATAACTAAAGAGCAATAGTAAAATAAAATAACAGTAGGGAGGCTATATACAGGGGGGTACCGGTGCGGGGGCAATTTTGAGGGCCTTCCTCTGACACCGCCTGGTATAGAGGTCCTGGATGGCAGGGAGCTTGGCCCCAGTGATGTACTGGGCCGTACGCACTACCCTCTGTAGTGCCTTGCGGTCGGAGGCCGAGCAGTTGCAATACCAGGCGGTGATGCAACCAGTCAGGATGCTCTCGATGGTGCAGCTGTAGAACTTTTTGAGGATCTCAGGACCCATGCCAAATCTTTTCAGTCTCCTGAGGGGGAATAGGCTTTGTCGTGCCCTCTTCACGACTGTCTTGGTGTGTTTGGACCATGATAGTTTGTTGGTGATGTGGACACCAAGGAACTTGAAGCTCTCAACCTGTTCCACTACAGCCCCGTCGATGAGATTGGGGGCGTGCTCAGTCCTCTTTTTTTTCCTGTAGTCCACAATCATCTCCTTTGTCTTGATCACGTTGAGGGCGAGGTAGTTATCCTGGCACCACACGGCCAGGTCTCGGACCTCCTCCCTATAGGCTGTCTCATCGTTGTCGGTGATCAGGCCTACCACGGTTGTGTCGTCTGCAAACTTAATGATGGTGTTGGAGTCGTGCCTGGCCATGCAGTCATGGGTGAACAGGGAGTACAGGAGGGGACTGAGCACACACCCCTGAGGGGCCCCCGTGTTGAGGATCAGCGTGGCAGATGTGTTATTACCTACCCTTACCACCTTGGGGCGGCCCGTCAGGAAGTCCAGGATCCAGTTGCAGAGGGAGGTGTTTAGTCCCAGGGTCCTTAGCTTAGTGATGAGCTTTGAGGGCACTATGGTGTTGAACGCTGAGCTGTAGTCAATGAATAGCATTCTCACGTAGGTGTTCCTCTTGTCCAGGTACGAAAGGGCAGTGTGGATTGCAATAGATATTGCATCATCTGTGGATCTGTTGGGGCGGTATGCAAATTGGAGTGGGTCTAGGGTTTTCTGAGATAATGGTGTTGATGTGAGCCATGACCAGCCTTTCAAAGCACTTCATGGCTACAGATGTGAGTGCTACGGGTCGGTAGTCATTTAGGCAGGTTGTCTTAGTGTTCTTGGTCACAGGAACTATGGTGGTCTGCTTGAAACATGTTGGTATTACAGACTCAGTCAGTGAGATGTTGAAAATGTCAGTGAAGACACTTGCCAGTTGGTCAGTGCATGCTCGGAGTACGCGTCCTGGTAATCCATCCCGAAGTGACACTGAGATGACTACTGCACGCGTCTCTCAGTGGTCAACCCTCCATGGTGGGAGCAAGAATCTGCGCTCCCCTTCCGTAAACAAGCCAAACGCGGGTTAGGAATGAAGGGCAGTGTAGTATAGGGCCGTGTTCAGTATCGATGGGACTATTAGATCACAGATTTTCAGCACAATTGGTGTGTTTGTCATACATTTATTAATATTAGAATCACTAAATATGCGCTGGCGATACTGTGGGATCCATAGGGTTACGTCAAATAGGTATTTAGTGGCTGGTTCCTGCTGTGCAGTGGAGCTGAGAAAACAAATTTGTCTTTCAAACAAGCAGGGGCAGGTAGACACCTCCCTCCCATGGGGCCACCTGGGGAGGCTGCTTCTCCATGGGCCATCGCTAGAGACACCCAGCCCGTACCACAGCTGATTACCCAAGGGAGGCCCAGGCAGAAAGAATGGTTTCCTGATTTATAAAAATAACCAAGTGCTGCGTGGCCGTGTGGAGATTACTCACCGTAGAGGACCTGGGGAATCTACCTCATCGAGACTGGAGACTAGCTACCACCAGAGATAGATGCCTTATGAGGTTGTTTTTGTTTTTATCGTGGAGCCGTGTGCGTGTTTATTTTTATTTTATTTAACCTTTATTTAACCAGGAAAGCCAGTTGAGAACAAGTTCTCATTTACAACTGCGACCTGGCCAAGAATAAAGCAAAGCAGTGCGATAAAAACAACAACACAGTTACATATGGGGTAAACAAAACATAAAGTAAAAAATACAACAGAAAAATATATATACAGTGTGTGCGAATGTAGGAAATTATGGAGGTAAGGCAATAAATAGGCCATAGTGCAAAATAGTTACCATTTCGTATTAACACTGGAATGATAGATGTGTAAAATATTATGTGCAAGTAGAGATACTGGGGTGCAAATTAGCAAAATAAATAACAATATGGGGATGAGGTAGTTGGATGGGCTAATTACAGATGGGCTGTGTACAGGTGCAGTGATCGGTAAGCTGCTCTGACAACTGACGCCTAAAGTTAGTGAGGGAGATAAAAGTCTCCAGCTTCAGAGATTTTTGCAGTTCGTTCCAGTCATTGGCAGCAGAGAACTGGAAGGGTGTGTATGTGTGTGTCTGTGTGTATGTGTGTGTCTGTGTGTGTATGTGGGTGTGTGTATGTGGGTGTGGGTGTGGGTGTGGGTGTGGGTGTGGGTGTGTGTATGTGTGTGTGAGTGTGTGCCAGCTGTGACCTGTGAATCCATCCTGTCTGTCCCAGTAGGTACTCCCAGTCCTCTCCTCTCCTCTGTATGACCTGAAAGAGGAAGCACACACATGAAACTCTCACCTGCTCACAGGTGTTTACTGGGAAAAATCCTGGCCCAGAGCAACTGCCTTAAACTGAGTGAATAATGAGCGGAAGAAACTATGTTTCTAATGTATTTTTCTCTAATATACACACACACACACACACACACACACACACACACACACACACACCTCCATACTTTCCTTTCAAGAAATAAAGGAGAACCTTAGCAAGGTCATTGAATTTCTTTAAAGATGTGAGTGTTCTGGTCAAATTAAGTTGAGTCTTTCTATTGTGTAGGTCTCACTGGAGTGTGAAATTTGAACATTCTTGCCCCTGCCTCGTGAGTTTATATATGTTTTCAGTTCCAGGTGAATTAGTGTATTTGCACCTGTTGGAGAACTGTTTGCAGAGTGTCATGGTCAGCTTCCGACTGGTGATGGGAGTTTCGAGGGAGTTAACCAGGGGAGAATACTAGAATGTGAGTTAACCAGGGGAGAGAGGCTGAGAGGCTGGTGCTGCAGCTGCTGAAGAGCCATTGATCAAACCAAGCTGCATGATTGAATTAGAGGCCCTGCCTGCCGTTGCACAGCTCCTGTACCGGGAAATCAGCCGAAATTATTCATATCCCCTCCAGGCCAGCACAGGAGAGGAGGAGAAGGAGAGGGAGAATGAAAAAGCTGGGGAGAGCTCATCAGTTTAGCAGAGAACCTGCTCATGGAGTTAAGAGAGTATTCTCCAGCCATTTCCCTGACTGACAGCTGCTTGTGAAGTGTCGAAATGGCTACGATCTCCACCTGTATGTTGTGACAGTTTGTGACAGTTTGCCCATGCACTTTTAATTTTTTTTTTTGCTTGGTGGGTCGTTCTTGAATTGCGGTGGCATATGCGCCCCTCGACTGTGCATCAATGAAAAACATTTTAATATGACAAATAGTTACACATAATACATGTTTTCGTTTATATTGAACTATTTATTAAGGATAAAACATAATGCAAGTCCTTTATACTGAAAAAGTGTATTAATGCTTTGTTTAAAGTACTTAGGGTGAGCAAATAGGCTTTTCCCAGTAGTAATGTGTAGAGTTGTTGTGACATGTTTTGGGGTTTAGAGATACAGTGGCTTGCGAAAGTATTCACCCCCCTTGGCATTTTTCCTATTTTGTTGCCTTACAACCTGGAATTAAAATTGATTTTTTCGGGGTTTGTATCATTTGATTTACACGACATGCCTACCACTTTGAAGATGCAAAATAATTTTTTTGTGAAACAAACAGGAAATAAAACAAAAAAACAGAAAACTTGAGCATGCATAACTATTCACCCCAATGACTTTTTTCTGGTCACTCTTCTGTAAAACCCAGCTCTGTGGAGTGTACGGCTTAAAGTGGTTCTATGGACAGATACTCCAATCTCTGCTGTGGAGCTTTGCAGCTCCTTCAGGGTTATATTTGGTCTCTTTGTTGCCTCTCTGATTAATGCCCTCCTTTCCTGGTCCGTGAGTTTTGGTGGGCGGCCCTCTCTTGGCAGGTTTGTTGTGGTGCCATATTCTTTCCATTTTTTAATAATGGATTTAATGGTGCTCCATGGGATGGTCAAAGTTTCTGATATTTTTTTATAACCCAATCCTGATCTGTACTTCTCCACAACTTTGTCCCTGACCTGTTTGGAGAGCTCCTTGGTCTTCATGGTGCCCCTTGCTTGGTGGTGCCCCTTGCTTAGTGGTGTTGCAGACTCTGGGGCCTTCAGAACAGGTGTATATATACTGAGATCATGTGACAGATTATGTGACACTTAGATTGCACACAGGTGGACTTTATTTAACTAATTATGTGACTTCTGAAGGTAATTGGTTGCACCAGATCTTATTTAGGGGCTTCATAGCAAAGGGGGTGAATACATATGCACGCACCACTTTTCCGTAATGTATTTTTTATAATTTTTTGAAACAAGTAATTTTTTTAATTTCACTTCACCAATTTGGACTATTTTGTGTATATCCATTACATGAAATCCAAATAAAAATCAGTTTAAATTACAGGTTGTAATGCCACAAAATAGGAAAAACGCCAAGGGAGATGAATACCTTTGCAAGGCACTGTATCTATCATTTTGAAAGCTAGAAAGTGAACAAAATATTTATTGTATAAATCAATAAAAACGAAGAAGGCTTTTGAACTATGTATTTTCTCACGTTTCCACCAAATTGACTTATTGCGGAAAAAGATCAGTGCGTGATGACATAGTGCACACAATGTACTTTTCCGCTTAAGTTTCCATGTACCAAGTAAAAATCTAAACTTCAATATGTTTCCATCACATTTTCAACTATACCGATAGTTTTGTCACAAAACTATTGCATTTAAAAGCAAATGTGCCTACTTTGGTCTTGGCACATGCGCTCTAGCCAACAGCTCGCAGATACAGTGCGGGTAGGATAGTCTACATAATGAGATTACTATGGCAGTCAAGCATTGATCATCATGTCACCAGAATAAGACCCTCAATATTTATTGGAAAGGATCATCAAGCTAATCACTGTGCACTTTCACCAACCTGTCAAAATTGTTACCCAGAAATGATTTGATATTGAGATAAAAATGGCTGCCTTGGACCTTTAAGAAAATCCTTAATAACCTAAAATGTCTCATAGGTGTTAACTCTTACTACTCCTACTGGAGGCACAATGTTATCATAATGGTAAAACTATTTAAAGTCATTAAGCTGCCATATTAGTTGATTTAGAATATGTACCCAAAAACATTTACATTTAAAAAGAATGCCATTGTCATATAATTATAATGCCATGCCCAAATGCCACCGCAATTCAAGAACAACCCTGCTGTTCGCTTTTTGCATTGTGAATTTAATCATTGAGGTAATTATATTTTAATGGTTTTAGGTTTAATGTCAAACTACTTGAACACTTTTTATTCCGCTCGTGTTACCTATAATCTGTACCTCTCCTGTATCAGTATTCATCCTCCTCGTCCTCGTCCTCCCTTCAGTTTGACCCATGCTTCTCACGGGGGCCATTGAAAACAGAAGTTACATTAAAGCTGGGAATTAAAAAGTGTCAGAGCATACATGCATATGCTAGTGTTTCTCCTAGTCTGGCCTGGGAAGAAAAATGACTGCAGTTTTATGTAAATCTGGGCTTTTTATGGATGAACATTTGCACAGTCGAGGGTCCCTTTTTGGCTCTCACACTTGAATGAGGACATATTTACTTTCTTGTAAACAATTTGAAATGTCTGTAGGCAAACTCTCCCTCTCTCCTTCGTTTGGGAAAGCAGATCCATCTTTCTCTGGCAGTTTGCGGACCTTCCAGAGTTTTCTTCTTGACGATCGATAGCTATGCATATTTCATCCTTTGGGTTATGAGCAGCCTTTTTTCCCTGCTGTGCCTTTTTATTTCTCCTCTATCACCCCACTGGGAAAACGGTGTGGATGTCTGCGGTCCCACTGTGAAATCCCCCCACCAAGTAGAGATGTAACACTGTCTCAACTGAAGGCCTTTCTCGCTGGGTTTTCACACCAGACTCTGGTGCTGAGCCAAGTCTGACTGAGAAACAGCACTGTAGTAAGTTAGCTAGCTAGCATTATTAATATGACCCAATTAACAGAAATATTCTAGACTCGCTCAGGGGAGTCTTTGTGTCCACAGAAGCAGCAGTTGTGTTAGTTATTGAATTTCATTTTTTATTTTTTTTTACAAAAACGTGTCTGAATTCTCAATGGTAACACTACAGACAGGGCATTCAAGCAGCAGCCTACTGTTTGCTGTCTACTGTCTACCACAGCACAGATTACAGTGGGGCTAGACAAGGTGAGTGGGAGCAGACTGGAGCAGGGAGTCAGGGACACATGACATTGTGAACCACTGTCTGCTCTGCCAATGACCTCTGCCCATTGAGAGACCAGTGTTAGTGGGAGTGTTATGAGTGTCCTAGACTGAGTCACACTGGGTTGACCTCCCTGAAGCAGCACTGTAAATCTCTGCCCACATTAGACTGCTGTACAGTGGGGGAAAAAAGTATTTAGTCAGCCACCAATTGTGCAAGTTCTCCCACTTAAAAAGATGAGAGAGGCCTGTAATTTTCATCATAGGTACACGTCAACTATGACAGACCAAATGAGAAAAAAAAATCCAGAAAATCACATTGGAGGATTTTTAATGAATTTATTTGCAAATTATGGTGGAAAATAAGTATTTGGTCAATAACAAAAGTTTCTCAATACTTTGTTATATACCCTTTGTTGGCAATGACACAGGTCAAACGTTTTCTGTAAGTCTTCACAAGGTTTTCACACACTGTTGCTGGTATTTTGGCCCATTCCTCCATGCAGATCTCCTCTAGAGCAGTGATGTTTTGGGGCTGTCGCTGGGCAACACGGACTTTCAACTCCCTCCAAAGATTTTCTATGGGGTTGAGATCTGGAGACTGGCTAGGCCACTCCAGGACCTTGAAATGCTTCTTACGAAGCCACTCCTTCGTTGCCCGGGCGGTGTGTTTGGGATCATTGTCATGCTGAAAGACCCAGCCACGTTTCATCTTCAATGCCCTTGCTGATGGAAGGAGGTTTTCACTCAAAATTTCACGATACATGGCCCCATTCATTCTTTCCTTTACACGGATCAGTCGTCCTGGTCCCTTTGCAGAAAAACAGCCCCAAAGCATGATGTTTCCACCCCCATGCTTCACAGTAGGTATGGTGTTCTTTGGATGCAACTCAGCATTCTTTGTCCTCCAAACACGACGAGTTGAGTTTTTACCAAAAAGTTCTATTTTGGTTTCATCTGACCATATGACATTCTCCCAATCCTCTTCTGGATCATCCAAATGCACTCTAGCAAACTTCAGACGGGCCTGGACATGTACTGGCTTAAGCAGGGGGACACGTCTGGCACTGCAGGATTTGAGTCCCTGGCGGCGTAGTGTGTTACTGATGGTAGGCTTTGTTACTTTGGTCCCAGCTCTCTGCAGGTCATTTACTAGGTCCCCCTGTGTGGTTCTGGGATTTTTGCTCACCGTTCTTTTGATCATTTTGACCCCACGGGGTGAGATCTTGCGTGGAGCCCCAGATCGAGGGAGATTATCAGTGGTCTTGTATGTCTTCCATTTCCTAATAATTGCTCCCACAGTTGATTTCTTCAAACCAAGCTGCTTACCTATTGCAGATTCAGTCTTCCCAGCCTGGTGCAGGTCTACAATTTTGTTTCTGGTGTCCTTTGACAGCTCTTTGGTCTTGGCCATAGTGGAGTTTGGAGTGTGACTGTTTGAGGTTGTGGACAGGTGTCTTTTATACTGATAACAAGTTCAAACAGGTGCCATTAATACAGGTAACGAGTGGAGGACAGAGGAGCCTCTTAAAGAAGAAGTTACAGGTCTGTGAGAGCCAGAAATCTTGCTTGTTTGTAGGTGACCAAATACTTATTTTCCACCATAATTTGCAAATAAATTCATTAAAAATCCTACAATGTGATTTTCTGGATTTTTTTCTTCTCAATTTGTCTGTCAGAGTTGACGTGTACCTATGATGAAAATTACAGGCCTCTCTCATTTTTTTAAGTGCGAGAACTTGCACAATTGGTGGCTGACTAAATACTTTTTTCCCCCACTGTATGTCAGTCATGTCTTCATGAGCAGCACACTCCGTCAGCGGGGCACAGAGAGAGGGTGAAGGAGAGAGAGAGGAAGAGCAGGGGAATGAGGGACGCGTCTCAATGTGACCGCAGTGGGTTGGACAGAGCTACTCTAAAGCGTACCTTATGCATCCCAGTTGAAACAGTTCGCGCACATATTATTATTCTTGAGACAAGCTGAGGTAGGTGGTGGGCCGACGCCGAAAACAGTGAAGTTGATCGATCTACATCGAAGGAGGAGCTGTTTCTGGTATATTCTTATGATTACTGTAAAATTTGTTGACTCCTTCAATTCTTGCACATTTTCTCAGAAAAAAAATGTATATTTCAACACTGTCTGCAAATTTGCGAACTGCTAAACTTGAATTTGAACTCCTATACATACCCATAAAATTAGGAATTAGAATACTAGAATGGACAGGAACCTTCTTATGATGGTCTAAAGGTCAGCCATTTTGGTCAGGGAGTTGGTCAACCCTGGTTTACCAGTGCTGTGATAAGATATTGTGTAAAATAATGAACTTGAAGAATTTATCTGCACTGTATGTTTGTTAGCTAGCTAGCCATACCGTTTTAGAGGAATGGTTCCATACATTTTTCAAATTAACAGCCAATATGCCAAAGTTCCATTCAAACAATGCAGTCAATCCACAGCCACACACTGGCTGAAATCAGTTGATGATAGGACTTAGACAAGTTGTAAATGCAAAAAGTACTGATATTGTATCTTATATCACTCACAGCCTTCCAAGAAAACAAAAAAGTTAGACATTTATGGTCAGTTGACATATATTTTAGAGGGTATTTATACAGAAAATATGTTTAAAACCGCTATAAACAGTTTTTATAATTATATGACCATTTTATATTGACTAATTCTATTACACAATTTCTGATATATCACATGCCTTTTATTTTCCTGCATAAGAAAAATCAGGATGTTGCATCTACTGCCATTAATTCCAATTATGCTGTTTTGGATTTCTCCCTGACCAATATGGCTGCCATATTCACCCCATACTGGAACTTTGATGATCTATGACATAGGCCCTTTAGTAATTTAATAGGATCTCTACAGTATGTACATACTCTCGTGATGAAGGCAGCCAATGGCCTGTAGAATTATAGAATGTTATACAATGGGTGGGTCTAATCCTGAATGCGGAATGGTTAAAACTGCATTCCAGCCGGTGTCTATTCCACAAGTCACCACCGGCTAAATCTATGACGTTAAATTGCCTATTTACTCTGTTCCATCTGACTGAGCAATCCACTGTCTCATCAGCCCAGCCAAGCAATTTATAAACTTGAATACATTATCTCACATTTCTTTTAGACTAACATTTAGTTTTCAACAGCGGAGATTTGTATAAACCTTGCTGCCTGTCTCTCCGACATTTGCAACATTGTTTCAATATTCAAATTCGATCTTCAGCTGTCCCATAGTAATGAATGTCTCAGGGCGAGACAGAGAGGCAAGCAGCATTTCTCAGCCAGTCGAAATCATGAGTCAGCTGGCATCATTTTTATGGATATACAGTACATTCAGAAAGTATTCAGACCCCTTGATTCTTTCCACATTTTGTTACGTTACAGCCTTATTCTAAAATTCATTAAATGTTTTTTTTTTCTCCCCCTCATCAATCTACACACAATACCCCATAATGACAAAGCAAAAACAGGTTTGTAGAAATGTATAAAAAATAAATAAATGAAATATAACATTTACATAAGTATTCAGATCCTTTAATCAGTACTTTGTTGAAGCACCTTTGGCAGCGATTACAGCCTTGAGTCTTCTTGGGTATGACACTACAAGCTTGGCACACATGTATTTGGGGAGTTTCTCACATTCTTCCCTGAAGATCCTCTCAAGCTCTGTAAGGTTGGATGGGGAGCGTCGCTGCACAGCTATTTTCAGGTCTCTCAAGAGATGTACGATCGGGTTCAAGTCCGGGCTCTGGCTGGGCCACTCAAGGACATTCAGAGACTTGTCCCGAAGCCACTCCTGTGTTGTGTTGGCTGTGTGCTTAGGGTCATTGTCCTTTTGAAAGGTGGACCTTCACCCCAGTCTGAGGTCCTGAGCGCTTTGGAGCAAGTTTTGATCAATTTTGATTTTGATTTTATTTTATTTTATTTGGCATTCAGGCCATAGAGTTCAATCTTGGTTTCATCAGACCAGAGAATCTTGTTTCTCATGGTCTGAGAGTCTTTAGGTGCCTTTTGGCAAACTCCAAGCGGGCTGTCATGTGGCTTTTATCAAGGAGTGGCTTCCGTCTGGCCACTCTACCATAAAGGCCTGATTGGTGGAGTGCTGCTGAGATGGTTGTCCTTCTGGAAGGTTCTCCCATCTCCACAGAGGAACTCTGGAGCTCAGTCAGACTGACCATCGGGTTCTTGGTCACCTCCCTGACCAAGGCCCTTCTCCCCCGATTGCTCAGTTTGGCTGGGCAGCCAGCTCTAGGAAGAGTCTTGGTGGTTCCAAATGTCTTCCATTTAAGAATGATGGAGGCCACTGTGTTCTTGGGGACCTTCAATGCTGCAGACATTTTTTGGTACCCTTCCCCAGATCTGTTCCTCGACACAATCCTGTCTCGGAGCTCTACGGACAATTCCTTCAACCTCATGGCTTGGTTTTTGCTCTGACATGCTCTGTCAACTGGGGGACCTTATATAGACAGGTGTGTGCCTTTCCAAATCATGTCCAATCAATTAAATTGACCACAGGTCGATTTCAATCAAGTTGTCGAAACATCTCAAGGATGATCAGTGGAAACAGGATGCACCTGAGCTCAATTGCGAGTCTCATTGCAAAAAATAATTTTATCAATTTTAGAATAAGACTGTAACGTAACAAAATGTGGAAAAAGCCAAGGTGTCTGAATACTTTCTGAATGCACTGTATACAAAGAAATGTCAATTGAAAAAAGGTCAAACGAAATGTGGAGCTAGTTTGCAGTCTTTCCAGCTTCAGTTTGAAGTGATTGTGTTAGCTTTGTTGTTGGCTAGCTCCTCACAAGTGTGTCCTGATGAGTGAGCACATTTTCTATGCCAGGCGAAATCGCGCCTCATTAGCTCATTGTTATGGATGTATCCAAATAAATGTCACTAGAAAACAGCTTAAACAAATGCAAATGCAGCTACTTTGCTGTTATTCTGGCTGCACTTTTTGGCTTGACTGTAAGTTTGCCTTAGTTGGCTAGCTAGCAAGCAAGCAAGTGATAAGAACGTTGCCAGCCAGTATGGCAATGGAACATTTAGAACGAACGACTGGGTAGCGTCCATAGATACAGAACAAAAAGACTGAGCAACCGAACCGATAGAACGAAAGACAAGCCGGCTTGGGTAGCAACCCTAGATTTGTGTCGGGGCTATATCTTGTGGAAGGATTAAATAGTATGAATAAATTCATAAAAATAACGTTTTTAATGAAAATATGTCAATCATTATTTTAATATGTTGGTAACTCATTGGTAACTCGACTTCGTCTCGGGCCTAACAACACCTGTGCCAATATATCCTCCAAACACCAGCTTCTCGGGCATTATCACTTAAATAGAAAAATCTGTTGGGAAATGAATATTTGAGTTTCAAATACTAAATATTTAATGAATGTGAGTATATTATGGTGATTTAAATGATTAACTTTCCTACTAACTTTCAAAAAATTGACGGTGCCAAAATCTTGCTAATCCATAATAACTATGACTTACTGTGAGATATGTTTTCCATGTATCACGGCTCAGGATAAGACCCAGATGCAGACACATGAGGCGGATAGTACGAGTCTCAGAGTTTATTATAGTACAAGGGGCAGGCAATCGGTAGGTCAAGGCAGGCAGAGTCGTAATCCAAATCAGAGTCAGGCAGGTACAGGACGGCAGGCAGGGTCAGGACAGGCAGAAAGGTCAGAACTGGGAAGACTAGAAAAAGCAAAAACTAGAGCACAGGAAACACGGGAACACGCTGGTAGGACTTGACGAGACAAGACGAACTGGCAACAGACAAACAGAAAACGCGGGTATAAATACACATGAGGTAATGGGAGACACCTGGTGGGGGTTGGAGACAATCACAAGACAGGTGAAACAGATCAGGGTGTGACACCATGCATATACGTTCGAACAAAGAACACCATCACAAATAGTGTTTCACCATTTATTGAGCACGGAGACAAATAGCAAAGGTGTCTCAGGCAGTATTTGAAGTATCTAAATATAATGTAACCTACCAATCAATGTATATCAAGTGTCGTGGAGGGCACAATCTTACAATGTTGCAGTCCAGAAATGAGAGCTTTACCATCTACAGTGGGGGGAAAAGGTATTTAGTCAGCCACCAATTGTGCAAGTTCTCCCACTTAAAAAGATGAGAGAGGCCTGTAATTTTCATCATAGGTACACGTCAACTATGACAGACAAAATGAGATTTTTTTTCTCCAGAAAATCACATTGTAGGATTTGTAATGAATTTATTTGCAAATTATGGTGGAAAATAAGTAACAATCACATTCCTCAGTAACATGTGAGTCAACCAAACTTTTAAACTCCTCCAAGGAAACAAGATCCTGGAGTTTCAAGCTGGTCTGGAGAGAATTCCAAGACCACGGAGCTGAATAGCGAAAACACTTTTTGCCTTGATCCGTTCTGATTTTAGGAACCGTTAAAAGTAAGTAGGAGTGAGACCGTAACTGGTATTTATTTAATGACCTTATCAATAAAGAACAGAGATAAAGTGGCATTTTTCCCAAAATATAGATCATAGTATACCTATATTTAAGCCTATGTAGTCAACAAAGACCAGCCAACAGCACTATAGAGATCACAGTGGTGTGTCAGACACTTTTGCTTGGTAATAATCCTAAAAGCTGTATGATACATGGAATAAAGTGCCTTCAGGGTAGTTCTTGAGGTCTGCATATAAATGACAACACAGTAGTCCAAGACAGAAAGGAATGAACACCGTACCAGCTCTTTTCTGGCCTCCAAAGAAAAACAAGCCTTATGCCGGTAATAAAAACCACAGCTCTATGGCACACCTGAGTGCAGCTCTATGATGTCAGACTTACAACCATCTGCCTTAACACACTGGGTTCTATTTGACAGGTAGTTAACAAACCACTCTAGAGCATGACCAGTAATCCCAATACAATTCAGTATCTGCACCAATACAGTATGGTCCACAGTGTCAAATGCCTTTGACAAATCTATGAACAGAGATACAGTACACAATGCAACTTCTTATCCAGAGCACAGTGAATATCATCCAAAACCTTCAATGTTGCTGTAACAGTGCTGTGGCTAGACCTGAAACCTGATTGCATACCACTCAAAATATTGTTTACCTGGAGGTAGGCCTTAAGCTGCTTATTGACTAGGGACTCCAATACTTTTGACAATTTTCACCGATAGTTATTCAGTAGAGTGGGCTCACCTCCTTTCAAAAGAGGTATTGACAAATGCTGATTTCCACAACTTGGGGATTTCATTACATTTTAGGGTGTTAAAAATGCAATGTCTGCAGCTAATTTTAATAGGCGGGGTCTAGACCATCAGTGCCAGGGGATTTTTTTTAAATAAATTGCTTTCAGGGCTCTACACACCTCTGAGACAGAGAAGGGTGAGAAGGAGAACCTGGAGAAGGAGTGGACAGGGGTATCAGGTAACACTCACTGGACTCTCGCCACACACTCACACATGCTACACTGATACTCCAACATGCACACACATGCACACACACACACACGGACACACACACACACATGCATATTGACGTCAAACACTCACACATACATACATTCACATTCCTTCACAGTCTTCACATATGCTGCTGCTACTCTCTGTTTATTATCTATACATAGTCACTTTACCCCTACCTACATGTACATAATACCTCCATTACCTCGACTAACCTGTACCCCTGCACATTGACTCGGTACTGGTACTCCTTGTATATAGCCTTGTTATTCTTATTTTATTGTGTTACTATTTTTCCTTTAGTTTATTTAGCACATTTTTCTTACTTACTTTTTAAAAACTCTGCATTGTTGGTTAAGGGCTCATAAGTAAGCATTTCACAGTAAGGTCTACACCTGTGACAAATAACATTTGATAATATTTCACATGGGGCTCATTTTGAACTTTAACCCTATCAATAGTTCAGAGTAGAGATTTCTCGGTTGCCACCTGTGAGTCTACCAGCAATTGTTTAGGAAACTGTGCATCTTTTTTGCATTCTAAACCTTTCACTACTTGCCAAAATTTTGAAGGATTATTCAGATTATCAGCAGTATATTTGAGGTAGTGGTCTGCTTTCGGGTCATAGCCACACCCTGATTCCGAAGGCGTTTAAAAGCCATCCTATTATCAGCCGAATCAGACCTTCTTGCTTTAGCCCACACAGCATTCCATTTTTCTTATGATTCCAGCTAGTTCATCTGAGAACCAAGGGTTGTCTCTGCCCTTAATTCTGTATTGTTTGAAAGGGACTGCTTGCTGCATACATCCTGGAATACTTTGTGGAAGTAAGAAAAGGCTAATTCAACATCAGGAATGAATTCAAATCTATTCCAGGCAATGTTAAAAACATAATGTAAAAAACCCTGAATCTTTTCATGGTGATATGTGGAGGTAATTTAGGAAATGTACGATCCCTTACACAGGCAACTGCACAGTGATCACTTATATCATTTGCAAAAACACCAGAAGCATTAGAACAATGAGGAGTGTTGGTTAAATGAAGATCAATCAAAGAGGATTTGAGGACACTTTGCATTCAACCTTGTTACAATGTTGACAATCTGAGTAAGATTATAGGTGTTACATAGATTATTGAGTAGATCAGAGTTGGATGTTAACCAGTCTAGGTTCAAGTCACCCATAAGCACGAATTCAGATTTGACATTGGATTGTATTTTTGAATTATTATCACAGAGTGCCAGCAATAGCAGATGGGGGTCTTTAACAATAGGAGACAACCAGATTCAAGGATGCAGAGAGATTTATATTCAAAGCCAGATATTCAAATTGGGCTTGGTAACAGAAGTCAGAATGGTCACCGAGAACTTGTCTTTTATGTATATAGCAACACCACCACCCTTAGATTTGCGATCTATCCGAAAAACGTTGTAACCATCAATGCTAATGACTTTGTCAGTGATAGATTTTTTTGCCAGGTTTCAGAAAGCATAAATACATCTGGGTGTGCGGTTTTTATCCAAATATTCTCAAAATCAAGATTCAGAAGAAGACTTCTTACATTTATGTGCAGAAACGTCAGACCATTTTGACTTTTCAATTCAGATGGTGTAGAAATGTCAGGATCTGGGTTAGATTGCACATTTCCTGACAGTAAAAGCAGCAAAATAATGGCAAGTCTAGATGGGATTTTACAGCATTTGGATTCACAAACAGTACTAGAACCATAGTCCAGAGGAACCAGAGTCTTTAACACAATGTATTTCAAAAAGGTGCGTACAGTCCAGAGACATGGTTAAGTACCGAAAGAACAATCCAGACATGTAAACGCAAGCGTGCGGTTTCTCCCATGTCGAATGGGGAAAACATGTAGAGTTCTCCAGTGCAATAGCGGGGCAAGGGTATGTTTCCTCCCTGGACGCAACATGGGAAAAACACTCAAAGTTCTCCGCATTTAAGAGGTATCGGGCCCTAAATGCATTATCCTCAGTGTAAGATTCAAGGGTAGAAAATAGCAACAGGAATATGTTTGTTTATAACAGGCCTATGAGGTTGCACACTAATCACAAATAGGCCTAAGCTACATTACATAAACTACAATAAAATAACAATAAAGTCCAAGTATTAAAAATCAGTTCCAGAGTAAAGGTCCACACGATCAATAATGACAAACCAATAATGACAAACCTCCTGGCATTGACAACTTAGATGGAAAGCTACTGAAGAATGTAGCTGACTCTATATCCACTCCTATCTGTCATATCTTTAATCTGAGCCTAGAGGAAAGTCTTCGTCCTCAGGCCTGGAGGGAAGCCAAAGTCATTCCGCTACCCAAGAGTGGTAAAGCGGCCTTTACTGGTTCGAACAGCAGACCTATCAGCTTGCTGCCAGCTCTTAGCAAACTGTTGGAAAAAATTATGTTTGTATACAATGCTATTTCTCTGTAAACAAATTAACAACAGACTTTCAGCATGCTTATAGAGAAGGGCACTCAACATGTACTGCACTGACACAAATGACTGATGATTGGTTGAAATAAATTGACAATAAGAAGATTATGGGAGCTGTACTGTTAGATCTCAGTGCAGCCTTTGATATTATTGACCATAACCTGTTGTTGAGAAAACGTATGTGTTATTACTTTTTAACCTCTGCCATATCGTGGATTCAGAGCTATCTATCTAATAAAATTCTGAGGGTTTTCTTTCATGGAAGCTTCTCTAATGTCAAACATGTAAAGTGTGGTGTACTGCAGGGCAGCTCTCGACTCTATTCTTTACCAATGACCTGCCACTGGCATTTTAAAAAGCCTGTGTGTCCATGTATGCTGATGATTCAACCATATATGCATCAGCAACCACAGTTAATGAAGTCACTGAAACCCTTAACAAAGAGTCTGTTTTGGAATGGGTGACCAGTAATAAACTGGTCCTGAACATCTCTAAAACTAAGAGCATTGTATTTGGTACAAATCATTCCCTTAGTTCTAGACCTCAGCTGAATCTGGTAATGAATGGTGTGGCTGTTGAACAAGTTGAGGAGACTAAATTACTTGGTGTTACCTTAGATTGTAAACTGTGTTGGTCAAAACATATAGATTAAATGGTTGTAAAGATGGGGAGAGGTCTGTCCGTAATAAAGAGATGCTCAGCTTTTTTGACACCACACTCCACAAAGCAAGTCCAGCAGGCTCTAGTTTGATCTTATTTTGATTATTGTCCAGTTATATGGCCCAGTGCTGCAAGGAAAGACCTAGTTAAGCTGCAGCTGGCCCAGAACAGAGTGGCACGTCTTGCTCTTCATTGGAATCAGAGGGCAAATATTAATACTATGCATGTCAGTCTCTCTTGGCTGAGAGTTGAGGAAAGACTGACTGCGTCACTTCTTGTTTTTATAAGAAACATGAATGTGTTAGAAATTCCAGATTGTTTGCATAGTCAACTTCCACACAGCACTGACACACACACACCCCACCAGACATGCACCAGGGGTCTTTTCACAGTCCCCAGGCCCAGAATAAATTCAAGGAAACGTACAGTATTATACAGAGCCATGAGTGCATGGAACTCCCTTCCATCTTATGTAGCACAAGTGAACAGCAAACCTGGTTTCAAATAACAAATAAAGCAACACCTCACTGCACATCGCCTCTCCTCCATGTGACCTACTTGTTGTGTGTATGTACTGACATATATGTGTAACTGATAGATTTTAAATGTATATCAATTGTAAAGTATTTTGTCTTTTTCGTTATGTGTCGGACCCCAGTAAGATTATCTGTTGCCATTGGCGTCGGCTAATGGGGATCCTAATAACTAAACAAATTTAACAATCCACAGGCTAAAGATAAAATTTGGATCAGAGACTGCGGTGTATGCGTGTAAATGTGTGCTGAAGGTGAGCGAAGCTCAGGGAAGAAGGGGGCAATTGGCAGCGGTACCTTACCAGACGGGGGGAGCAGGCCTGGGTAGTCGGTATCAAAGTCAGCAGGCTGAAAGGTGAGGGCCAAGCAGTGCAGCATGCCACGGGAGTAACCTAGGTATCACACCCGCTTGGGAGATGCTTGTGTGGGAGGCTGGGTATGAGAGGAGGCTTTCAACCAGATGGACAATATTTTATATAGCCAAGTAACTTGTTGACTATATTTTTAAAAATACTGTTGTATTTGGAATGATTATAACAAAAAAACACTTGCAAACAAACAAACAGAAGTGCATGAGACACACGGGTTCAGCTGCCGTCTTGGTAGGAATGTTTGGATACCGGCACGATTGTAAGTAACTCTAAAATGCACTAGACTGTTTAAGACAAAATCCACAAAGAAAAGACAACAGGCAAATGCATATGTGTTCCCAATGTCTAAATCGTGACGGCAGGGCTAGTTCAAAGTGCAGTAGGATGGTTCTCCTCTCAGGTGAGTAAATCAGCCCATACTTGGTGAATAGCACTAGGCTGATCTCTGCGAGCAGGACACAGGAGAGCTGAATAGATCATGTGAGACAAAACTGATAGACAAGAATGAATGAAAGAAATCATCACAGCAAAGGAATGTCGTTTGTGAGCTGGAAAATTAACATCCTGACAGTCTGAGGCAGGGTGCTCTGCAATCATCCTACTCCAACTATTGACAGGGATAATGTGGCATTTCTTATTTGTCAGTATGAATTAAATTAGTGGGTCCTGCCTTGATGACTGTATTAGATTTACACTACTTGTCCTATAGAGTTTTGTAGTCTTAAATTTTTACTTGGAATAAATTGATAGCTAAAATGCTTTTTGTCCCGGAATGGCATGCTAGCTAGTGATAAAGCTATCTGCTACTGCTAGCTAGCAACATACCTACTTATTGTAACTAGATAGCTACAGTGGGGAAAAAAGGTATTTAGTCTGCCACCAATTGTGCAAATTCTCCCACTTAAAAAGATGAGAGAGGCCTGTAATTTTCATCATAGGTACACGTCAACTATGACAGACAAATTGAGGAAAAAAAATCCAGAAAATCACATTGTAGGATTTTTTATGAATTTATTTGCAAATTATGGTGGAAAATAAGTATTTGGTCACCTACAAACAAGCAAGATTTCTGGCTCTCACAGACCTGTAACTTCTTCTTTAAGAGGCTCCTCTGTCCTCCACTCGTTACCTGTATTAATGGCACCTGTTTGAACTTGTTATCAGTATAAAACACACCTGTCCACAACCTCAAACAGTCACACTCCAAACTCCACTATGGCCAAGACCAAAGAGCTGTCAAAGGACACCAGAAACAAAATTGTAGACCTGCACTAGGCTGGGAAGACTGAATCTGCAATAGGTAAGCAGCTTGGTTTGAAGAAATCAACTGTGGGAGCAATTATTAGGAAATGGAAGACATACAAGACCACTGATAATCTCCCTCGATCTGGGGCTCTACGCAAGATCTCACCCCGTGGGGTCAAAATGATCACAAGAACGGTGAGCAAAAATCCCAGAACCACACGGGGGGACCTAGTGAATGACCTGCAGAGTGCTGGGACCAAAGTAACAAAGCCTACCATCAGTAACACACTACGCCGCCAGGGACTCAAATCCTGCAGTGCCAGACGTGTCCCACTGCTTAAGCCAGTACATGTCCAGGCCCGTCTGAAGTTTGCTAGAGTGCATTTGGATGATCCAGAAGAGGATTGGGAGAATGTCATATGGTCAGATGAAACCAAAATAGAACTTTTTGGTAAAAACTCAACTCGTCGTGTTTGGAGGACAAAGAATGCTGAGTTGCATCCAAAGAACACCATACCTACTGTGAAGCATGGGGGTGGAAACATCATGCTTTGGGGCTGTTTTTCTGCAAAGGGACCAGGACGACTGATCCGTGTAAAGGAAAGAATGAATGGGGCCATGTATCATGAGATTTTGAGTGAAAACCTCCTTCCATCAGCAAGGGCATTGAAGATGAAACGTGGCTGGGTCTTTCAGCATGACAATGATCCCAAACACACCGCCCGGGCAACGAAGGAATGGCTTCGTAAGAAGCATTTCAAGGTCCTGGAGTGGCCTAGCCAGTCTCCAGATCTCAACCCCATAGAAAATCTTTGGAGGGAGTTGAAAGTCTGTGTTGCCCAGCGACAGCCCCAAAACATCACTGCTCTAGAGGAGATCTGCATGGAGGAATGGGCCAAAATACCAGCAACAGTGTGTGAAAACCTTGTGAAGACTTACAGAAAACGTTTGACCTGTGTCATTGCCAACAAAGGGTATATAACAAAGTATTGAGAAACTTTTGTTATTGACCAAATACTTATTTTCCACCATAATCTACAAATAAATTCATTAAAAATCCTACAATGTGATTTTCTGGAATTGCTTTTCTCATTTTGTCTGTCATAGTTGACGTGTACCTATGATGAAAATTACAGGCCTCTCTCATCTTTTTAAGTGGGAGAACTTGCACAATTGGTGGCTGACTAAATACTTTTTTCCCCCACTGTAACTAGCAAGCTAGCTACATTACTAAGGTTGCTCCGTTCTAAGTTGGGAGTCATTTTATAGCTTTCATTGATGGTATCAGATTTCTATTATTAAATAAAAAATACTTTACCTGATAGCAGTTTGTCGGACGGAGATCTCTCTCTATAACTGTCATCAGCTATCTACTACCTTAGGTATGGATAACGTGACGTGATCAACAGAAATAGTACCATGGATTGAACATGAGTTTTGATTGGTTTACAGTTTAGTACTAGGCGGTGTTTGCCTGTCCAGCTAGGGAACATAACAGTAAGTATTTCAAAACAAAATAGCAAGAATTGACATTGCCAACAAACGGAAATGTGTTCAGAATAAATAAATATACACAATATGTTAAACCAACTCCTCCCTCAACAGAGATCGATCATCTTTAAAACTAAAGCAGATAGCTTGCTACGGCCCACTGCCTAAAGTTCGGTAGCCAAAGTCTACGCCCCTTCGTCGGTGATTGGTCAACAGTACGGATTCTTCAATTAAGTGTTTGTCGTCATTCAACGACAGACGACTTGTTTTCATGCACTTTTTTCACTTGAGAAATACTGTACCAAACATCTTAGATGTAAAATTGTGTGACTAAGACATCAACATTAATGACAGATTTCTTGATTTATCCGCAGATTGATTTTGACTATTTTGAGGAAGTGTTACTTTATGTTGTTGCTACGGAGTCTCAAGAGGGACAAACAGTAATATTGTAGCTTTTTTCTCATTTTTCAAGCGAATGTCTTTTTAAGGGAGTATGTGAGGCACAGATGTTCGCTTCGCCTAGCCGAGATCTGCTAGGAGCAAACCGAACCTAGTATGCGGATGCATTAATAGTATCCCACCCAGAATCCTCCACATGAGGTGAAGAGTGTTAATGTCTCCTCCTCTCCCTTTCCCTCTCCCCTCCTCTCTTTTCTCTCCTCTCCTCCCTCTCTTCTCTCCTCTCCTACTCTCCTCTCCTCTTCTTCCCTTTCCCTCCTGTCCTTCCTTTCCTTTCTTCCACTCTCCTCCTCCACCTCTCATCCTCTCTCATCTGCTTTCCTCTCCTCTTCCCCTGTCAGTACAGTAAGTAGCTCAGAGGAGCCCTGATGCAGGGAGGAAGAGAAGAAGAGAAGAAGGGAGGAGAGTAGTGATGGGGGGGGGGGGGGGGGCTGAGGGGATTGCTGGTCAGGTGGTCTAACTCCTCTGATGGTTCTGAGGAAGTTCAGGAGGAGTTCACTGTAAATGTCACTTTCTGCACTCTTAGTGTCATGAGAGAGTTGAGATGGATAGCAGAGGTGCTCTCTTTTTTCAATGTAAAAATGGAATGTAAAAATGTACTGAACGCAGCCCAGAAGTTAAATGGTGTGCTAGTGTGTGACAGCATGAGTTTAAGTGGAAGTGTGTTTTGTGCAGGAGATTGACGACCTTTAAAGTGGCATTTTGTCTCCATTCTGATGCGCTGCTGTTGGGGCTGCTCTTGTACAGATGTACAGATGACCTGCCCCTGTTAATTACCACGTTAATGATGCATCCTCATTAATGATGTTTGCAGTCTATTGAGCAAAGAAATTAGCAGAGGACTTGGGGCAGGCAGGAGAAAAAAAAGAGGGGGAAATGGTCAAAAGCAAACATTAAAGTGCTTGGGATTAGTGGGAGGGGTTCTGCTGGAGAGCTCTCTCTTGTGCAGTAGAGGACACATTCTGAAAAGTGCTTCAAACAGGAGTGTTTTAGTCAATCAAAAATACTGGACTTCCGTGTGGAATAGCAGCTCAGAGAGAGAGAACATCATGTCCATCTGTGAGCATAGCTCCCATTCCTTCTTTGTTCAAAAGTACATGTACATTCTTAGAAAAAAAGGTTATATCTGGAACCTAAAAGGGTTTTTCGGCTGTCCCCATAGGAGAACCTTTTAAAGAACCCTTGTTGGTTCCAGGTAGAACCCTTTTGGTTCCAAGTAGAATGCTTTTGGGTTCCATGTAGAACCCTTTCCACAGAGGGTTCTACATGGAACGCAAAATGGTTCTAACTGGAACCAAAAGGGGTTTTACCTGGAACCAAAATGGGGACAGCCGCAGAAACCTTTTGGAACCCTTTTTTCTGAGAGTGTACTGTAGCCTATTCACATATACAGTATGTCCGTAAAATGTGACTTGAATTGGTTATGGAGGACATTTGAGTCATCCTTTGTCCATTAATGCAGCAAGATATGAGTTTCTCCTCACATTCATACAACTAACTCTACAGTGCAGACTGACCTATGCTGACCTACTGAACACCTTATTATACAGTGAAAGTTTTCTTCCTGGTCTGTATACAAACTCACATCATATGCGTATGCTATAGATGTGTACACATACACATGCACTCATCCTTATTTCACCCCATACACACCTCATGTGAACATACACATGTACTCACCCTATACAGCTCTATAACAACCCCAGTGAGTGGCCAGTAGAAGCTGCAGCCTCACATTGTCCTCACTGTACCCCAGTCATAATAATGTGTTCGTAGCATGTCACCGGGCTGTACCAATCGCCAAGGTTGTATTGTTCAGGGATAATAATGGATCATTCGTTACACTGGGATTCATGGGAAGACAGATGAGTTGACGTGGGCAAGGAGAGCTCAATGATTGCTGAATGATAGCTCAAGGATAGCTCAAGGATAGCTCAAGGAATGCTAAAGGAGGCTTCAAGGAGAGCTCAAGGATAGCTAGAGTTTTTCTGTGCTGTGATAGGCCACTCTGACCTTAATGACGTGCTGGAGTTGTTCTCTGTGTTATCCTCAGAACGGACAGCTGACTGATAGTCCCACACCTATCCCCAGGCCTCTCCTGCTCTGCTCTCCTCTGCTCTGCCTGGCTCAAATGAAATGAATAAACTCATTTTTGCATAAATACGGGTGGGAGGAAAATGGCCTGAGGAAAGGGAGAGCGAGAGAGAGAGAGACAGCTCAAAGTCGTTGCTCCTGCATTTTCCAGCGTGTTTTTACAAAAAAAAGATAGATTTAGAGTTAGATAAACTTAGATTGTTTGGCAGGGACATATACAGGATGCTACCCTCCACAACATAACCTTCACTCCAAATCAAAACTCCAAACCTACAACCTGATTTTGGACGGAATTACCTGGAATTACCTGGAAGGCTTTCTACTACCAAGGATTACTATTCCCAAGCTACAGTATACAACATATGCTCTGGCAAACAAACAGAAACCTGAAAACACCATCCAACCTGGAACTGAGTGAGTAATGTTTAGTCAGAAGCTATTTTTTACTTTCAAAAGCCAAGAAGAAAAATAAATTACAATGATATATTTTACTTTATAAGGACTGAATGCTAAGGCTACCAAGCTTGCTAGGACAAAGAGATACAACTTCAATTAGCACTGACGTGTGAAGTGAGGGGTGTCAAAGCCCTTGAGCCCAACAATGGCAGGAGAGTCGCACAGTCTACCCCAAACGAATGGAGAGGCCTTAGAAGCACCCTCCCGCTGTTCAGAGGTAATTCAAATACAGTTCCCTCTGTATGTAAAGAATGATAAAACACAAAAAGAGTACAAAATGAAGCTCCTTATGGAAAATCAAGAGACACTTTTTGCTGACTTTTATAAAAATGGGAACATAAGCAACCTTATCTTCCACACAGACCCTCCCCTGGCATGGCACAGTGCTATATTAGCACACTACCCCTCTGTTAAGAGGGGGGGTGTTAGCGATGGGTGGAAACTCAGGATACTAGACAACGAGGACTCTGGAACAGTATTGGTACAGGGCAACCCCAAACGGATAAATTCACCCAGCTGGAGGTAAGGCAGGTGGAGCTGGAACAGCAGGTGATTACACTCCAGTCAGCACAGACCCAGACAACAGTCCAGCACAACAACACCACCTTAACTAGATCTGGAGAGCTGGAGGTGGAGAGAGACATATCTGCACTCTGGACTGTAGTGAGACAACATCAACAGGAGAAAGAGCAGGAGCAGGAGAAGAACAGAGCACTAGAGGAGAGGATCGTAGTGCTGGAGGTGAAGGTGAAAACGATGACGGGTGACAGAGAACAACCCGTTAGAGAGCTGGCCACACCCGCAGAGAAGCCAGCAGAACAGCCCACCTCAGATCCTGACCAAAGTCTCGACACCGCAGCAGAACAGTACACCCTAGACCCTGACCATAGCCTCGACATCACAGCCGAACAAACAAATGAAGAACCCCAAGCCCAGGGGATCCCAACCCCTTTAAGCCCCCCCCCCCACCCCCCCCGTCCCCCGTCAGCCACCCTGATAGCCCTCCTGACGACCCCCCCACACCCACTGAGGACATACACAAGCCACATATTGTACTCCTTATGGACTCAAACGGGAAATACATACAAGAAAATAAACTTTTTCCCAAACACACAGTGTCTAAACTCTGGTGTCCAAACACCCAGTGCGCCCTAGACCTTCTGTCTGAGGACCAACTAGGATCACCCAGCCACATAATAATACACACAGGCACAAACGACCTGAGAACAAAGCAAAGCAGGAAAGGGTGGCCACAGCACTCAAGGGAGTGAAAGAAGCGTATTCTACTTTCCCCAATGCACAACTGGTTACCTCAACCCTGCTACCACGAAAAGACTTCCACCCTGCTACCATACAGCAGGTAAACGCAAGTATTTCCTGTGACTGTGCCTCAAAACCAAATGTCTACCTGGCCCACCACTCCACGCTGGACTTGAACAGCCTTTACGACCAGGTCCACCTATAGAAGGATATCGCCCTCAACCGCAGACCCAACACCTCACACAGGAGCAACAGATCAACAGACACCCCGCCCAGACCAGCGAGACACTCTACCAGACTTGCGGGATCCCCCCCAGACCTACACATAGAGGACCCCCGCCGAGAGGACCTACATCCAGACCACAGCACCACCAGCCACATCCACAGCACCACCCCCACCCCCACCCCAACCAATTAACACCCCCCCAAGTCAACCATGCCCACACCCCATTTAGGCCCCCTCAGATCAGACCTATGCCCCTCCTACCCACCCCATGCCCCCCATTCCCGCAAAGAGGGCCTCAACATGAAAGTCACACATACGCCAAGGCCTTGAGCAGGCAAACAGGCCCAACCCCCACTCTTACACTAGCACAGGCCAATGGCATGTACCAGATGCTCAGCAGGCTCTGCTCACACTTACTGGCCTGAGGCCAAACCATACGACCAACAACATTAGACACTTTATGGAACACAAAGCCTTCACTATCTCATCCTGGAATATCCAAGGCCCCATCTGCCTTTGGCCTAAAGAGCAAGAACCTGGACTTCACCAAAGAAATCGGAAATACAGACATTGTCATCCTACAAGAAACATGGTATAGAGGAGATGGACCCACTGGTTGCCCTCTAGGTTACAGAGAGCTGGTAGTCCCATCCACCAAACTACCAGATGTGAAACAGGGAAGAGACTCAGGGGGTATGCTACTTTGGTATAGAGCAGACCTAACTCACTCTATTAAATTAATCAAAACAGGAACATTTTACATTTGGCTAGAAATTCAAAAGGAAATGATCTCAACAGAGAAAAATGTCCTCCTATGTGCTACCTACAGTGAGGGAAAAAGTATTTGATCCCCTGCTGATTTTGTACGTTTGCCCACTGACAAAGACATGATCAGTCTATAATTTTAATGGTATGTTTATTTGAACAGTGAGAGACAGAATACATTTTAAAAAATCCAGAAAAAATGCATGATAAAAATGTTAGAAATTGATTTGCATTTTAATGAGGGAAATAGGTATTTGACCCCTCTGCAAAACATGACTTAGTACTTGGTGGTAAAACCCTTGTTGGCAATCACAGAGGTCAGACGTTTCTTGTAGTTGGCCACCAGGTTTGCACACATCTCAGGAGGGATTTTGTTCCACTCCTCTTTGCAGATCTTCTCCAAGTCATTAAGGTTTCGAGGCTGACGTTTGGCAACTCAAACCTTCAGCTCCCTCCACAGATTTTCTATGGGATTAAGGTCTGGAGACTGGCTAGGCCACTCCAGGACCTTAATGTGCTTCTTCTTGAGCCACTCCTTTGTTGCCTTGGCCGTGTGTTTTGGGTCATTGTCATGCCGGAATATCCATCCACGACCCATTTTCAATGCCCTGGCTGAGGGAAGAAGGTTCTCACCCAAGATTTGACGGTACATGGCCCCGTCCATCGTCCCTTTGATGCGGTGAAGTTGTCCTGTCCCCTTAGCAGAAAAACGCCCCCAAAGCATAATGTTTCCACCTTCATGTTTGACGGTGGGGATGGTGTTCTTGGGGTCATAGGCAGCATTCCTCCTCCTCCAAACACGGCGAGTTGAGTTGAGCTCAATTTTGGTCTCATCTGACCACAACACTTTCACCCAGTTCTCCTCTGAAACATTCAGATGTTCATTGGCAAACTTCAGACGGCCCTGTATATGTGCTTTCTTGAGCAGGGGGACCTTGCGGGTACTGCAGGATTTCAGTCCTTCACGGCGTAGTGTGTTACCAATTGTTTTCTTGGTGACTATGGTCCCAGCTGCCTTGAGATCATTGACAAGATCCTCCCGTGTAGCTCTGGGCTGATTCCTCACCGTTCTCATGATCATTGCAACTCCACGAGGTGAGATCTTGCATGGAGCCCCAGGCCGAGGGAGATTGACAGTTATTTTGTGTTTCTTCCAGTTGCGAATAATCGCACCAACTGTTGTCACCTTCTCACCAAGCTGCTTGGCGATGGTCTTGTAGCCCATTCCAGCCTTGTGTAGGTCTACAATCTTGTCCCTGACATCCTTGGAGAGCTCTTTGGTCGTGGCCATGGTGGAGAGTTTGGAATCTGATTGATTTATTGCTTCTGTGGACAGGTGTCTTTTATACAGGTAACAAGCTGAGATTAGGAGCAATCCCTTTAAGAGTGTGCTCCTGATCTCAGCTCGTTACCTGTATAAAAGACACCTGGGAGCCAGAAATCTTTCTGATTGAGAGGGGGCCAAATACTTATTTCCCTCATTAAAATGCAAATCAATTTATAACATTTTTGACATTCGTTTTTCTCGATTTTTGTTGTTGTTATTCTGTCTCTCACTGTTCAAATAAACCTACCATTAAAATTATAGACTGATCATTTCTTTGTCAGTGGGCAAATGTACAAAATCAGCAGGGGGTCAAATATTTTTTCCCTCACTGTATATCCCCCCACTAGAATTCCCATACTGTAATGAAGACAGCTTCTCCATCCTGGAGGGGGAAATCAACCATTTCCAGATGCAGGGACATGTACTAGTCTGTGGCGACCTAAATGCCAGAACTGGACAAGAACCTGACACCCTCAGCACACAGGGGGACAAACACCTACCTGGAGGTGACAGCATTCCCTCCCCCATATGCCCCCCTAGGCACAACTATGATAACATAACCAATAAAAACGGGTCACAACTCCTGCAGCTCTGTCACACGCCGGGTATGTACATAGTCAATGGTAGGCTTCGAGGGGACTCCTATGGTAGGTACACCTATAGCTCATCTCTTGGCAGTAGTACTGTAGACTACTTTTTCACTGACCTCAACCCAGAGTCTCTCAGAGCGTTCATAGTCAGCCCACTGACACCCCTATCAGACCACAGCAAAATCACAGTCTACTTGAACAGAGAAATACTCAATCATGAGGCATCAAAGCCAAAGGAACTGAATAATATTAAGAAATGCTATAGATGGAAGGAAAGTAGTGTCGAAACCTACCAAAAAACAATTAGGCAACAACAAATTCAATCCCTTTTAGACAACTTCCTGGACAAAACGTTCCACTGTAATAGTGAAGGTGTAAACTTGGCAGTAGAAAACCTAATCAGTATATTTGACCTCTCAGCTTCCCTATCAAATCTAAAAATCTCTAACAAAAAAACGAAGAAAAGTAACAACAATGACAAAGGGTTTGATGAAGAATGCAAAAACCTAAGAAAGAAATTGAGAAACCTATCCAACCAAAAACATAGAGACCCAGAAAATCTGAGCCTACGACTTCACTATGGTGAATCACTAAAACAATACAGAAATACACTACTGAAAAAGAAGGAACAGCATGTCAGAAATCAGCTCAACGTAATAGACTCTAAACACTTCGGGGAAAATTGGAAAACACTAAACAAACAACAACACGAAGAACTATCTATCCAAAACGGAGATGTATGGGTAAACCACTTCTACAATATTTTTGGCCCTATAACAAAGAACAAACAGCAAAAAAATATACATTATCAAATGCAAATCTTAGAATCAACTATTGAAGACTACCAGAACCCACTGGATTCTCCAATTACATTGAATGAACTACAGGACAAAATACAAACCCTCCAACCCAAAAAGGCCTGTGGTGTTGATGGTATCCTCAATGAAATGATAAAATATACAGACCACAAATTCCAATTGGCTATACTTAAACTCTTTAACATCGTCCTTAGCTCTGGCATCTTCCCCAATATTTGGAACCAAGGACTGATCACTCCAATCCACAAAAGTGGAGACAAATTTGACCCCAATAACTACCCTGGGATATGCGTCAACAGCAACCTTGGGAAAATCCTCTGCATTATCATTAACAGCAGACTAGTTCATTTCCTCAGTGAAAACAATGTACTGAGCAAATGTCAAATTGGCTTTTTACCAAATTACCGTATGACAAACCACGTATTCACCCTGCACACCCTAATTGACAAACAAACAAACCAAAACAAAGGCAAAGCCTTCTCATGCTTAGTTGATTTAAAAAAAGCTTTTCACTCAATTTGGCATGAGGATCTGCTATACAAATTGATGGAAAGTGGTGTTGGGGGGAAAACATACAACATTATAAAATCCATGGACACAAACAAGAAGTGCGCGGTTAAAATTGGCAAAAAACACACACATTTCTTTCCACAGGGCCGTGGGGTGAGACAGGGATGCAGTTTAAGCCCCACCCTCTTCAACATATATATAAACGAATTGGCGAGGGCACTAGAACAGTCTGCAGCACCCGGCCTCATGATCTGGTGCTTCTGTCACCAACCAAGGAGGGCCTACAGCAGCACGTAGATCTTCTGCACAGATTCTGTCAGACCTGTGCCCTGACAGTAAATCTCAGTAAGACAAAAATAAAGATGTTCCAAAAAAGGTCCAGTTGCCAGGACCACAAATACAAATTCCGTCTAGACACTGTTGTCCTAGAGCACACAAAAAACTATACATACCTTGGCCTAAACTTCAGCGCCACAGGTAACATCCACAAAGCTGTGAACGATCTGAGAGACAAGGCAAGAAGGGCCTTCTATGCCATCAAAAAGAACATCAAATTTGACATACCAATTAGGATCTGGCTAAAAATACTTGAATCAGTTATAGAACCCATTGCCCTTTATGGTTGTGAGGTCTGGGGTCCGCTCACCAACCAAGAATTCACAAAATGGGACAAACACCAAATTGAGACTCTGCATGCAGAATTCTGCAAAAATATCCTCTGTGTACAACACAAAACACCAAATAATGCATGCAGAGCAGAATTAGGCCGATACCCCACTAATTTTCAAAATCCAGAAAAAAGCCGCAAAATTCTATAACCACTTAAAAGGAAGCGATTCCCAAACCTTCCATAACAAAGCCATCACCTACAGAGAGATTAACTTGTAGAACAGTCCCCTAAGCAAGCTGGTCCTGGGGCTCTGTTCACAAACACAAACAGACCCCACAGAGCCCCAGGACAACAACACAGTTAGACCCAACCAAATCATGAGAAAACAAAAAGAGAATGACTTGACACATTGGAAAGAATTAACAAAAAAACAGAGCAAACTAGAATGCTATTTGGCCCTAAACAGAGAGTACACAGTGGCAGAATACCTGACCACTGTGACTGACCCAAACTTAAGGAAAGCTTTGACTATGTACAGACTCAGTGAGCATAGCCTTGCTATTGAGAAAGGCTGCCGTAGGCAGCCATGGCTCTCAAGAGAAGACAGGCTATGTGCCCACTGCCCACAAAATGAGGTGGAAACTGAGCTGCACTTCCTAACCTCCTGCCAAATGACTGACCATATTAGAGACACATATTTCCCTCAGATTACACAGATCCACAAAGAACTCGAAAACAAACCCAATTTTGATAAACTCCCATATCTACTGGGTGAAATACAACAGTGTGCCATCACAGCAGCAAGATGTGTGACCTGTTGCCACAAGAAAAGGGCAAGCAGTGAAGAACAAACACCATTGTAAATACAACCCATATTTATATTTATTTATTTTCGCATTTGTACTTTAACTATTTACACATTGTTTCCGCACTGTATATATACATAATATGACATTTGAAAGGTCTTTATTCTTTTGGAACTTCTGAGTGTAATGTTTACTGTTCATTTTTATTGTTTATTTCACTGTCAAAAAGTGATTGAATTCATATGGATTTACCTCTTTCTCATTCCTTATCTCTCTTGTGTTAGTGTGAAGATGGTGCTGCTGTGGACTGCTGGAGACATCTTCAAGACGGCATTCTTTGTGATGAACGACAGCCCGTCCCAGTTCTGGGTGTGTGGGGCAGTCCAGATCCTTATCGACATAGCCATCCTGTTGCAGGTGCTTTACTACGGACAGGACATCGGAGTCAAACTGGGCTGAACCCTCATAACCTTCTCATACACCCATGCTCTTAATCAAAGACTCTTATACCTAAACTTGTGCCTTACCATGTTTTTTTAAATTGTTATATTAGATAGAGAATACCAGCAAGGTATATGTGTAAGTTTTACTCTTTGATGCTACTATATTTATTTGGCTTCATGGGTCATTTGTTGTGGTAGTTACTGAATGGTAGCAGAGCAGCCAGGCACTGTGTGTTTGTGTGCGTGTGTGTGTGTTTTTGCTTTTACTATCCTTGTGGGGTCCAGAAGTCCTAACAAGGATAGTAAAACAAAGACAATTCGGACAAGTGGGGACATTTTGTGTGTGTGGGTGACTCCTTCACTGTGTACCTCAGTGTGTTTCTAAGATGAAATATAGATATATGTATATGTTTGTCAATGTGTGTTGCCATGGGCATTTGTGACACTTAGGAGCAGGGCAAGGCCACACAATGTACACATTTCAGTATATCTACAGGAAGCATGGGCCACATTAATCTCTCTGAAACAGCATTTCTGGACAGTTGATATATGCTTTGTCTCACCATTACAGAGGGGTGGTTTCTACTCACCAGGAAGAACTGCCTATGACTCAGAGGGAAAGGATAAGGAACTGTATTGCAAAAACGTATACTTGGTATCACAGCTATCTAAATCAACAATTCTCCATTCCGTCTTATCACCCACATACAGTACAATTATATAAAAAGGATCCATTAAAACGTACTGTTAGTCTTGGATTTTTCCTTTAAGCTTTGCTAATGAGTACTCCAGCCGTACTGAAGACGTTTCAATGGTCAGTTGTGATGGAACATTGTAGAATAAATCGTTATGGTGTTCTGAGTCTGGTCATTTAGAGGGAATATAATGGAGACTTCCCGGCTCATTTAGTCTGTGCTCACACCAGTCGTCGGTCGTTAATTTCATGCTGTTTAGTTTTACTGAGAGCCATCTGAGATGACTGAGCTGTGTCTCTCTGGTTGGGAACAGCTTTATGGTCATCATAGGGACATTTGGTTTTCTCTCATTTGACGCCAGTCACGACCATCAAGGTCCTCCTTAGCAGTTTAACACTATAGAGACCCTGCTGGAATGAAGAAAGAGAGAGATGGATGATCAGCTGAATAAACGTCTGTGCCTGCCTGCCTGTCTTCCTCAGATGTGTCCTTTATGCATGGCCAGGCTATATGTGGCTGAGGCCTCCCAGTGCAGAGACTGTAACAATAATTTGCGTGGCTAATGTTTGCACAGCATGCAGAAAGACCCCTGCCCGGGTAGGTTTCCCATCAGTAGCTGACAGCCCTTCCTGCCTCTGCCTGGCAGTGTGAAGCTGAAAACCAGGGCAGATACAGGTAACTGCCAAAATAAAGGAAACACCAACATAAAGTGTCTTAATAGGGCGTTGGGCCACCACAAGCCACAACAGCTTCAATGCGCCTTTGCATAGATTCTACAAGTGTCTGGAAGAGTTCCTATTGGAGGGATGCGACACCATTCTTCCATGAGAAATTCCATAATTTGGGGTTTTGATGGTGGTGGAAAATGCTGTCTCAGGTGCAGCTCCAGAATCTCCCATAAGTGTTAAATTGTGTTGAGATCTGGTGACTGAGAGACATCCATGGCATATGGTTTACATCGTTTTCAGGCTCATCAAACCATTCAGTGACCACTTGTGCCCTATGGATGGGGGCATTGTCATCCTCAGGGAGAATAGCCATCGTAGCCAAAATAATGGCCTGACCAGCATTTCTATACATGATCCTAAGCATGGGATGTTAAATGCTTAATGACCACACCTGTGTGGAAGCAACTGCTTTCAATATACCTTGTATCCCTCATTTACTCAAGTGTTTCCATTATTTTGGCAGTTACCTGTAGATTGCCTGTAAAAAGTGTGTAATGCCATCCTCCAAATAAAGAAAATAAATGGAGGCTTGGCTTTAATTCTATTGATGCTATTGCAAGAGGTGTTGAGATAGGTAGCTGATAGGACCATACTGAAATCTAACTAATGGGCGCGTTCCTCTGCCAAGGCGTTGCTGACGCCTGCCTGATCTTACAACGCCTGGAAAAGTATTTTACGTATCAGCATCATATGTTATAGCAATCTGTCAGTCGATGACACAGTCAATGACGTGCACGCAACCACTGGTTGATGCATGCCATGTCTAAGCAGGGGAAAGCGACCAAAACCTACACCCAATACCCAAATTATTTGATTCTGCATTTTTATGACCTTTATGTTCATATGGTCTTATTGTTTAAAAGTATACTTGGCAAAAACATTTATATTATTTATCATCATTCTTATACTGCCATATTATAGTCATTATAGCTTCTTGTGTTGTTTTCTTATTGTGTCTGTATCCTATAAGTTGTTATCTTGTGATGTTTATCAGGATGATTGTTTTTTTCCCATGAGCTCAGCATATCTGTGTGTTACTGTGTTCCTCCCCATGTTTAATATACTGGGTCTGCGTAGGCAGCCTTGTATTCCCCAGGAAATTAGGATGACCCTTCCAATGATAATCTATCAACCAGCTCGTTATACCAACTCTTTATAAAGTATATGTTTTTGCCTTCAAACCTCAAACATACTGTAAGTATATTCATTGTTTTAAGATATGTGTTTGGGATATGTCCTCATAGATAAACTATGTACTTTGTGTGAATGTCAGCTACTGTTAAAATGGTCCCAAAAAAGACAAAACTAGAGACATTTACCAAACGGTGGTGTAATTACAGTATGGTTGTAAAAGAAAACATGAGTAATCTGCAGGAATAAACACTGTTTTAAGTTTTAACATCAAAAGATGTACGGTGCATTCGGTGCAGACCCCTTGACTTTTTCCACATTTTGTTACGTTACAGCCTTATTCTAAAATGTTTTAAATAAAAAAAAATCTCATCAATCTACACACAATACCCCATAATGACAAGGCGAAAACAGGTTTGATAAATTTTAGCACATTTATAAAATAAAATAAACTGAAATACCTTATTTACATAAGTATTCAGACCCTTTGCTATGAGACTCGAAATTGAGCTTGTGTGCATCCTGTTTCCGTTGATTATCCTTGGATGTTTCTACAACTTGATTGGTGTCCAACTGTTGTAAATTCAATTGATTGGACATGATTTGGAAAGGCACACACCTGTCTATATAAGTTCCCACAGTTGACAGTGCATGTCAGAGCAAAAACCAAGCCATGAAGTTGAAAGAATTGTCCGTAGAGCTCCGAGACAGGATTGTGTCAAGGTACAGATCTGGGGAAGGGTTCCAAAAAATTTCTGCAGCATTGAAGGTCCCCAAGAACACAGTGGCCTCCATCATTCTTAAATGGAAGAATTTTGGAACCACCAAGACTGATCAATTGGGGAGAAGGGCCTTGGTCAGGTAGGTGACCAAGAACCCGATGGTCACTCTGACAGAGCTCCAGAGTTCCTCTGTGGGGATGGGAGAACCTTCCAGAAGCACAACCATCTCTGCAGCACTCCACCAATCAGGCCTTTGTGGTAGAGTGGCCAGACGGAAGCCACTCCTCAGTAAAACCCACATGACAGCCCGCTTGGAGTTTGCCAAAAGGCACCGAAATAACTCTCAGACCATGAGAAACAAGATTCTCTGGTCTAATGAACTTTGGCCTGAATGCCAAGTGTCGCGTCTGGAGGAAACCTTGCACCATCCCTACTGTGAAGCATGGTGGTGGCAACATCATGCTGTGGGGATGTTTTTCAGCGGCAGGGACTGGGAGACTTGTCAGGATCAAGGGAAAGATGAACGGAGCAAAGTACAGAGAGATCCTTGATGAAACTGCTCCAGAGCGCTCAGGACATCAGACTGGGGCGAAGGTTCACCTTCCAACAGGACAACGACCCTAAGCACACAGCCAAGACAACACAGGGGTGGCTTCGGGACAAGTCTCTGAATGTTCTTGTGTGGCCCAGCCTGAGCACAGACTTGAACCCGATCTAACATCTCTGGAGAGACCTGAAAATAGCTGTGCAGCGACGCTCCCCATCCAACCTGACAGAGCTTGAGAGGATCTGCAGAGAAGAATGGGAGAAACTCCCCAAATACAGATGTGCCAAGCTTGTAGCATCATACCCAAGAAGAAACAAGGCTGTAATCGCTGCCAAAGGTGCTTCAACAAAGTACTGAGTAAAGGGTCTGAATACTTATGTAAATGTAATATTTCAATTGTGTATTTCTAATACATTTGCACAAAAAAACTGTTTTTGTTTTGTCATTATGGGGTATTGTGTGTAGATTGATGAGGGGGAAAAAACAATTTAATACATTTCATAATAAGGCTGTAACGTAACAAAATGTGGAAAAAGTCAAGGGGTCTGAATAGTTTCCGAATGCACTGTACTTTCAAAATTGTGAGCTTTGCGAAAGCAAAAACTACATAGGAAATAATGTACAGTATACATTTGTTTTGTTATAAGATCAGTTACTGTCCAAATGGTCAAATTTACCAAAGTTTGTTGTAGTAAATAAATCAAATGTGTGTGTACAGTATCTAAGAAATGTTCATAGCAACACCTGGTCATTTGTCAGATTTCTGTAAGGTGATGTATGTACAGAGTGAGGTGATGGCCAAGTATTTCTATCGTGTCGGTTTGATGAGAGTAGGAATACCTGCCTGTGAAAAACCTATATTCCAAGCCTCATCTCCATGTCATGGTGCAGATGAACTGGGAGATGAATATTCATTAAGAAGCTTCTTCTCCACTCCTGAGTAATGTATTACCATAGCTCCCTATAGGTCTATGTAGACGGGATCCAGGGGGACGGTATGTCCAGGAGGAGATTGGTAGAACATGAAATATTAAAACCTGAGGGAGGGAGGGTCTCTAGATTATAGATGAGATGTCTCTCCTCTCTAATACTCTACATGTTCCCCACTTCTAGACAGGCCCAGCCATTAATGATGGTGTGTCACATTGTTAATGTTGGGTAATAATCCTTGACTCTGGGCCGAGGGGTGCATGGTGCAGGGTGGGATAGAGGTATTTGGTATTTTATTAGGATCCCCATTAGCTGTTGCGAAAGCAGAACATTAATAGACAAGAACATCTCAAGGACAGAACTACATCAACTTAAAAAAGGCACACGTAGCCTACATATCAATACATACACACAAACTATCTAGGTCAAATAGGGGAGAGGTGTTGTGCCGTAAGGTGTTGCTTTATCTGTTTTTTGAAACCAGGTTTGCTGTTCATTTGAGCAATATGAATTGGAACGGAGTTCCATGCAATAATGGCTCTATATAATACTGTACGCTTTCTTGAATTTGTTCTGGATTTGGGGACTGTGAAAAGACCCCTTGTGGCATGTCTGGTGGGGTAAGTGTGTGTGTCAGAGCTGTGTGTAAATTGAAAAAAGTGATGCAGTCAGTCTCTCCTCAACTCTTAGCCAAGAGAGACTGGCATGCATAGTATTTATATTAGCCCTCTGATTGCAATGAAGAGCAAGACGTGCCTCTGTTCTGGGCCAGCTGCAGCTTAACTAGGTCTTTCCTTGCAGTGCTCGATCATACGACTGGACAATAATCAAGATAAGACAAAACTAGAGCCTGCAGGACTTGCTTTGTGGAGTGTGGTGTCAAAAAAGCAGAGCATCTCTTTATTACGGACCGACCTCTCCCCATCTTTACAACCATTGAATCTACAGTGGGGAGAACAAGTATTTGATACACTGCTGATTTTGCACTTTGTCCTACTTACAAAGAATGTAGAGGTCTGTAATTGTTATCATAGGTACACTTCAACTGTGAAAGACGGAATCTAAAACAAAAATCCAGAAAATCACATTGTATGATTTTTAAGTAATTAATTTGCATTTTATTGCATGACATAAGTATTTGATACATCAGAAAAGCAGAACTTAATATTTGGTACAGAAACCTTTGTTTGCAATTACAGAGATCATACGTTTCCTGTAGGTCTTGACCAGGTTTGCACACACTGCAGCAGGGATTTTGGCCCACTCCTCCATACAGACCTTCTCCAGATCCTTCAGGTTTCGGGGCTGTCGCTGGGCAATACGGACTTTCAGCTCCCTCCAAAGATTTTCTATTGGATTCAGGTCTGGAGACTGGCTAGGCCACTCCAGAACCTTGAGATGCTTCTTACGGAGCCACTCCTTAGTTGCCCTGGCTGTGTGTTTCGGGTCGTTGTCATGCTTGAAGACCCAGCCACGACCCATCTTCAATGCTCTTACTGAGGGAAGGAGGTTGTTGGCCAAGATCTCGCAATACATGGCCCCATCCATCCTCCCCTCAATACGGTGCAGTTGTTCTGTCTCCTTTGCAGAAAAGCATCTCCAAAGAATGATGTTTCCACCTCCATGCTTCACGGTTGGGATGGTGTTCTTGGGGTTGTACTCATCCTTCTTCTTCCTCCAAACACGGCGAGTGGAGTTTAGACCAAAAAGCTATATTTTTGTCTCATCAGACCACATGACCTTCTCCCATTCCTCCTCTGGATCATCCAGATGGTCATTGGCAAACTTCAGACGGGCCTGGACATGCGCTGGCTTGAGCAGGGGAACCTTGCGTGCGCTGCAGGATTTTAATCCATGACGGCGTAATGTGTTACTAATGGTTTTCTTTGAGACTGTGGTCCCAGCTCTCTTCAGGTCATTGACCAGGTCCTGCCGTGTAGTTCTGGGCTGATCCCTCACCTTCCTCATAATCATTGATGCCCGATGAGGTGAGATCTTGCATGGAGCCCCAGACCGAGGGTAATTGACCGTCATCTTGAACTTCTTCCATTTTCTAATAATTGCGCCAACAGTTGTTGCCTTCTCACCAAGCTGCTTGCCTATTGTCCTGTAGCCCATCCCAGCCTTGTGCAGGTCTACAATTGTATCCCTGATGTCCTTACACAGCTCTCTGGTCTTGGCCAATGTGGAGAGGTTGGAGTCTGTTTGATTGAGTGTGTGGACAGGTATCTTTTATACAGGTAACGAGTTCAAACAGGTGCAGTTAATACAGGTAATGAGTGGAGAACAGGAGGGCTTCTTAAAGAAAAACTAACTGTCACGTTCGTTGAATGACGGGACAGACCAAGGCGCAGCGTGATATGCGTACATGTTTATTTTCTATTAAACACAACGACAAAACAACCAACAAAACGAAACGTGAAGTCCAAGGTAGACGACACAACATACCTTAACCGGAACAAGATCCCACAACCCACTAGTGCCAATAGGCTGCCTAAGTATGGTCCCCAATCACAGACAACGAACGACAGCTGCCTCTGATTGGGAACCACACCGGCCAACATAGAACCATACATACTAGATCGACAAACAATGACCAAACACAACAAGGAATATACACACCCTGACTCAACATATAAGCGTCCCCTGAGTCAGGGCGTGACAGTACCCCCCCCAAAGGTGCGGACTCCGACCGCACAACATAAACATAACAGGATAACAGGGTAGGGGCCGGGTGGGCAATCCGGCTCGGGGCGTGACAACCTCTCACTCTCCGCCTCCCTGTTGCGCCCCTGGTCTGGTCTGGAGCCGCTGCTTCCCCTCTCCTTCCTCCCACCATACGCCAGGCCCTGTCTGGACCCTGGTGTGGGAAACCCCGAACCTGGAGAGGGGCTGACGTCATGGTCTGGACTGGAGCCGCTGACCGGAGCTGGATCAGGCACCGGTGGAGCAGACTGCTCTGGCTCCGGAGTGGAGCCGCTGACCGGAGCTGGATCAGGCACTGGTGGAGCGGACTGCTCTGGCTCCGGAGTGGAGCAGCTGACGGGTGCCGGACCAGGCACCGGTGGAACTGGCACGGGCCGTGCCGGACTGGATAAACACACCACTGGTCTGGTGCGAGGAGCAGGCACGGGCCGGACCAGACTAGGAACACACACCACTGGCTTGGTGCGAGGGGCAGGAACGGGCCGGGCCGGACTGGCGACGCGCACCACTGGCTTGGTGCGAGGAGCAGGAACAGGCCGGGCCAGACTGGCGACGCGCACCACTGGCTTGGTGCGAGGAGCAGGAACAGGCCGGGCCGGGCTGGCGACGCGCACCACTGGCTTGGTGCGAGGAGCAGGAACAGGCCGGGCCGGGCTGGAGACGCGCACCACAGGCTTGGTGCGGGGAGCAGGAACAGGCCGGGCTGGCGACGCGCACCACTGGCTTGGTGCGAGGAGCAGGAACAGGCCGGGCCGGGCTGGCGACACGCACCACTGGCTTGGTGCGAGGAGCAGGAACAGGCCGGGCCGGGCTGGAGACGCGCACCACAGGCTTGGTGCGGGGAGCAGGAACAGGCCGGGCTGGCGACGCGCACCACTGGCTTGGTGCGAGGAGCAGGAACAGGCCGGGCCGGGCTGGCGACGCGCACCACAGGCTTGGTGTGGGGAGCAGGAACGGGCCGGGCCGTACTTGGAACACGCACCACTTGCTTGGTGCGAGGAGCAGGACTGAGTTCCTTTATTAACCCCCGCTCCTTCTGCTCCTAACCAGCTCCTCTCGCCGTGCCCCTACTCCTTCCTTCTCCCTTCTAGCCTCCTGTAGCGCCTCCCTCTGACCGAATACCTCCTGTTCCCTCTGAACCAATAGCCCCCGTAATATGGTGGCCTCCTCTCCTAACCTGCAGATCAGCCCTGTCGCGGCCTCCTGCTGCCTCGTCGTCCACACCGTGTGCCCCCCAAAAAAATGTTTCTTGGGGTTGCCTCTCGGGTCTCCGTCGTCGGCACTGTTGGCGCCGTTTCTCCTCTCTATACCGGGCCTCCACTGTCTCCTCCCAAGGACGGCGATCCATCCCAGCCTGAATCTCCTCACAAGTCCAGGATCCCTTACCGTCCAGGATCTCCTCCCAGGTCCAGGCTGTCTGCTCCTGGACACGCTGCTTGGTCCTCGTTTGGTGGGATCTTCTGTCACGTTCGTTGAATGACGGGACAGACCAAGGCGCAGCGTGATATGCGTACATGTTTATTTTCTATTAAACACAACGACAAAACAACCAACGAAACGAAACGTGAAGTCCAAGGTAGACGACACAACATACCTTAACCGGAACAAGATCCCACAACCCACTAGTGCCAATAGGCTGCCTAAGTATGGTCCCAAATCAGAGACAACGAACGACAGCTGCCTCTGATTGGGAACCACACCGGCCAACATAGAACCATACATACTAGATCGACAAACAATGACCAAACACAACAAGGAATATACACACCCTGACTCAACATATAAGCATCCCCTGAGTCAGGGCGTGACACTAACAGGTCTGTGAGAGCCGAAATTCTTACTGGTTGGTAGGTGATCAAATACTTATGTCATGCAATTAAATGCAAATTAATTACTTAAAAATCATACAATGTGATTTTCTGGATTTTTGTTTTAGATTCCGTCTCTCACAGTTGAAGTGTACCTATGATAAAAATTACAGACCTCTACATGCTTTGTAAGTAGGAAAACCTGCAAAATCGGCAGTGTATCAAATACTTGTTCTCCCCACTGTATATGTTTTGACCATGACAGTTTACAATTTAAGGTAACACCAAGTAATTTAGTCTCCTCAACTTGTTCAACACCCACACCATTCATTACCAGATTCAGCTGAGGTCTAGAACTTAGGGAATGATTTGTACCAAATAATACAATTAGTTTTAGAGATGTGTGGGCGGTGAGGAAGTGGTGTTGCCATGCTGGGAGCAGGACAGGCCAAGTCCAGGCAGCCACACAGCCAGGCAGTCCTGCCCCGTGATGGATGACCTTACTTTCTCTCTGACTGTGGCCTCAACAGGCAGCCCTGTTATGGAGAGCTTGTCAGAGCATGTGAATGTTCACCTTAAAGCACATACTGTAACTCTGACCTAACATATAGCCTAGGCCAAGCAAACAGCTGAGCACACCTACAAATATAATGGAATTGTAGGAAATCTAAAGGCATTATGGCTGGGAATGTCATCTACTTCAAAGGATTTTGGGAGTCAAACTGACTGAGCAACCCTCCCGTCTCAAATGGGTTTTCTGTGGCAAGATTTATAAAACTGTTGTCCTTAGCTTTCACTACCATGTTTCCCATCTGAGATTAAGTTTGTAGTGGAAAAATATGTTCTGTACTTCCATCTTCCATGTAGAGATTTTTGTTTGTATTAACTGGCTGTTATAGGTGGTGTCCCACATGAAACGTAGGCTCCCAGAGTGCAGTGTGTATTTATCACAAGAAAATGCTAGAGGTGTCATATTTCAAGAGGATATTGCTGTTGTGTCCGAGTCAGAAAGGAAGATGGAAGTAAACAGATAAGCAGAATTGAAGAGTCAGTGACGGGTGGATGTGGTATTCTGATTAGAGAGACAGGGGTTGGGGCTAAGATACTTCTCTCTCTTCTCTGAAAGGAACTCAAGGACTTAGAGATGACCTCAACACTAGATATGGGAAGTGACATGTAGTAGTTGTCTGGCTACCTAGTTGCCAAACGCTACGCCACGCCCACAACGTTAGTTTCCTCTCCAGAATGAGTCTGGAAATAATAATAATGTAAGTCGCTCTGGATAAGAGCGTCTGCTAAATGACGTAAATGTAATGTAAATGGATCTGAGTACCTCCCCGACCCTTCACCGAATGTGAACACATTCGGGCCGTCTGATTGGTCCAGAAACTGATGGGTTGGGCCAGAGCCAGAACACACGTGGGTAAAGTAGCGGTTTGAAAATGTGTCATTGGCTTTGATAATCTGATTGGTTAGAGACAATCCAATCGCTGATGACTTTGTTTCATACAACGCCCCTCATGCCCCTCATCATAACAAACGACTTCAATGATGGCAGTCTCAGACTAAAGTATGTAGCGAACGACAGAGCAGTGGAACAATTTAGTTTGAGTCATCAGGCTAATGTAGAAGTATTTTGTCATGCTTGTCATGCAACTCGTTCTGCAGGCGACTTTCTCCAGGCCATCAACTCAAATCAAATTGTCTGTGGAGTTATGTGACGAACAAGGCTGTCCTCTCCATCGCCGTTCCCCATTTCAAGTTCACTCGTCCAGGCATGTTAATGACTCTGTAATACCCTGAAGATCCCACCATCTACCATTTATTTACCAGGCCAACCACCCCTTAATAACCCATCACTGCCTGGCCCTGGGTAATGAATGATGTGGGCAGGCACAGTCGATGTGGGGAGAGAGAGAGGCACAGGAGTCACACATTTAAACCCTCCTAAGTGCCCCTCTCTCTGGGTCCGGGCTAAATGACTCAATATGTTAGTGTAATGAGAAGGGCCATGCGAGAGGCTGGGAGAGAGAGGGTGAAATATCTGCCCTGTCACTGGACTGCAGCTGCTCGCCTGACTGGAACGTTGAGCCAATGAGGGGAAAGTGTTGGGGTTGTTTCCCATATGTTTCCAGGATTCAAGGGGAGGTGGAGGCCATGCCTTTTTCTCCTTATTACTTTAGCTTTCGCTGCTCTTTTCTCCTCGTTGGCATGTAAGGTCACGCGTCGATCCACGCACACCAGCTGTTTCTCCCTGCAAAGACAAAGTAGAGCAGCAATCTCAGCAGACAGGGAAGTTGCTCTTGCTGAAACCCTCACACTGCGCTCCACTCCTCCATCTGCTCAGTAGAGCTTTTCCCTGAAGAGGAGAGACCACCAAGGCTTTTCTCCTTCATACGCCATGTTACCACCTCATAAATACATCCCCTAAGCAATTAGCCCTGAATTAGATTGAGGTCAGTTTCAGTGTTTCCCAGTCGACTCACTTCCATTGTGTTTCAGTTTTTGTGTAACAATTTAATCAATTCCAATTTCTCTCCCACCGATTCCAATTATTTTTCATCAATTCAAATTCAAATTAAACAACCTCTAATCGGGCGGTTAAACATACCAGTGTGACTCCATTGTGATGTGCGGACTATTAATCTGGCACAGGAGCTATTTCTGCTCTCAGGTAATTATAACTCCCATTCATGCACTTTATAAGTTTATGACGCAGGGCAGGCATCCATCTGCAGCACCATTCTCCCCCTGTAATAAAAAAAGAGAAGTTTAGGAATTCGAGCGTGGTGGTGATGCATATATCAATGTGACTGATATGGGTCATAACCATCACCAGGCTGTGAGTATTTCACTCAAACAGGAAGCAGGGAAATTCCTGAGAGTCATGGCTGTCACAGTCGATAGGGTCCGACCACCCTTACCGTGGATCGGTGGGACCAGGGAGGTAAAGGAACAGAAGGATTGGCTGTGAATTGTTGTCTGATAATTCACCGCTGTGCATTTTGGGTTTGCTCAGTAGGTTGCTGCCAGTGCCAGGATGTGATGCACAAATGTTGGTGATGCTGTTGAGATGTCATCTCTTCCCCTGCCTTGAGAAACTGAGCCATTTGGTAGGGGAGGGTGTCAAGGGCTTGCTGGGTAAACTCCTGAACTCTCCACGTGCCCAATGCCAATGTGGTCTTATTACCCCCTTATACACCTCTCACTAATGGAGAATCATTGCACATGCTACCTATCTAACACACACACACACACACACTGCCTTGCTTTAACCTCTGTAACAATCACTTATCAATGATTATGGCATACTGTATATCAATTGAATTAAAAAGGCTGTTCCCCCTTCACTCTTCACTCTGATGTTTCTGGTCCCAAGAGGAAAAATGCTAAGATGTAGTTAAAATGATTTGGTTCTTTAGAGCAGGTCCTTAGTAGTTAATGCATTGGACGCATGCTTGTCCCAGCTGCCTTGAGATCATTGACAAGATCCTCCCGTGTAGTTCTGGGCTGATTCCTCACCGTTCTCATGATCATTGCAACTCCACGAGGCGAGATCTTGCATGGAGCCCCAGACGGAGGGAGATTGACAGTTATTTTGTGTTTCTTCCATTTGCGAATAATCGCACCAACTGTTGTCACCTTCTCACCAAGCTGCTTGGCGATGGTCTTGTAGCCCATTCCAGCCTTGTGTACAGTATGAATAGCTGTTTTAACAAATAGTCATTGAGTTTTTTATATCAATAATTGTATTTTTATATATTAATAATATAATTTTTTATATATAAAATTATATGATAATGACCTTCATGGGGGCAGGATTACATTGGCATGCTCCTACATACAGTCACTAGTGAAAGTCTACACACCCCTTGCAGTCTTCACATTTTGCTGCCTTAAAATGTGATCTATAGATCTACACAACTTACTCCTCTTTTCCAAAGTGAAATAATATTTAAAATGTATTGATTGTATATATCTTCACACCCCAGAATTAATACTTGATGGAAGCACCGTTGGCGGCCATTACAGCTGTCAATCATTTTGAATAAGATTATTCTAACCTTGCACGAATCTTAGGGCAATATATCCATTGTTTTTGTCAAAATTACTCAAGCTCAATTTTGGTTGGGAATCATTAATGGACAACAATATTCAATGTTTGTCACTGATTTTCAAGCAGATTTAGGTCACGACTGAGACTATTTTGGATATTTGTTTTATTTTATTATCAATATAAAAATATTTTTCTTTAATCAATAATGGAATTTTTTATATCAATAATTCAAAAAATGTATATCAAAAAAGTATTTATCGATAACAATAATTCCATTTTTTTATATTGATAATTGGATTATTTTTATGAACAAATTATATGGAAAAATGACCTTCATGGGGGCGGGATTACAATTGCATGCTCCTAGCTGGAAATAGTCTATAGGGGAAGTCATGAGGGATGTGCAGGGGTTAAATTAGCAGTTTGAAGATGGTGAACTATCCGCTAAATTAGCTTTCCATTAACTGAAATCCATTCATGTGTGCTGTCTCCCATCTGTGATGGTTTTCTACTCCTCACCCCCATTTAACCCTATAGGGTTATAGAGAGTATGAAGATTCAGAATTAGCATTGAATTAGATGGAGCAAGATATGATGTTTATTGGAGGAAAAGTTATGTTTTTAAATATCCCTCCTTTGATTGGTTTTCAGACTGAGAAGCTTTAAGTATGTCACAGGGTTACAAATGAGACAATCAACTCACTCTCTCCAGTCCTCTTTTTTCCCCTTGGTTTTTTTCTGTATATTTGGATCTAAAAAAGTCTCATTGGTTTTATTTTGTTGTTTCTGTGAATATGAATGAATAGATTACAACACTACTGGAAAAAAGAGTGAAGAAACAGTTAAATAAGATATCTCATTAAAGCACTCCCATCCCTCTCTTTTCCTCTCCTCTCCCTCTCAAATCTGTTGTTCTGCCTCTGAGCAAGGCAGTTAACCCACTGTTCCCCGGGTGCCAATGACGTGGATGTCGATTAAGGCAGCCCCCCGCACCTCTCTGATTCAGAGGGGTTGGGTTGAATGCGGAAGACACATTTCAGTTGAATGCATTCAGTTGTACAACTTCCCCCTTCTCTTCTCCTCCCACTGTTTCACATGCAGCCTGCCTTCAGCATTGTGAGTAGTAAGTAGGGTCATGCTTACAGTGGGGGAAAAAAGTATTTAGTCAGCCACGAATTGTGCAAGTTCTCCCACTTAAAAAGATGAGTGAGGTCTGTAATTTTCATCATAGGTACACGTCAACTATGACAGACTAAATGAGAAAAAAAAATCCAGAAAATCACATTGTAGGATTTTTAATGAATTTATTTGCAAACTATGGTGGAAAATAAGTATTTGGTCAATAACAAAAGTTTCTCAATACTTTGTTATATACCCTTTGTTGGCAATGACACAGGTCAAACGTTTTCTGTATGTCTTCACAAGGTTTTCACACACTGTTGCTGGTATTTTGGCCCATTCCTCCATGCAGATCTCCTCTAGAGCAGTGATGTTTTGGGGCTGTTGCTGGGCAACACGGACTTTCAACTCCCTCCAAAGATTTTCTATGGGGTTGAGATTGTGGTAGAAATATTTGACTAAAAATAGTCAACTCAAAAATATCTCTCAAGACACCGGAGCTTGTGAATCCAAGAATTAGACTTTATTGCATAATAAAGCCGAGCTTGCTCCATGGAACAACTGTCTTCCTTTAGCTTAGAGCTCCCTTTTATACACAAATGCATAATCATGTTTCATAGCATATACAATTACCCCCCTTAGGGCAACTGATTAACTTATTTTAGTACCACTCTACCTTAGCTTTCAACGTCCAGATGTCACCTGTAATTTACTCCAAAAGGTCATGGGCGCTTTTCCATAGGAAGCCTCTTCCCTAATCTCATTATATTGGTAGCAGACCCTTTCCCTAATCTCATTATATTGGTAGCAGACCCTTTCCCTAATCTCATTACACATACATACATTAATTTATGTTTACACACTGTATTGGCTATATTCCTTATTTAAACATACATCTGGATTATAGAATGTCAATCATGTTTACTATATTTTACTTTTGACATTTCCCTACACTTGCCTTAATGATACATAAAATATTACCATATAATCCCCCCTTTGGGACATTCCAATAATGTCCCAAATAATACAAAGATAAATTTTAAAATGAATGTAAGCATGCGCAGTTACTTATTCTTAGCCTTGCCATATGTGGTTTCATTTTACACGCATATATTTAAACCAATATATCTTTCTCTTTACTTGACCCATCCTGATGAGGACCCATAGCCCAGTCAGGTATTGGATACAAGTCTGCAAGGTTTTCCTCTATATTAACCTCCAAGTTTTCCTGTTGGGCTTTGTAACCATGGCAGGCCCATCCACCCCCAGGAACAACACCATACAGACATTCAGGATTCCCAAATGGACAGTCCATTGGTCCTCCTTTAACATTACACGATTTCCCATATTTATTAACATACTGTCCTGGAGCTCCCTGAACTGGGTGTATTTCTTTGGCTGAACTAGTAACAATTGTCTGTACAGTCATTTGTTTTACTGTGGTTTGAATCAAAAGTGATTTTAACAGAGGTAGTATACAACAAAACACTACTCCCATTATTACAAGTGATATTCCTATCATTATTGACATTTTTGTAAACATTGCACCCCATTTTCCCAAAGTTAATTCCATCCAGTCCCAAACATGAACATCATACCCAGCATTATCCTTAACCTCTTTTCGTAGTCCCTTGAGTTTAGTCATTGCTTCAGTGAAAGAACCATCCGGGGCAGTATTATTGGGGATAAAAGTACAACATTCATCTCCAAACATAACACAAACTCCACCTTTTTCCGCTAATAGCCAGTTTAGAGCCTGCCTATTCTGCCATGCCATTCTACTGGTAGCCTGTACTTGCTCTCCTAAAGCTGATAATGCAGAGTCTGTGTAATTAATACACCTTTGTTGATTATAATAAATATAATTGATCCATTCTAGGTTTTTGTTGGTTGAAATCCAGACAAATATTGATTCAAATCCTGCTTTAATTTCATCTCTTGCCTTATATTCATTTGGAATTCCTCTGGGTTGACCTATTGCATCCAAATATACATTGGGGTCATGTTCATATGATCTTTTTACCCTTTTATTATTATTCTGTGCATCCCTATTTGTCGTTTTGTCTACCTCCCACTCTTATATAACCACCTCCTGAAGCATTTGTACTCTAGCACATACTCCCTTCCATCCCTTAGGCAAAGTAGCTCTAATCTTTTGTTCTCCACAAACCCAAAAGAAATCTGCCACTGCCACCGATTGATCCTCATAAGGAGAAATCAATGGCATTGCTAGTGTTTGCTTCTCACATTCCCCAGGGTCACCCGGCCCTCCATTTGTAGCTATTGCCCCAGTACTTGATCCTGCTGCCTGATAAACTGCTCTGTGGGGGGTATCTGCATTCCAGGACATATCATTATTTAGGTGCCATATGATCTCACACTTTCCCTTAAATTTTCCCAAATCGTGCTCCCCATCTGTTTTATTGTAGCATTCATAATTTTGATTATAGTCTATACGGTATTTTTCTGGTGCTTCCATTTTTCTGGGCTCTATTCTGGTATAAAAAAAATTACACCACTCTCCTCATCCTGTTTGATTATAGAATATGTAATGATTTCCCAAAAATGATAAACATTCTGCAGGGCAGTAGGGCCTTTCTCCTCTTTTAAGATGACAGTAGCTCCGTTTAAAGTTAGCACAGTCCTTGTAACTGTGTGGATTTGGTATTACTATCAATTATTTTAATGGAGAAGGAGCACATACTAAACAATTAGTTTTTCTATTAATTATTTTAGCTGAATATTGTGCCCATTTGTACCAATCATTTTGCATGGCTCCCTCCCATAGCCTTTCTATTTTTGGTGATGCTATCATTACTTTCGGTATTACTGTTGCTAAAGTAGATTGTCTATTTTCCTGACTTCCCCAGTTAGTTAAAGAATCCCATACATTTTGAAAAACCCATTTGTTCCTATTTTTTCTAATCTTGTCTTTGTTGGTTCTACTGCTATAGTAATTAGTGGTCCTTGGGTAGTGGTCAGAGTTACATTAACTATTTCAGGTTCTTCTTCCTGTCTAGATTGGTGTTTGGAAATATGATCAATATCCATTGTTATTATACTATTCCCTTCTAACCCCTTAACACTAACTATTTCCAATATGTACTTTACATTATTTTCTTGAGTCAATTCCTTAAAGGTAATTTCCCAACTAGTGTCTCCTTTGTTAACTTCTATTTGGCAGCCATATTCATCCCAGATTGCTTCTCCTCTTATTTGATGATTAGCCCACCCACAAAGAGATTTCTCTGGCAGCGGTTTTATCCTTCGTATTGAAAAGGATTTTTGAGTTTCCATAACTGTCAGTACTTGGGCTGGAATAGAAATACTGTTTCGAGCTAATTCCAAAGGTACATGCTTTTTTATTCTATTCCTTATTTTAGCTTCAGGAACCAATTTCTTAAGTACTGACGAAATCATGAGATGATTGGCTTGTTTTATATCCATTATTTTTTCATGTCCATTCCCTTTTAGCTCAACTTCTACACAATGATTTTTTAGACATTGTATTCTAAACATTGCATATCCTTCAATCTGACATTTCCCCAATCTAGGCCATCCTGTATACGATACTTGTTCTTTGTTTACAACAGCAATTATTCCTGGCTCAGTAAGACTATCTCTAGAATATTGTATAGTTGTAGGCAGACTCACCACCATCTCTCCTAGGTTAACTGCTATTACCGTTAGAGCAATTCCACAGTTCTTAAATTGTCGGAGATCATGTGAGGGCAGAGAAGTCAATTGTGTGAAAGTCCCTTTCCTCAACAGCAGAGGAGCCTCTTCCTTCAATGGTAGAAAGATCGCTTCCTCCTCCTTCTCCTGTTGTCCCTCCATTCCCTGGGTGTCTGCTTGTGTTTGGGGGATCTGCCATGGCAGGTATCCTATCAGCAGTATTCCCCACATCATCAGGCCCCACCTCCCGACTCTCCGGATTTTCAGGTGGGAGTGCCTGTTGTCCTTCGACGTTGGCACTTGGACTCGTGCATGCTTCTTCTTCCTGGACTCCATCTGATGCCTCGACATCCTCCTCTTCCACATGGCTCGCCAATGGCAGACCGGTTCTCTTCGGTACCCTGGTGCAGTGGTTTAGATGGTACCACGTCGTGCTTCCTTCCACCTGTACTGCTGTGGGCGTCGCTCGGATCACCGTATATGGTCCTTCTCTCCTGGGCTCGTTCCACTTCCTGCGAAACACTTGGATGTAGACTTGATCTCCTGGAATCACCGGCCCTGGCTCCTCTGGTCCAGGTTCCGGTTCTCGCCCTTTTTCCTGGAGATAGATCACTTTATGTATAGCAGTTAGTTGTCTTACATATGCTTTAAGTTCCATCTCTAATTGTTCCAATGAGGGTCCTTTGTAGGGCCCTCTTAGACCTGGCACTGGCATGGGTCGACCCGTAAGCATTTCATGCGGGGTTAGATGCGTATTTCTGTTAGTTTGCATGCGATAACTCATCAATGCTAGTGGTAGTGCATCCACCCAATTGAGCTTTGCACTAGCACAGATTTTATTCAGTTTAGCCTTGAGGGTGCCATTAATTCTCTCAACCATCCCCTGAGATTGCGGCCGATACACACACCCTAGTCTTTGCTTAATCCTTAGCTGCTGTAATACTTGCTTCACTGTTTTCTGAATAAAAGCTGATTCATTGTCTGAACTGATTTCTATTGGTATTCCAAATCTGGGTATTACTTCTCTGGTTAGAAATTTGATTACTGTTCCTGATCCTAGATCTACTGAGGGTACCGCTTCTACCCATCTACTGAATCTATCTATGATCACTAGCATGTACCTTTTGCCATTCACCTTTTTTATCATATCTACATAGTCCATGACTAAATGTCGAAATGGTCCTTCAGGAACTGGTATGTGCCCTATAGGCGTTGTTATTCCTTTCCTTACATTGTTTTGTGCACACACCTCACATCTTGCTAATGCCTCATCTATTGTTGCCTGTAGGTATGGAGACCAGTATCCTTGTTTTTTAATTTTCCTTACTATTTCCCCCCTTGCGCAATGGTCAAAACCATGCGCATCAGTTATCAGTAAGTTGAGCAACACAATAGGTGCTACTATGGTTCCTTCATGAGACCTCCATAATCCCTTCACATCTTTGGTGGCCCCTCTTTGGTGCCACATAGTCTGTTCATAAGGTCCTGCTCTTTCCTGCATCCTTATTATATCGTCTGGCTGTGGCATGGATTCAATAATGACCATTGGTGCTGTTAACACTGGGACGGTGCATCTAGATGCCTTTCTTGCAGCTTCATCAGCTGCATTGTTTCCTTTAGTTATAAATCCTTTTCCTTTTCTATGCGCCTGACATTTCACTATCGCCAATTTAGTGGGATACATTAACGCCATCATTAACTCCACAATCTGCTCGTGGTGTTGTATGGGTGTACCATCGCTTTTCTTGAACCCTCGCTGCTTCCAGACTGCCCCAAATAGATGACACACCCCATGTGCATATGCTGAATCAGTATAGATATTAACAGTTTTTCGTTTTCCTAGGATGCAAGCTGCAGTGAGTGCTTTTAGTTCAGCCAACTGGGCTGAACATGGCTGTGGACAGTATTCTGCTATCACCTCTTTGAAATGTTCTCCTTGTTTTTGCACTACTGCATAGCCTGCATGATTTCCCACATGATCTTTATAACAGGATCCATCAACAAAATACTCTTCTATGCACTCTTCCCCCAGGCTAGACAATGGGGTTGACTCTAAGTCTGGCCTTAGTCGAGTAAATGTCAATGAATCTGCTACACAGTCATGTGTTTGCCCTTCAAACTCTAAGGGGATTCTTTCAGCTGGGTTTACTGTACTGCATCGTTTAATGGAAACATCTGGATAGGTCAATAGAGTCATGTATTCCAAAGTTCTAGCATTGGTAAGGACAAACTTCCCTTGTTCTATTAGTTCCACTATTTTATGGTGTGTATATATTATTACCGGGTATCCCATAGTAATTGTGGACGCTTTGTCATATGCATATTGTTATGCCGCTAGACCTTGATAACAGGGTGGATATCCCTGGGCAACAGAATCTAGTTTAGAACTATAATACGCAATAGGTTGTTTTCGTCTTCCACTGCATTTCTCTTGCATAAGTACCGCTGTTGCATACCTATCACATCTATTTGCCACATACAACAAGAATGGTTTTGTGTAATCTGGGGCTGCTAGAGCCGGAGCTGACTGTATTTCCTTCTTTATTGTTTCGAACGCAGTCAATGCATCACTGTTCCATTCCAGGCTTGCTCTAAGGTCTAGTTGTCCTGCTTCTTTCATGATTTCTCGCAGAGGAGCAGTTTTAACTGCATACTCCTCTATCCAGTCTGAGCTGAATCCAGTCATCCCTAAGAACGTCATCATCTGAGCAACTGTTTGAGGAAGTGGTGCCTTGCTGATTCCTTCCAATTGTCCTGGTGCTATTGCCTTTGTTCCATGTGCAATTGTTCTTCCTAGATATTCAACTTGAGATTGGCAGTACTGAAGTTTCTTTTTTGACACCTTGTGTCCTCCTTCTGCCAGTCGCTTTAAAACCTTCATAGAATCAGCATGGCATTGTTCTAAGGAGGGAGCGCAGATCAACAGATCATCCACGTACTGGATCAATGTTCCTTCAAGTATTAGATCTTCTAGATCTATTCTTAACACCTGATTGAACACATGAGGAGAATGCCTAAATCCCTGTGGAGTTCGAGTATATGTATGTTGTTTACCTTTGTAGGTAAATGCAAACAAGTGTCTGCACTCTTCTGCCAGGGGCACACAAAAAAATGCTCCACATAGGTCAATCACTGTGAAGTACTTTGCTTCTGGGGGAACATTGGTGAGTAGCGTATGAGGGTTTGGAACTTCAGCAGGCCAATCTTGTACTATGTCATTTATGGCCCTTAAGTCATGTACCAGCCTCCACGTTTTCCCATCTGCTTTAAGGACCGGCAACAAAGGTGTATTACAACAACTTTGTGTTTCTATCAGTACTCCTGCTTTTATCAGTCCTTCAATTGTGCCACTGATGCCCTCTTCTGCTTCAGGTTTCATATGGTATTGAGCCCTCCAAAGGGGGCTTAACATCTGGCTTTGTTTTGACAAACACAGGACTTGCCGATTTTACCAATCCAACATCTGTATCATGTTGTGACCATACCTCCTGAGGTATGTTTTTCTCCATTTCCTGTTTTTGCTTGTCCTCAAATTATGTTACTTCCCCTAGCTGTGTTAGCTGTTGGGATGTAACTTCTACTTCCCTGGGGTCCCCAGTCATTATTGTAGTATGGTGTATCTTGATTAAGGCTTTATCTTTCGAGTGATAAATCAGTGGATTTTCTGTTTTGTTCCATTGAATTGTTTTTGCTCGCATCATCATCCTTAGCCTCCATTCCCTTGTTCACCAGCAAGGTAATGTGTGGGGCAGCTTCAGAAACATTATACCATTTTGCCACAAAGTCTGAGCCATCCATGTCCGTCACCTCCATTGCTGCTCCTTGTTTTCCTATAATTATGTACTGAGACATTATAGGTACTGATTTCCCATTTGTATTTAACAACCACAGTTGCTCTAAAAGATCATCACGATAGGGATCATATTGCATGGTGCAGTGAAATTCTGACTTTCCTCTTTCTGCTTCTGGTATCTGAGCCTGACTAAACCTACCCCATTTCTTTACTACCCTATATACTTCTGTCTCGATATCCCCTAACCAATAGACATTTGCTGTATCCTGTTTCATTACCATTTGTAAGTTTAACCCTGCCCTGTCTATAACTACCCCGTCAGAGGAACATCGAATTTGTATACCCATTTTGCATAGGGCATCTCTTCCCAATAGATTGACAGGGGTGTGTTCTGATACAAGTATAGGGAGGGTTGCGGATTTGTCATCCGCTGTCAGGCGAACTGGAGCTGTCATTGGAATTAACTGCGTTTGTCCCGAGAATCCTATAGTTTTGGCATATTTGCCAGACATGGGGAGGTGAGAGGCATAATTTGGACTTACGCAAGTGTAAGTGGCTCCAGTGTCAACCATCATGGGTGTGCCTCTGTTCTCTATTTGAACCTGCAGCATAGGTTCTTGATCAGCTCGTGTAGTTAGTACTGTAAACTGACCCTCCCCGGTAGGATTCTCTGGGCACCCCTAATACCCCTGATTGGGCCCAGCCCATGGATTCACAGGACCTTGGATTTGTTGCTGATTTTGTTGCCAGCCGTCAGGTTGCTTCCAATTATTTTGGTTTTTGTTTCCCTGTTGTTGCCAGGGGTTTGTGGGGCAGTTTCGTCTGATATGCCCTTGCTGCTGGCATCCCCAGCAAATTCCAGGTTGCCCTTGTGGGCCCTGATTTCCTCCTTTTTGATTATTTTGCTGAAATCTTTGTTGTTTACTGTTATTATTCCATTGCCGGGGTTGTTGTGCATACACATTCACTACTGGTACTGTGGGTTGTACTTGGGCCTGTGGCGCGGGAGGCAGATATGGCCCTCCTGGAGTGACTGCAGCCATCATTCCTGTTTCATTCGCAGGTGCTGTTACTGGGGCCTGTCAGTTCTTCCAATTGGAGTTGAGTCAGTTTCCTCTGAATGTCTCTCCCCTGCTCCATAAGTCTCTGTTCATCCTTTCTGTGTTTTTCTACTGCATGTATCACATGGTCACAGAATTCTTTGTGTGTCTTTGAGGTTAGTCCCACCACATCCTCCAGCCTGCTTCTCACTGATTGGGGCATTGCCTCTATTATGGCATTTCGGAATAGAGTTGTCATCAGTGGGTCCCCTTCTGGATCTCGTTCCGTTTCCAGTCTCCATCATTTCATCTGTTCATGTAGATAGGCAGCTGGATTCTCAGTTTCTCCCAGTGTCCCCCCTTTCAGTGACTTGGGGTCAATTCTCGCCGGGTATTCCAGTTTAAGTGCTTGCCAGACTTCGGGGCGGTGTGAATCAAAGTCCATCCCATCTCCTTGTGGGTCACTCACTTCTCTACTCAGGTCACTGTTCCCCAGTATGTCCTCCATCTTTGCCTTTCCAACCAACCTCGCCAACAGTGCCTTCAGATCCCCCACAGCCAGCAGTTTCCCCATGGTCTGTTCCTCAAAAATCCTAATCCATTTTCCCGCCCCATCATGCAAATCTGGCAGACGGGCAACCAATCCTTCCAGGTCCTGTGATCCCCACGGAACATAGTGAGCCTGGGTACCTTTTATTAGAATTGGATATTGTCCCTTATATTTTTCATGTCTTCTCAATGTTCTCCTATTGCGCAATCTTTCTTCCCTTACGCCTTGATTGCAATCTCCCCATATTTCAGCTGCTGCTCTTTCTTCCTCCTCTAGCTCTCTGCCTGTTTGCTGTCTTACCTCACTTTGCTCCCTATTTTTTTCTTCCTTTTCTCGCAACATTCGCCTCATCCTGTCCATTTCTCTCTCTATTTGTTCGTTTGTTGCTTCAATATCTGCCATTTCTTCATCTGAGAGTTCTCCATCATCTCTCTTCGTCATTTTCATTCTTCCCAATGCTTCCCTCAGCTCTCCATAGCAGTCCAATCTATTTGGCCTGATTTCTGCCCTTCGCTTGATTCCTTCTGTTTCCTTTGAGTCTTTTTCCATCCTTTGGGAGGATGTAAACAAAGGTCTTTCTTCTTCCATTTCTATTTCTCCTTTTATTGATACTACTCCGGACACCTGGGGATATTGTCCACCAACATATGGTGGGGGTCCCACAGACCAATCTGCTTTCTTTTTGTTTGTTTTCTCATCATCTTTTCTCAACATGTTTCTGGCTTCTCGCATGTTCTTTAGCAATCCTTCTCCTTCCATTTTGAACATGATGAGTACTTCTTTTTCTCTTTCTTTTTTGACGCTTCTCTTCTTTCCTGTGTCTTTTGCTTTATGGTTCTTTATCAGTGTTTCCATTTCCTCACACACCGAGACATCAAATGTTCCTCCTTCTGGCCATTTGGTGCCCATTTTCCTGGTGCGTTTATCCCATTTTTCAGATGTTTTCGCTATTTCTTCCTTGCCTAAGGGATACCTGGCACTCAGTATTTCTACCGCCGTTTTATTCATATTTATGGCCTATCTTTTTTAACTTCCTTTTTAATCTATTTTAGTATTCCTCCTATTTATTTATTTTTATATTAGTATTTGCTTTTATTTTTAGACTATTTGTGCTTCTTTGATTATTGTTTGGTTAGAACTTATTTATTATTAATGGGCATTTGACAGTCTCCTTATATCATAATAATATTTCCTGATGTCCACTTTTCCTTTGTGTGGACACCTCATGAATCTTTACCCTTGCTAGTGTTTTATTTTAGCTTTAAATCACTCAGCTATATTCTTTATGTAATAATAAAATGATTTCTCCTGATGTCCACTTTTCCTTTGTGTGGACACCTCATAAATCTTTCCCTTACTAGTGTTTTTATCTTAGCTTTAAATCACTCAGCTATATTCTTTATGTAATAATAAATTGATTTATCCTGATGTCCACTTTTCCTTTGTGTGGACACCTCATAAATCTTTCCCTTGCTAGTGTTTTATCTTAGCTTTAAATCACTCAGCTATATGTGTGTTCCTACCCCTACGAGCATCCACACACAATTCACTCTTTCTCTGCTGGTGTGAGACCGGGTGCGTCCTTCTTACCAGGTTACACTTAAGTAACGGTCCAGAAAAGGTGCGTCAACCTTTCCCCACCAAGGACAGAGATTTTCACACTCACTTGCACTCTCACTCTTTCACTCTTTCACTCTTGGTGTGAGACCGGGTGTGTCCTTCTTACCAGGTTACACTTAAGTAACGGTCCAGAAAAGGTGCGTCAACCTTTCCCCACCAAGGACAGAGATTTTCACACTCACTTGCACTCTCACTCTTTCACTCTTTCACTCTTGGTGTGAGACCGGGTGCGTCCTTCTTACCAGGTTACACTTAAGTAACGGTCCAGAAAAGGTGGGACACGTCTGGCACTGCAGGATTTGAGTCCCTGGCGGCGTAGTGTGTTACTGATGGTAGGCTTTGTTACTTTGGTCCCAGCTCTCTGCAGGTCATTCACTAGGTCCCCCCGTGTGGTTCTGGGATTTTTGCTCACCGTTCTTGTGATCATTTTGACCACACAGGGTGAGATCTTGCGTGGAGCCCCAGATCGAGGGAGATTATCAGTGGTCTTGTATGTCTTCCATTTCCTAATAATTGCTCCCACAGTTGATTTCTTCAAACCAAGCTGCTTACCTATTGCAGATTCAGCCTTCCCAGCCTGGTGCAGGTCTACAATTTTGTTTCTGGTGTCCTTTGACAGCTCTTTGGTCTTGGCCATAGTGGAGTTTGGAGTGTGACTGTTTGAGGTTGTGGACAGGTGTGTTTTATACTGATAACAAGTTCAAACAGGTGCCATTAATACAGGTAACGAGTGGAGGACAGAGGAGCCTCTTAAAGAAGAAGTTACAGGTCTGTGAGAGCCAGAAATCTTGCTTGTTTGTAGGTGACCAAATACTTATTTTCCACCATAATTTGCAAATAAATTTATAAAAAATCCTACAATGTGATTTTCTGGATTTCTTTTTCTCAATTTGTCTGTCATAGTTGACGTGTACCTATGATGAAAATTACAGGCCTCTCTCATCTTTTTAAGTGGGAGAACTTGCACAATTGGTGGCTGACTAAATACTTTTTTCCCCCACTGTATGTCAACAATGTATGCGTACGTGTACGTGCGTTAAGTAGGTCAGGTGCTTTAGACACTGGACGGATTTAGTTCACTTAGGAATCTACGCATTGATCATCCTTGAGATGTTTCTACAACTTGATTGGAGTCCACCTGTGGTAAATTCAATTGATCAGACACAATTTGGAAAAGCCATGAGGTCGAAGGAAGTGTCCGTAGAACTCAGAGACAGGATTGTGTCGAGGCACAGATCTGGGGAAGGGTACCAAAAAATGTATGCTGCATTGAAGGTACCCAAGAACACAGTGGCCTCCATCATTCTTAAATGCAAGAAGTTTGGAATCACCAAGACTCTTCCTAGAGCTGGCCGCCCGGCCAAACTGAGAAATTGGTGGAGAAGGGCCTTGGTCAGGGAGGTGACCAAGAACCTGATGGTCACTCTGACAGAGCTCCAGAGTTCCTCTGTGGAGATGGGAGAACCTTCCAGTAGGACAACCATCTCTGCAGCACTCCACCAATCAGGCCTTTATGGTAGAGTGGCCAGACGGAAGCCACTCCTCAGTAAAATGCACATGACAGCCCACTTGGAGTTTGCCAAAAGGCACCTAAAGGACTCTGACCATGAGAAACAAGATGTTCTGGTCTGATGAAACCAAGATTGAACTCTTTGGCCTGAACGCCAAGAGTCACGTCTGGAGGAAACCAGGCAACGCTCAACACCTGGCCAATACCATCCCTACAGTGAAGCATGGTGGTGGCAGCATCATGCTGAGGGGATGTTTTTCAACGGCACTGGGAGACTAGTCAGAATCGAGGGAAAGACGAATGGAGCAAGTACAGAGAGATCCTTGATGAAAACCTGCTCCAGAGCGCTCAGGACCTCAAGGTTCACCTTCCAACAGGACAATGACCCAAAGCACACAGCCAAGACAACGCAGGAGTGGCTTCGGGACAAGTCTCTGAATGTCCTTGAGTGGCCCAGCCAGAGTCCTGACTTGAACCTGATCGAACATCTCTGGAGAGACCTGAAAATAGCTGTGCAGCGACGCTCCCCATCCAACCTGATAGAGTTTGTGAGGATCTGCAGAGAAGAATGGGAGAAACTCCCCAAATACAGGTGTGCCAAGCTTGTAGCGTCATATCCAAGATGACTCAAGGCTGTAATCGCTGCCAAAGGTGCTTCAACAAAGTACTGAGTAAAGGGTCTGAATACTTATGTAAATGTGATATTTCTAAATACCTGTTTTTGCTTTGTCATTATGGGGTATTGTGTGTAGATTGATGAGGGAAAAAAAACATTTTATCAATTTTAGAACAAAGCTGTAACGTAACAAAATGTGGAAAAAGTTCCGAATGCACTGTATACATTTACACAACGGGTGGTTTGGAATTCCCATTAGAGTATATCCTGCCAATGATATACTAGACAACATACACATGGTCACATTCATAAAAAGTGCCATTATTTACATCGTTACCTACCAACTCAATAATGCTACTACTTTTACAGATCCACTGTCTCAAAAAAAGCATCTAGACATTATCTCCGACATTTGCAACATTGTTACTATATTGAAATTTGATCTCTACCCATAATAATGAACGTTTCTGGAGTCTGGAGTCGGGACGAGACAGCTTTTCTCAGCCAGTCGAAATCATGAATCAGCATAATTTCTATGGATATATACAAAGAGATGTCAATAGAAAAACAGGTCAAACGAAACTAAATGCATCTAGTTTGCTGCCTTTCAAGCTTCAGTCTGAAATGATTGTGTTAGCTGTGTAGTTAGCTAGCAAGGGGGGAAGAGCCTCCATAGCAACCATTTTTATTTGCCATAGCAACCTGCATAGGTCTGGAACTATCATCCAGCGCATGGGGAGTTTTGCATTACATGGCAGTCAATATGAATAGAACTGATGACCAGAGAACGCCTTAAAATTGCACTTGACAACCAGTGTTAGTGACTGTAGCGTTGCGTTTTGCTGAAAAATTTATGGTTTTCGAAAGAATCTTGCTTTTTAATGCTGGTAACCCATTGTCTAAAAGCAATAATTACTTTTTTTATTACTCGGCTTTGCCTCGTGGCTATGACCACAGCCATGATAAAAATGTCATAACACAACTCAAGTGTATTATTGCTTTTAAACAACGGTTACCAGCATTAAAAAGCAAGATTCTTTCCCAAACCATACATTTTTCAACAAAATGTAATGCTACATTCACTGACCCTGCATATAGTATGCTTACTTACTTTCAAGTGTTCTTCTTATTTCTTATTTTTATTTCCAGCGTGTTTTTGTTCTACGTTATGTTATTTTTAGTATTACATTGTTATTGATTACTGCATTTTTGGACTTGCAAGAAAGGCATTTCACTGTACTTGTGCATGTGACATTAAAACTGGAAACTTTAAACAATATCTCATTTATGTAAGTATTCACACCCCTGTCAATACTTTGTAAAAGCACTTTTGGCCGCGATTACAGCTTTGAGTCGTTTTGGGTATGTCTGTATCAGCTTTGCACATCTGGATTTGGGGATTTTCTCCCATTCTTAATTGCAGATTTTCTCAAGCTCTGTTAAGTTAGATGTGGAGAGGTGGTGAACAACAATCTTCAAGTCTTTCCACAGATTTTCAATGGGATTCAAGTCTGGGATTTGGCTTGACCACTCAAAGACTTTCATATTCTTGTTCTGAAGCCATTCCAGCATTGCTTTGGCTGTATGCTTGGGGTCATTGTCCTGTTGGATCGCCCCCAGTCTAAGGTCGTTTGCACTCTGAAGCAGGTTATCATCAAGGAATTGCCTGTATTTGGTTCCATTCATTGTTCCCTCTATCCTTACAAGTCTCCCAGTCCCTGCTGCTGAAAAGCATCCCCATAGCATGATGCTGCCACCATCATGCTTCACGGTGGGGATGGTGTTAGAAGGGTGATGAGCTGTGCCTGGTTTTCTCCTTTGCATTCAGGCCAAAGAGTTCAAATGTTATCTCATCAGACCACATCATATTTTGCCTTATGCTCTAAGTCTTTCACGTGCCTTTTTGCAAACTGTCATGTGCCTTTTTCTCAGGAGTGGCTTCTGTCTGGCCACTCTCCCATAAAGCCCTCCGGCAAACTTTAGATCATGCATATGCACAGTTTCTAGTGGTTGATGTCTTGCATTGTAAGAAGGCAAAAATAGCCTAGTAGTAGCCTTGTGCAAATGATGACATTCTTATTCATAAGAGTAAAACAGGTATGCCTAGCTAAATATAATAAAAAGTTGCAATCATTTGATGTTAGTGAGAAGAGCAAAAATATATTTACCTTATTTACCTATATTTCCTATTATGTATTTATTTTCCATGATCATTGCAGAATATATTCCTCACCTTTTCTGACTCTGATGGTTTCATAGGCTTCTCATTAAATAGCCTCTAGGCCTACAATAAGTTAGGATAGATTACCATTTGTCCCATCTCATTTAATTGGACCCACTTCACAGTAGTAAATAGATAACCTATTTTAAGTAGCCTATTTTGCTCTATGCGATCCGATCCAAAGTGCAGTTTAACGGTTGAACACATTGACATTTGTAGGCTACCTCTGAGTACTGTAATGTGAAATGTATCGCATAGCCAATATTTCATTTATAAACATAATACATAATACATACAGTATATCATAACCATTGCAAAATAAATTCCTCACCTTTTCTGGCCTTGATGAGTTTATATTCCCATAGTAGCCGTACACCAAATTACCATGCACATCTCTCATTTAATTGGGACTATTGTTTAGGCTATTATAATTTCTAGTTTTTTGCGCTATGCATCCAAAAGGGAGCGTGGTTTATAACGTACAGTGGAATTTAACAGGTGAACAGACAGTTGATTTTTTGTATTGAAGTGTGTAGGCTATCACTGTAAGGCCTACTTTAGGTTTCTGTTTTTTCCCAAGTAGACAATGTTTCAGAATTCGCGGGCAGTGCAGTATATTTAGGTTCAGGAAAAAGTGAATTCAAAACATTATTGCATTCAAATGTTCTGTTTACAGGTCCACAGCAATTTGCAATTGTGGTTGTCTTTCAGAAATGGTCAGACACCGCAAATGTCAATGCAAAATAAAACATTCTGCCAACACCTCCAAATACATTTTATCAAGTTCGCCATTGGTATTTCCTTTAGATAATGTATTGGCCTAATTCCAATACTTCCAAACTATACAGCAAATAAGGGCGTTATTGTTATCATAAAAAATTAATGATAGCTCGTTCACGCGTGCAAAGTGTTACGACAGGTCTGATTTATAACGGGAAACATGCAAATATATGGTGTGCGCCAAGTTTATAAATCTCAATATTTTTGTGCATGCAGTCTTTTCAGAAATGGCACATGCAGATATTTAGTGTTAAATGTACGCAACGGTTATAAATGAGGGCCCTAATTGGTGAAGTCCTGTAAAGACTGTTGTCCTTCTGGTAGGTTCTCTCATCTCAGCCAAGGAACTCTGTAGTTCTGTCAGAGTGGTCATTGGATTCTTGGTCACCGCCCTGACCAAGGTCCTTCTTGCCCAGTTTCTCAGTTTGGTCGGATGGCCAGCTCTAGGCAGAGTCTGGATAGTTAAATATTTTTTTCATTTCCCAATGATGGAGACCACTGTTATCTTGGAAACGTTCAACACTCTAGAAATTGTTTTATACCCTTTCCCAGATATATGCCTCATCATAATTATATCTCAGAGATCTACAGACAGTTCCTTGGACTTCATGGTATAATTTCTGCTCTGACATGCACTGTCAAACTGTGTGACCTTATATAGACAGGTGTGTTTCTTTCTAAATCATGTCCAAACAATTGAATTGGCCACAGGTGGACTCAAATCAAGTTGCAGTGACATGTCAACAATGATCAAAAGAAATTGGATGAATCTGACCTCAATTTGGAGTGTTATAGCAAAGGGGTGTGAATACTATTTCTGTATTTCATTTTCAATAAATGTGCAAAAATTCTAAAAACGTTTTTACTTTGTCATTATGGAGTATTGTAGATGGGTGAGATTATTATTTTTAAAATCCATTTTGAATCCAGTCTGTAACACACCAAAATGTGAAATAAGTCAAGGGATATGAATACTTTCTAAAGGCACTGTTATTCAAATACTCAGGCAGGCTCATCGTCATTTTTTGTTAAGGGTGCAATACATTTATTTTTTTGGTCAAGCAAGTTTAATATCACTCTCCAAATATCAGCACATCTTAATAACATTTATACAGTGCCTTCAGAAAGTATTACAGTTTTTGCCTATTGCTTACACACTTTTTGCAGAATTTGACTCATTATGTCAAAACTCAACACACAAGCCAATCAGACATAGCACTTGGAGATTAACAACTCACATATATGCCAAAATGAAACACTGCAATCAAAACTTAACACTCCTTTCTAAAAATGAAATTCTTGCAACAAAACCATACACACAAGCAACATTTGAATTACTCTTTCATATCACCAGCAACACACTGATGGGCTTTATATAAAACACTGCAGTCTTTGTGTTTCTATTTTTATTGTCATTTTATTGTCGTTGTCTTCTGTAAAACTCAAAAGTAGAATTTCTGCAGTAATCAAACAGTATTTACAAAAAAGTTTTTACAAAAAAACAAACATTCTTACAGAAATTCTTAACATCAAATTTAGCAACAAAACAAAAGTAAAAAAAAAAAAACAATTACTGGATAAATTACTATTGGGGGAAAAAACATATACTTGTTTTGTGTGTGTGTGCGTGTGTGTGGTGGGGAGCCGTGGGGCTTATGGATCACGCCTTCTGTTCGGATCTGGCCACAAGACCTCGTCAACATCACAGGCGATGTCCTCGCGGGCTAGGCATCGGGGAAAATATCGCCTTGTGTGCCGAATCCACCCTTGGATTGTCTCCACATGCCTCTTCCATTGCTTGCAGAAGAGTCATGCGGGCATGTGGTTGCCGATCATATACTTTCCACCGCCACGCTGAAAATAATTCCTCGATTGCATTTAGAAAGGGGCTGTAAGGGGGCAGGTATAAAACTGTGAAATGATTATGGTTGTTGAACCAATCTCGGACCAGAGCAGCCCGGTGGAAACTAACATTATCCCAGATGACAACAAACCTGGGCTGCTATGGTCTGTCCTGCACAACTGCATGTAGTGCATCTAGAAATGCAATGATCTGTCCTGTATTGTAGGGACCTAGAGTGGCATGATGATGCAGGACTCCTTGGACACTAATTGCAGCACACAAGGTGATATTTCCCCCACGCTGCCCAGGGACATTTACAACAGCCCTTTGTCCAACTACGTTACGGCCCCGACACCTGGTTTTGGCCAGATTGAAGCCTGCCTCATCCACGTAGATGAACTCATGCGGCAGTTCGGCGGCATCAAACTCCAGAACTGTCTGTAACAGAAAATATTGAATAGTGTTACTGAAAAAACATACAGTAACTACAATGTCTATATTTTCACACAAGTAGGGGCTGGGTTGGGTGAGTATAGACAAAAACTACAAGCTACAGGCAGGGCAGGTGGCAGCATAAACCCTCATTCCCACATCACAATATATAGTATGTAAAGTAAAGTGACACATACCTGCACATAATCATGGCGCAGATCCTTGACCCTGACACTGTTCCTCTCAAATGGCACACTGTACAGCTGCTTCATTCTGAAGTTATGTTTCTGTAGGATGCGGACTTAGTGTAGAAATGCTGACCCTGTTGATATTGTTGAATTCATTTCCATTTGCAATTATGCGTTGTTGCAACTCACGAAGTCGGATTGCATTATTTTCTCACACCATTTCAATGATGGCAAGCTCTTGTTGTTGAGTGAAGAGCCATTCCCTTCCACCTTGAGGAGGTCGTCCAACCATTCTGTAGAAAATGCCACCACAAGATGTCATTGGTTAGGTTATTATTCACATACTGTACTTTCAAACTGTACACAGTACTGCAACATCACAATGGTATTCCTTTACATATACAGTACTTCACAGCACTACCCATTTTTGTATAGTTAGTACAGTAATACTGTAATATGATACAGAATCATGTGACACACACAGTAGGTACAGTCTGGAGTAGAAACTTGAAGATCTACCTGTTCTCCAGTCGGAATGTCCTTATTATCGATGCTACTGTGTAGCGACTGAGGTTAGGGTGGACTCTTTGCCCAGCCTCCCTCATGGACAGGCCACGTCCTCTTCCACATCCGACTCCTCTCTCTCTTTGTCCTCCTCTTACTCTGACTCTCATTGCCTCCATGCTTGCAAAGTTCTAAAAATGGCTTACCTGAGGCCTATTTGTAGTGCTAAGGCTCAGACTGATTGGTGTTCTGTTTTCTGTGCAAGTGTTTTCAGGTGTGTATGTAAGTGCATACAATTGCCAGATGAGTTTTGCATTTTGAACAGAGTGTTTTCCCAATGATAACAGGTGATTTCGTTTTTGAACAAAGTGTCTAATGTAAGAAAACGTGTGTAGTGTTTCGCAATAAGTGTGTTACAGAATTGCAAACAAAGTGCAAAGTTGACATTGTGTTTAAGCTATGGTTACACTGTGTTTAAGGTATGCTACAAGACGTTTAGGTATTGAGGCTTTGGTCTAAGCATTCGGTTTTAGTGTGTAAGCAATGGGCAAAAACTGTAATACCTCTTGAGTTATTCAATATTTTGTTGTGTTACAGTGTGAATTAAAAATGTATTAAATAAAAAATAATTCTCACCCATCTACACACAATACCCCATAAAAGAAAAGGGAAATATAGTGTAGTGTTTGTGTACAGTACATAGGGGCTGTTAAGTTAGAAGAGAAGAGAGTTTCAAGTTTCAAGTTTTTATTGTCACGTGCAATAGTACAGTGAAATTCCTTTCTTGCTTGCTCTTTCCCAACAATGCAGTAGTACAATAAAAAATGAATAAAAAAGTCAAGTAGAACAAAAACACAATAAATAGAAATATGAACAACACGAGAAAGCAATCTATATACAGGGTCAGTTCCAGGGTCAGTGCCAATACCATAACGACAATGTGCAGGGATTCTGAAGTGGTAGGGTTAGATATGTATAGGATGACTAGGCATCAAGACATATGATAAACAGAGTAGCGGCAGCATATATGATGATTTTATGTGAGTGTGTGTGTGTAGAGTCGGTATGAATGTGTGTGTGTGTTATGTATGTGTGAGCAAATTAAGTGTGTGTGTGTGTGTGTTGGAGTGTTGGCGTGTCAGTGTGAGTGAGTGTGAGTGAGTGTATAGAATGTGCATAGTGTGTGTGTGTGTGTGTGTGTGTGTGTGTGTGTGAGAGAGAGAGAGAGAGAGAGAGAGAGAGAGAGAGAGAGAGAGAGAGAGAGAGAGAGAGAGAGAGAGAGATGGCCGTACGTCTGGCTGGCTCCCAAGCCTCCCCTCTGAGTCCCTGTGCACTGAATTTCAGTCATGCCTCATTTATTCACATTGGTCTGGGCTCCTCTTTGAAAATAATTTCCTCTGTGGCTATAAATGCCTGGGGTCAAAAGAATACACTTCAAAAAGAAAAGACAATTGTCCCCTCCTATTAACCAAGTGATTGTGTGCTATGTGTAATTACACACAATCATAACACAATACAATGGCACAATATAAGGGCATTTATACAGTAACTAATGTGAAACAGGTCCTTGGAAATATTCAACTGGATCCAATCATTGTCTGTATAACACAAGAATCACCACTGACTTGTTGTTCTATTATGTAAGTGCCTGCACAGTACTGTATAAGAAAGTCCTGGATTACATCGGAGATGCCTGCTTATGTAACCAGTGTGAAATGGCTAGCTAGTTGGTGCATGCTAGTAGGGCTTTAATCGGTGATGTCACTTGCTCTGAGACCTTGAAGTAGTTGTTCCTATAGAGCCCCACAGTGGAGGTGTCATAATACCCATAAAACCTAGCGGTCAAACAAGGTAATGGTTTCAATTGTTTTTCCACCATTCATTTTTCCCCAAGGAGATTTTAGGAAACACGTAAAATAAGGGCTGTGTTTCGTGTAGGCTTACCCTGCAGCGACGTTTTGATAATCATGAAAATCTCTCTCGGACAAAGTGACTTATCAATATATTCGACTCTATTTACTCTCCGATTCGAAAATGCTAATTAGCATCAAAGTAGACATCATGCAAAACTACAAATCCCTGCAAGCTCCTGCACGTCATCTCTAGCAGAGACTTTTGCTAACGGGTATTGTGTCAACTTAAAACTTGCACAAGACAGTTCACAGAATTGTCAATTTAACGTCTTAAAGATCTGACCCCTTTTTTCAATTGTCACCTAAAATGACATACCTAAATCTAACTGCCTGTAGCTCAGGACCTAAAGCAAGGATATTTATTTTATTTTTTATTTCACCTTTATTTATTTAACCAGGTAAGCCAGTTGAGAACAATTTCTCATTTACAACTGCGACCTGGCCAAGATAAAGCAAAGCAGTTGTCACGCCCTGACTCAGGGGACGCTTAAATGTTGAGTCAGGGTGTGTATATTCTTTGTTGTGTGTTTTCTATGTTTCGATCTATTATGTGTAGATCTATGTTGGCCGGTGTGGTTCCCAATCAGAGGCAGCTGTAGCTCGTTGTCTCTGATTGGGGACCATACTTAGGCAGCCTATTGGCACTAGTGGGTTGTGGGATCTTGTTCCGTGTAAGGTATGTTGTGTGTGCTACCTTGCACTTCACGTTTCGTTTCGTTTGTTGTTTTGTCGTTGTGTTTATTTGGTTTTTAATAAACATGTACGTATATCACGCTGCGCCTTGGTCTGACCCATCCTTCAACGAACGTGACAGCAGTGCGATAAAAACAACAACACAGAGTTACATATGAGGTAAACAAAACAGGTGACCAATGAGCTAAAATAAGGCGGGGATTTGCCTAGCAGTGATTTATAGATGACCTGGAGCCAGTGGGTTTGGCGACAAATATGTAGTGAGGACCAGCCAACAAGAGCGTACAGGTCACAGTGGTGGGTAGTATATGGGGCTTTGGTGACAAAACGGATGGCACTGTGATAGACTACATCCAATTTGCTGAGTAGAGTGTTGGAGGCTATTTTGTAAATGACATCGCCGAAGTCAAGGATCGGTAGGATAGTCAGTTTTACGAGGGCATGTTTGGCAGCATGAGTGAAGGAGGCTTTGTTGCGAAATAGGAAGCCGATTCTAGATTTAACTTTGGATTGGAGATGCTTAATGTGAGTCTGGAAGGAGAGTTTACAGTCTAACTAGACACCTAGGTATTTGTAGTTGTCCACATACTCTAGGTCAGACCTGCCGAGAGTAGTGATTCTAGTCGGGTGGGCGGGTGCCAGCAGCATTCGATTGAAGAGCATGCATTTAGTTTTACTAGTGTTTAAGAGCAGTTGGAGGCTACGGAAGGAGTGTTGTATGTCATTGAAGCTCGTTTGGAGGTTTGTTAACACAGTGTCAAATGAAGGGCCAGATGTATACAAAATGGTGTCGTCTGCGTAGAGGTGGATCTGAGAGTCACCAGCAGCAAGAGCGACATCATTGATATACACAGAGAAAAGAGTCGGCCCGAGAATTGAACCCTGTGGCACCCCCATAGAGACTGCCATAGGTCCAGACAACAGGCCCTCCGTTTTGACACATTGAACTCTATCTGAGAAGTAGTTGGTGAACCAGGCGAGGCAGTCATTTGAGAAACCAAGGCTATTTAGTGTGCCAATAAGAATGCGGTGGTTGACAGAGTCGAAAGCCTTGGCCAGATCGATGATGACGGCTGCACAGTACTGTCTATTATCGATCGCGGTTATAATATCGTTTAGGACCTTGAGTGTGGCTGAGGTGCACCCATGACCAGCTCGGAAACCGGATTGCATAGCGGAGAAGGTACGGTGGGATTCGAAATGGTCGGTGATCTGTTTGTTAACTTGGCTTTCAAAAACTTTCGAAAGGCAGGGCAGGATGGATATAGGTCTGTAACAGTTTGGATCTAGAGTGTCACCCCCTTTGAAGAGGGGGATGACCGCGGCAGCTTTCCAATCTCTGGGGATCTCAGACGTTACGAAAGAGAGGTTGAACAGGCTAGTAATAGGGGTTGCGACAATTTCAGCTGCTAATTTTAGAAAGAAAGGGTCCAGATTGTCTAGCCCAGATGATTTGTAGGGGTCCAGATTTTGCAGCTCTTTCAGAACATCAGCTGTCTGAATTTGTGTGAAGGAGAAGCGGGGCATGGGCAAGTTGCAGCGGAGGGTGCAGAGCTGGTGGCCGGGGTAGGGGTAGCCAGGTGGAAAGCATGGCCAGCCGTAGCAAAATGCTTGTAGAAATTCTCGATTATTGTAGATTTATCAGTGGTGATAGTGTTTCCTAGCCTCAGTGCAGTGGGCAGCTGGGAGGAGGTGCTCTTATTCTCCATGGACTTTACAGTGTCCCAAAACTTTTTGGAGTTAGTGCTACAGGATGCACATTTCTGTTTGAAAAAGCTAGCCTTTGCTTTCCTAACTTCCCTGAAAAGTTGCATATCGCGGGGGCTATTCGATGCTAATGCAGTACGTCACAGGATGTTTTTGTGCTGGTCAAGGGCATTCAAGTCTGAGGAGAACCAGGGGCTATATCTGTTCTTAGTTCTGAATTTTTTGAATGGGCATGCTTATTTAAGATTGAGAGGAAAACACTTTTAAAGAACTACCAGGCATCCTCTACTGACAGAATGAAATTGATATCCATCCAGGATACCTGGGCCAGGTCAATTAGGAAGGCCTGCTCGCTAAAGTGTTTTAGGGAGCGTTTGACAGTGATGAGGGGTGGTCGTTTGACCGCAGACCCGTTACGGACGCAGGCAATAAGGCAGTGATCGCTGAGATCCTGGTTGAAGACAGCAGAGGTGTATTTAGAGGGTAGGTTAGTCAGGATGATATCTATGAGGGTGCCCATGTTTACGGATTTAGGGTTGTACCTGGTAGGTTCCTTGATAATTTGTGTGAGATTGAGGGCATCTAGTTTGGATTGTAGGATGGCCGGGGTGTTAAGCATATCCCAGTTTAGGTCACCAAGCAGTACGAACTCTGATGATAGATGGGGGGCAATCAATTCACATATAGTGTACAGGACACAGCTGGGGGCTGAGGGGGGTCTGTAGCAAGCGGCAACAGTGAGAGACTTATTTCTGGAAACGTGGATTTTTAGAAGCAGGATCTCAAACTGTTTGGGCACAGACCTGGATAGTATGATAGAGCTCTGCAGGCTATCTCTACAGTAGATTGCAACTCCACACCCTTTGGCAGTTCTATCTAGACGGAAAATGTTGTAGTTGGGAATGGACATTTCAGAATCTTTGGTGGCCTTCCTAAACCAGGATTCAGACACTGCTAGAACATCAGGGTTGGCGGAGTGTGCTAACGCAGTGAATAACTCAAACTTAGGGAGAAGGCTTCTGATGTTAACATGCAAAAAAACAAGGCTTTTACGGTTACAGAAGTCAACAAATGATAGCACCTGGGGAGTAGGAGTGATACTGGGGGCTGCAGGGCCTGGGTTAGCCTCTACATCACCAGAGGAACAGAGGAGGACTAGAATAAGGATATGGCAAAGGCTTTAAGAACTGGTCTTCTAGTGCGTTGGGTACAGAGAATAAAAGGGGCAGATTTCCGGGCGTTGTAGAATAGATTCAGGGCATTATGTACAGACAAGGATATGGAAGGATATGAGTACAGTGGAGGTAAACCTAAGCGTTGGGTAACAATGAAAGTGATAGCATCACTGGAGGCACCGATTGAGCCGGTGGAGCTATTTGAGGCAGTTTGAGATGGACTTGGGGCGCTACAGTGAAATTGTATAATAAGAACTAACTGGAACAGCAATAGGCAAGGCATATTGACATGGGAGAGAGGCATAAAGGAATCACAGGTGTTATTCGAGAGAGCTAAGACAACAACTGGTAATGGCGATGAAAGTTTGGGCTGAGGCTAAACAGATAAACAGGACAGGGTACCGTGTAAAGGAACAGTCCAGCAGGCATCAGCTGTGCAGCTGAGTGATCATAAGGTCCAGTGAACTGCAATAAGTGAGACCGAGAGCAGTTCGAATTGGTGCTACAGCACAGGCGAGCAGGAAGCACGGCTGTTGAATTGCATGTGCTAGCGGGCCGGTGCTAGCAGTTGGATCTTCGTGGTCGTCGCAACGGGAAGCCTGTTGAAACCACAGACGATTACATCGGCAGACCAGTCGTGATGGATCGGCGGGGCTATGCATATTCTTGATACCATTTGAAAGGAAACACTTTGAAGTTTGTGGAAATGTGAAATTAATGTAGGAGAATGTAACACATTAGATCTGATAAAAGATAATACAAACAAAAAAACATGCGTTTTCTATCATCTTTGAAATGCAAGAGATGTGGCCACAATATAATATTGCAGTTTAGGCGCAACTTGGATTTTTCCCACTAGATGGTAGCAGTGTGTGTGCTAAGTTTCAGATTGAGCCAGTGAAGCGTTGCAATACTGGACTATGTATCAAGTCTGCCCAAATGTGCCGAATTGGTCAATTCATACATTTTCAAGTACAGTGCCTTGCAAAAGTATTCATCCACCTTGCCGTTTTTTCCTATTTTGTTGCATTACAACCTGTATTTTAAATTGATTTTTATTTGAATTTTATGTAATAGTCCAAATTGGTGAAATGGAATTTAAAAAATAACTTGTTTCAAAAAATTCTCAAAAATCAATTACGGAAAAGTGGTGCGTGCATATGTATTCACCCCCTTTGCTATGAAGCCCCTAAATAAGATCTGGTGCAAACAATTGCCTTCAGAAGTCACATAATTAGTTAAATAAAGTCCACCTGTGTGCAATCTAAGTGTCACATGATCTGTCACATGATCTCAGTATATATACACCTGTTCTGAAGGGCCCCAGTGTCTGCAACACCACTAAGCAAGAGGCACCACCAAGCAAGCGGCACCATGAAGACCAAGGAGCTCTCCAAACAGGTCAGGTACAAAGTTGTGGAGAAGTACAGATCAGGGTTGAGTTATAAAAAAATATCCACAACTTTAAACATCCCACGGAGCACCATTAAATCCATTATTAAAAAATGGAAAGAATATGGCACCACAACAAACCTGCCAAGAGTTGGCCGCCCACCAAAACTCACGTACCAGGAAAGGAGGGCATTAATCAGAGAGGCAACAAAGAGACCAAAGATAACCCTGAAGGAGCTGCAAAGCTCCACAGCAGAGATTGGAGTATCTGTCCATAGGACCACTTTAAGCTGTACACTCCACAGAGCTGGGCTTTACGGAATAGTGTCCAGAAAAAAGCCTTTGCTTAAAGAAAAAAATAAGCAAACACGTTTGGTGTTCGCCAAAAGGCATGTGGGAGACTCCCCAAACATATGGAAGAAGGTACTCTGGTCAGATGAGACTAAAGTTGAGCTTTTTGGCCATCAAGGAAAACGCAGGGACTGGGAAACTGGTCAGAATTGAAGGAATGATGGATGGCGCTAAATACATGGAAATTCTTGAGGGAAACCTGTTTCAGTCTTCCAGAGATTTGAGACTGGGACAGAGGTTCACCTTCCAGCAGACCCTAAGCATATTGCTAAAGCAACACTCGAGTGGTTTAAGGCGAAACACTTAAATGTCTTGGAATGGCCTAGTCAAAGCCCAGACCTCAATCCAATTGAGAATCTGTGGTATGACTTAAAGATTGCTGTACACCAGCGGAACCCATCCAACTTGAAGGAGCTGGAGCAGTTTTGCCTTGAAGAATGGGAAAAAATCCCAGTGGCTAGATGTGCCAAGTTTATAGAGACATACTCCAAGGGACTTGCAGCTGTAATTGCTGCAAAAGGTGGCTCTACAAAGTATTGACTTTGCGGGGGGGTGAATAGTTATGCACGCTCAAGTTTTCTGTTTTTTTGTCTTATTTCTTGTTTGTTTCACACCCAAAAATATTTTGCATCTTTAAAGTGGTAGGCATGTTGTGTAAATCAAATGATACAAACCCCCTAAAAAATCCATTTCAATTACATTTACATTTACATTTTCGTCATTTAGCAGACGCTCTTATCCAGAGCGACTTACAAATTGGTGCATTCACCTTATGATAGCCAGTGGAACAACCACTTTACTATATATATATATATATATATATATATATATAAATTGTGGGGGTGGGGTAGGGGGGGTAGAAGGATTACTTTTATCCTATCCCAGGTATTCCTTAAAGAGGTGGGGTTTCAAGTGTCTCTGGAAGGTGGTGAGTGACTCCGCTGTCCTGGCGTCGTGAGGGAGCTTGTTCCACCATTGGGGTGCCAGAGCAGTGAACAGTTTTGACTGGGCTGAGCAGGAACTGTGCTTCCGCAGAGGTAGGGGGGCCAGCAGGCCAGAGGTGGATGAACGCAATGCCCTCGTTTGGGTGTAGCGACTGATCAGAGCCTGAAGGTACGGAGGTGCCGTTCCCCTCACAGCTCCATAGGCAAGCACCATGGTCTTGTAGCAGATGCGAGCTTCAACTGGAAGCCAGTGGAGTGTGCGGAGGAGCGGGGTGACGTGAGAGAACTTGGGAAGGTTGAACACCAGACGGGCTGCAGCGTTCTGGATGAGTTGTAGGGGTTTAATGGCACAGGCAGGGAGCCCAGCCAACAGCGACTTGCAATAATCCAGACGGGAGATGACAAGTGCCTGGATTAGGACCTGTGCCGCTTCCTGTGTAAGGTAGGGTCGTACTCTACGAATGTTGTAGAGCATGAACCTACAGGATCGGGTCATCGCTTTGATGTTAGCGGAGAACGACAGGGTGTTGTCCAGGGTCACGCCAAGGTTCTTTGCACTCTGGGAGGAGGACACAACGGAGTTGTCAACCGTGATGGCGAGATCATGGAGCGGGCAGTCCTTCCCCGGGAGGAAGAGCAGCTCCGTCTTGCCGAGGTTCAGCTTGAGGTGGTGATCCGTCATCCACACTGATATGTCTGTCAGACATGCAGAGATGCGATTCGCCACCTGGTTATCAGAAGGGGGAAAGGAGAAGATTAATTGTGTGTCGTCTGCGTAGCAATGATAGGAGAGACCATGTGAGGATATGACAGAGCCAAGTGACTTGGTGTATAGAGAGAATAGGAGAGGGCCTAGAACTGAGCCCTGGGGGACACCAGTGGTGAGAGCATGTGGTGCGGAGACAGATTCTCGCCACGCCACCTGGTAGGAGCGACCTGTGAGGTAGGACGCAATCCAAGAGTGAGCCGCGCCGGAGATGCCCAACTCGGAGAGGGTGGAGAGGAGGATCTGACGGTTCACAGTATCAAAGGCAGCAGATAGGTCTAGAAGGATGAGAGCAGAGGAGAGAGAGTTAGCTTTAGCAGTGCGGAGAGCCTCCGTGACACAGAGAAGAGCAGTCTCAGTTGAATGACCAGTCTTGAAACCTGACTGGTTTGGATCAAGAAGGTCATTCTGAGAGAGATCGCAAGAGAGTTGGCTAAAGATGGCACGCTCAAGAGTTTTGGAGAGAAAAGAAAGAAGGGACACTGGTCTGTAGTTGTTGACATCGGAAGGATCGAGTGTAGGTTTTTTGAGAAGGTGTGCAACTCTCGCTCTCTTGAAGACGGAAGGGACATAGCCAGTGGTCAAGGATGAGTTGATGAGCGAGGTGAGGTAAGGGAGAAGGTCTCCGGAAATTGTCTGGAGAAGAGAGGAGGGGATAGGGTCAAGTCGCAAGATTTCATCTGGAGAGAGAGGGGAGAAAGAAGTCAAAGCATAGGGTAGGGCAGTGTGAGCAGGACCAGCGGTGTCATTTGACTTAATAAATGAGGATCGGATGTCGTCAACGTTCTTTTCAAAATGGTTGACGAAGTTAATTCAAGGTTGTAATGCAACAAAGTAGGAAAAATGCAAAGGGGGGTGAATACTTTCGCAATACACTGTACATAACTATAGAGAACATACAAAAATGATATGGTAATACAAAATGTAAGTTTACACACTCCCAGGAATGTCATACATGATGGATCATTAGCTTATACACTAACTTTCACACATCTAGATGGCCGGGCGTATTGGGTGTGGAGCAAGAGACAGCAGGGGTTCAAACTGTAGAACCCAGTTCCTACATTTGAATATAAAAATGGATTTTATCAAACAAAACTATGCTCCATTTTATCTCTGGGACCCTTAGGATGACAAATCAGAGCAAGATTACTGAATGTAAGTACATTATTTACCTTCAGAGGTGAACGTATCAAACTAGTTGCCGTGATAAGTTTTTTTGTTGTTGTGCACTCTCCTCAAACAATAGCATGGTATTTTTTCACCGTAATAGCTGCTGTAAATTGGACAGTGCAGTTAGATTAACAAGAATGTAAGCTTTCTGCCCATATAAGACATGTCTATGTCCTGGAAAGTTTGCTGTTAATTACAACAGTCATGCTACTCACATTAGCGCACGTTAGCTCAACCGTCCCGTATACAGGACACCGATCCCGTAGAGGTTAAAGAAATTTAGCCAATTTATTAATTACTACATTTAGCTAACATTAGATAGTTCATCCAGAGATTCTTACCTTTGCCTCGATTCGGCAGTCTCGTCCAGATCATCATGGCATTTGTAGCTCTTTATGATAGCCACATTAGCATTTCATTTTTCGGGGGTAAATACAGGCAAATATATTGATAAAAGTCACCATGTCCTAGAGAGATTTACACGGTTATCAAAACGTCACGCCAGGCCTTCAAAAACACAGCCCTTATTTTAAGGGGTTTTAAAATCCCCTAAAATGAATGGTGGAAAAAACTATTGGAGCCATTTCCCTGTGCGTACTAGCTAGCTAGCATGTGTGTACTAGCTAGCTAGAGTGTAGTAGCAAGTGTGTACTAGCTAGCTAGTGTGTACTAGCTAGCTAGCCTAGCTAGTGTGTACTTGCTAGATGTAACAGCAACAGTGGTTAATATAATGCCCTGGACCAGAGCTAGTGCACCGACTGGTATGTGCGTAGCACACTGACGCCCTAGAACAAAGCTACTGACTCACAGGCAACGTCGATGTGTTCAGAGGCACCCCGGTTCGAGCCCAGGTCAGAGCAAGGAATGGGACTGAAGCAATACTGTTACACTTACTCATGCGGAGGAAACAGTTACATACAGTACATTCAAAAAGTATTCAGACCCCTTCCCTTTTTCCATATTTTATTACGTTACAGCCTTATTCTAAAATGGATTTAATGAACAAAAATCCTCATCAATCCACACACAATACCCCATAATGACAAAGCAAAAACCGTTTTTTTGACATTTTTGCAAATATGTTAAAAATTAAAAACAGAAATATCTTATTTACATAAGTATTCAGACTCTTTGCTATGAGACTCGAAAATTGAGCTCAGGTGCATTATGTTTCCATTGATCCTCCTTGTGATGTTTCTACAACTTGATTGGAGTCCACCTGTGGTCAATTCAATTGATTGGACATGATTTGGAAAGGCACACACCTGTCTATATAATTGACAGTGCATGTCAGAGCAAAAACCAAGCCATGAGGTCGAAGAAATTGTCCGTAGAGCTCAGAGACAGGATTGTGTCGAGGCACAGATCTGGAGAAGGGTACCAAAACATTCCTGCAGCATTGAAGGTCCCCAGGAACACAGTCGACTCCATCATTCTTAAATGGAAGGAGTTTGGAACCACCAAGACTCTTCCTAGAGCTGGCCGCCCGGCCAAACTGAGCAATTGGGGGAGAAGGGCCTTGGTCAGGGAGGTGACCAAGAACCCGATGCTCACTCTGACAGAGCACCAGAGTTCCTCTGTGGAGATGGGAGAAACTTCCAGAAGGACAACCATCTCTGCAGCACTCCACCAATCAGGCCTTTATGGTAGAGTGGCCAGACGGAAGCCATTCCTCAGTAAAAGGCACATGACAGCCCGCTTGCAGTTTGCCAAAAGGCACCTAAAGGACTCTCAGACCATGAGAAACAAGATTCTCTGGTCTGATGAAACCAAGATTGAACTATTTGGCCTGAATTCCAAGTGTCACGTCTGGAGGAAACCTGGTACCATCCCTACAGTGAAGCATGGTGGTGGCAGCATCATGCTATGGGGATGTTTTTCAGCGGCAGGGACTGGGAGACTAGTCAGGATCGAGGGAATGATGAATGGAACAAAGTACAGAGCGATCCTTGATGAAAACCTTCTCCAGAGTGCTCAGGACCTCAGACTGGGGCGAAGGTTCACCTTCCAACAGGACAACGACACTAAGCACACAGCCAAGACAACGTAGGAGTGACTTCGGGACAAGTCTCTAAATATCATTGAGTGGCCCAGCCAGAGCACGGACTTGAATCCGATTGAACATCTCTGGAGAGACCTGAAAATAGTTGTGCAGCGACGCTCCCCATTCAACCTGACAGAGCTTGAGAGGATCTGCAAAGAAAAATGGGAGAAACTCCCCAAATACAGGTGTGCCAAGCTTGTAGCGTCATACCCAAGAAGACTTGAGGCTGTAATTGCTGCCAAAGGTGCTTCAACAAAGTAATATATAGTACTGAGTAAAGGGTCTGAATACTTATGTAAATGTGATATTTCAGGGTTTTTTTTATACATCCGCAAAAATGTCTAAAAACCTGTTTTTGCTTTGTCATTATGAGGTATTGTGTGTAGATTGATGAGGGAAAAAATCAATTTAATCAATTTAAAAATAAGATTGTAATGTAACAATATTTGGAAAAAGTTAAGGGGTTTGAATCCTTTCCGAATGCACTGTATATACTATTAAAGATCAAGTGTTTCCTGTCTCTACTGTATATTTGGTTTGGTGTCTGCTTTATAAATATTTGATTATATAGAAATAAGTGTTAATTTGACCCATTGTTGATGATACAGATGTTTTTGGTGCTAGTACTGCTGTGTGTTGCTGTGGGTATGATAGGAGATCAGAGCTCCGCATGGTGACTCACTAGCTACAGTAGCATAGCGTACCAGACCCACCGTGGGGGCCAGGGAAACATGGAAACACTGTAGGGGGAGAGTCTGCTGTGTTTCATGTGTTTCCTCCACTTTTCTTCTCTTTTCTTCTCCCCTTGACTCAGATCTCTTATTATTTCGTGTGCAGCTCCCCACTCCTCCCATTCCCCGCTCCGTGTTCTGGGATAGGAATTAATTAGCATTGTTGCTGGAGCTGGGGAGGGAATCAGAGCAGGGGGAGGAGAGGAGTGTGTGATGAAAGGGAGGGAGGGAGAGGAGGATCCCCTGATTAAAGAGGAATCCAGAGGCAGGTTGACCTGCTTCTGATTAAGGCCAATACAGAGGAGACTTAGCTCTGGCACCTCACCATCCACATCACCATTACCCATTCTAATCTGACTGCTAACCTCCCCTCCCACTGCTCATAGTCTCCCACAATCTCACCTACCCTCCCACTGCTCAGGCAGTCACTCCAACACTGGGAGAGACAACTAATCACATTCACATAGAGGAGCCAAGTATAGCCGCCGGAAGTAGTTTTGGGGTGGGGGTGCTATTGGTCACATGCACAGGGTCGCAGATGTAATCGCAGGGTACAATGAAATTCTTATGCTCCGAGCTCCAAAAGTGCAGGTCAAAAAAAGAGAAGTGAATGAGACAATAATAAAAAATATAATAATAATAATATACACATACAACTGTAACAATGATAAATGTCCAGTGGGGCGTGGGGGCAGGGTAAATGTTCAGAGGGGGAGCAGGTAGTTTCCTAGTGGCTATTCAGCAGCCAGCCTGATGGTCTGGGGGTAGAAGCTATTGGCCAGTTTGACAGTTTTTGCCATTATACTCCTATACTGCCTGCGTCTGAGTGATGGAAACGGGGAGAACAGGCTGTGGTTTGGGTGGCTGAGGTCCTTGATGATCTTCTTGGCCTTGCTGCTACACCTGGTGTTGTAGGTATCCTGGAGGGCAGGCAGTAAGCAGCCAATGGTGCGTTCGGCAGAGCGTACCACCCTCTGTACAGCCTTGCGGTCAGCGGCGGTGGAGTTGCCGTACCAGGCCATGATGCAGCCCGACAGTATGCTCTCGATGGTGCTCTTGTAGAACACTGTGAGGGCCCTCGGGGACAGGCCACATTTCTTTAGCCTCCTGAGGTTGAAGGGTCACTGTTGTGCCTTCTTCACCACAATGTCCATGTGGTTTGACCATTTCAGCTCATCGGAGATGTGTACGCCGAGGAACTTGACGTTTTTTACCTTCTCCACGGTTCCCCCGTTGATGAGGATGGGGGCGTGCCCAACCTGGTTCTTCCTGAAATCCACAATCAGCTCCTTTGTTTTGCTGACGTTGAGGGAGAGGTTTTTGTGAAACAAACACAAAAAAGAAAACTTGAGCGTACATAAGTATTCACCCCCCCAAAGTCAATACTTTGTAGAGCCACCTTTTGCAGCAATTACGGCTGCAAGTCTCTTGGGGTATGTCTCTATAAGCTTGGCACATCTAGCCACTGGGATTTTTTCCCATTCTTCAAGGCAAAACTGCTCCAGCTCCTTCAAGTTGAATGGGTTCCGCTGGTGTACAGCAATCTTTAAGTCATACCACAGATTCTCAATTGGATTGAGGTCTGGGCTTTGACTAGGCCATTCCAGGACATTTAAATGTTTCCCCTTAAACCACTTGAGTGTTGCTTTAGCAGTATGCTTAGGGTCATTGTCCTGCTGGAAGGTGAACCTCCGTCCCAGTCTCAAATCTCTGGAAGACTGAAACAGGTTTCCCTCAAGTAATTCCCTGTATTTAGCGCCATCCATCATTCCTTCAATTCTGACCAGTTTCCCAGTCCCTGCCGATGAAAAAAATCCCCACAGCATGATGCTGCCACCACAATACTTCACTGTGGATGGTGTTCTTGTGGTGATGAGAGATGTTGGGTTTACGCCAGACATAGCGTTTTCCTTGATGGCCAAAAAGCTCGATTTTAGTCTCATCTGACCAGAGTACCTTCTTCCATATGTTTAGGGAGTCTCCCACATGCCTTTTGGCAAACACCAAACGTGTTTGCTTATTTTTTTCTTTAAGCAATGTCTTTTTTCTGGCCACTCTTCTGTAAAGCCCAGCTCTGTGGAGTGTGTGGCTTAAAGTGGTCTTATGGACAGATACTCCAATCTCCACTGTGGAGCTTTGCAGCTCCTTCAGGGTTATCTTTGGTCTCTTTGTTGCCCCTCTGATTAATGCCCTCCTTGCCTGGTCTGTGAGTTTTGGTGGGCGGCCCTCTCTTGGCAGGTTTGTTGTGGTGCCATATTCTTTCCATTTTTTAATAATGGATTTAATGGTGCTCCTTGGGATGTTCAAAGTTTCGGATATTTTTTTATAACCCAACCCTGATCTGTACTTCTCCACAACTTTGTCCCTGACCTGTTTGCAGAGCTCCTTGGTCTTCATGGTGCCGCTTGCTTGGTGGTGCCTCTTGCTTAGTGGTGTTGCAGACTCTGGGGCCTTTCAGAACAGGTGTATATATACTGAGATCATGTGACAGATCATGTGACACTTAGATTGCACACAGGTGGACTTTATTTAACTAATTATGTGACTTCTGAAGGTAATTGTTTGCACCAGATATTATTTAGGGGGTTCATAGCAAAGGGGGTGAATACATATGCACGCACCACTTTTCAGTTTTTTCTTTTTTTGAAACAACTTATTTTTTTCATTTCACTTCACCAATTTGGACTATTTTGTGTATGTCCATTACATGAAATCCAAATAAAAATCAATTTAAATTACAGGTTGTAATGCAACAAAATAGGAAAAACGGCAAGGTGGATGAATACTTTTGCAAGGCACTGTACCTCCCCTCTGTAGGCCGTCTCGTCATTGTTGGTAATCAGGCCTACTACTGTCGTGTCGTCAGCGAACATGAAGATGGAGTTAGAACTTTGTGAGGCCATGTAGTCGTGGGTATACAAGGAGTACAGGAGGAGACTGAGGATGCACCGTTGTGGGGCCCTCGTGTTGAGGATCAGTGTGAGGAGATAATGTTGCCTACTTCACCACCTGGGGACGGCCTGTCGGGAAGTCCAGGACCCTAATGCATAGGGAGGAGTTCAGTCCTAGGGTCGTGTTCTTTGTGATGAGCTTAGAGGGCACTATGGTATTGAAGGACAAGCTGTAGTAGATGAACAGCATCCTCACAAAGGCATTCCTTTTATCCAGGTGGGTGACGACAGTGTGCAGTGCAATGGCGATTGCATCATCCGTGGATCTGTCAGGGCGGTAGGTGAATTGGAGAGGGTCGAGTGTGTCGGGGAGGGAGGAGGTGATGTGTTCTTTGATTAGCTTCTCGAAGCAATTCATGATGATGGAAGTGAGTGCTACGGGTCGGTAGTCATTCAGTTCAGTTACTTTCCCTTTCTTGGGCACGGGGATGACAGTGGACATCTTGAAGCCGCCAATTAGGAACCAAGAGGGGGTTGGATATTTACCAAAGGACAATTTAGCAATCATTATGCTCCCTTTTAGAGATGTGTTCTGAGTCATTAGCCACATTTCTGATCATAGTAACATCACATTTTTGAGTGAGTCTTCCTGAGTACTAAGTAAATACTAAAATGATAAAATGCAGGGAGCTGGATGTGATTCTGAGGTAGTCCTAAAACTTGGATGTTGTCCAAATAAAGTAGGCTAAAACTCTACAGCATCAATGGCCTGTGGTGAGTTTTCATGGGCAGAAGCATTTTATATTCTGCTGGTCTTTCGGAGCAGGGTCGAGATGGATAGCTGATCTGATCCTCTGGGATCAGCTTAAGTCCTGGGCAAAGGATCAGGCAAAAGTATTGTGCCCCGTGCTCCATCATTCCCTCTCTGAATAACCTCACTTAAAAACCTGCCCTCCTTCTACCCACAAGTATTCTATCACAAAACTCAAGGCAAAGGAATTCTTGAACTTAGAGAATCTCTGGGGCGGCAGGTAGCGTAGTGGTTAAGAGCATTGTGCCCGAAAGGTTGCTGGTTCTAATCCCCGAGCCGACTAGGTGAAAAATCTGCCGATGTGCCCTTGAGCAAGGCACTTAACCCTAATTGCTCCTGTAAGTTGCTCTGGATAAGAGTGTCTACTAAAATGAAAAAACAGGGTCAGCAACAAGCAACTGTCAATTGTCAACTATTGTTAAGGCAGGTTACCTTCAGCAGTAAAATCCTATGTTTAGTTCTGTCGCTCTGTCTGAGACTCATTCTGTAGCTGTTGAGGTCATGACTCTGCTGCAAGGCCCTGGCTCACTGACTGACTCCTGGCCCCAGGTAGCTCCAGTCAGGGGCCTCATGTGGCTATGTTTGTGTGGTCTTCTGTTGTGTGGTGGTCTAGAGATGCCTATTGGTTTCCTCTCTCAGCTCCCTCACTGTGAACAGCAGTATGATGATAGGGTAGAGAAATAAATTAAACAGGTTTCTATCAATTTAGCAGAGAGAAAATATTTCCTGAATAGAATATTAGATTAGGTTCCAATTTAATAATTAATTGAACAAGCCAATCTAATACCCTGCACATGTTCACCTGTCGAGAACCACCCAAATTATCAGTTCAAGTTCACGTTTCGGACATGTCAATAATAGCTTTGTAGACTGTGTATTTTGGTGAAGCTGATTAGAATTCATATGGTGTTGCCATGATACAGTCAGGCCAAGCAGGGAGCAAGCTGCTACTAAACCGCTGCTGTGTGTGTGTGTGTGTGTGTGTGTGTGTGTTGCCATGATACAGCCAGGCCAAGCAGGGTGTAAGCTGCTACTAATTATATGCTGCCCTTCCTCATTTAACACTCAATGCAGCACGAGACAACTGTGTTCATGTTCATTACAACCTACAAACAGTTTCACACACTAACACACACACTCGCACACACACACACATCATCCAGATAGAATCAGGAATTCCCCAGGGCAGCTGTCTAGGCCCCTTACTTTTTTCAATATTTACTAACGACATGCCACTGACTTTGAGTAAAGCCAATGTGTCTATGTATGCGGATGACTCAACACTATACATGTCAGCTACTACAGCGACTGAAATGACTGCAACACTTAACAAAGAGTTGCAGTTAGTTTCAGAATGGGTGGTAAGGAATAAGTTAGTCCTAAATATTTAATCAACTAAAAGCATTGTATTTGGGACAAATCATTCACTAAACCTTAAACCTCAACAAAATCTTGTAATAAATAATGTGGAAATTAAGCAAGTTGAGGTGACTAAACTGCTTGGAGTAACCCTGGATTGTAAATAGTCATGGTCAAAACATATTGATACAATAGTAGTTAAGATGGGGAGAAGTCTGTCCATAATAAAGCGCTGCTCTGCCTTCTTAACAACAGTATCACCAAGGCAGGTCCTACAGGCCCTAGTTTTGTCGCACCTGGGCTACTGTTTAGTCATGACACAAAGAGGGACTTAGGAAAATTACAATTGGCTCAGAACAGGGCAGCACGGTAGGCCCTTAAATGTACACGGGGAGCTAGAATTAATGATATGAATGTCAATCTCTCATGGCTCAAAGTGGAGGAGAGATTGACTTTATCACTACTTGTTTTTGTAAGAAGTGTTGACAAGCTGAATGCACCGAGCTGTCTGTTTAAACTACTAGCACACCCATGCATACCTCACAAGACATGCCACCAGAGGTCTCTTCACAATCCCCAACTCCAGAACAGACTATGGGAGGAGCACAGTACTACATAGAGTCATGACTACATGGAACTCTATTTCACATCAGGTAACTGATGCAAGCAGTAGAATCAGATTTAAAAACAGATAAAAAAACATTTTATGGAACAGTGGGTACTGTGAAGAAACACACACACACACGTACAGACACACGCATACTCACACAAACGCTAGCACACGCACTCTACACACACGCCTTGGCAGCAGCTAATGGGGATCCCTAATAAATACAAATACAAAATACACAACCAAACACACAAGCTCCTCCCATCATAACTAGATAACACACAAGAGGTGTTAAGCTACATGTCTTGGCAGAGCCACCTCTCAATGAGATTACCTGTGAACAGGTTATATAGATCAGTGTGCCGACGCATACAGATGTTGGGATAAGGTGCTGCCAGCATCAGATGGCCAGGGACGCTGGCTGTGTTCCAAATGGCACCCTATTCCCTTTATTGTGCTCTGATTTATGCAAGAGAGAGCACTATATAGGGAATAGGTTGCCATTTGGGACACAGAGTAGTCTCACCTCTCTGAATGAAATAATGGAAATCGATTTGTGTGTCACCTGCATTCAGTAACAAGGTTAGTGACTGCCGATCGATCAGGTGATCAACCCAATCACCCCATTATGGATCAGATCGATATGTGAATCACTGCCTGGGAGCTACGTCCTCCTCTGCTACATAGGCTTAATTTTCCAATGGGTAGTGGATTTTATAGGGACTAGTGTGCCATTTGGTACACATCCATAAAGTAGGTCATCATGGAGGATAGTCCTCCCATCATTACCGTCATTACCCAAAGCCGAACAAACTGCATGCTGTTAAGAAATGCTATAGCTGGAAGGAGTAGTAACCTACCAAAAAACTATTGGCCAAAAATAAATGCAATCCCTCCTAGACAACTTCCTGGACAAAATGTTTCCCTGCAATAGTGAAGGTGGAAACTTAGCAGTAGGAAGCATGAACAGTATATTTGACATATCATGTCAAATTTTAATTCAAGCAGAGAAAACCTAAGAAAACTAACATCAATGAGAAATGGTTTGATGAAGAATGCAAATACCTTAGAAAGAAATTGAGAAACCTATCCAACCAAAAACACAGAGACCAAGAAAACCTTAGTTTACGCCTTCACTATGTGGAAACACTAAAAGAGTACAGAAATACACTAAGAAAATAGAAGGAACAGCATGTCACAAAACAGCTCAATGTGATTGAAGAATCCATAGAATCAAATCACTTCTGGGAAAATTGGAACACACTAAACAAACAGCAACACAAAGAGCTACCTATCCAAAATGGAGATGTATGGATAAACCACTTCTCCAACCTTTTCTGCCATATAACAAAGAACCAAGAACAAAAACATATACATGATCATTTACAAAATGTATTAGTCCATTATTAAAGACTACCAGAACCCATTGGATTCTCCAATTACATTGGATGAGCTACAGGACAAAATACAAACCCTCCAACCCAAAAAGGCCTGTGGTGTTTACATTTACATTTTTGTCATTTTAGCAGACGCTCTTATCCAGAGCGACTTACAGTTAGTGAGTGCATACATATGTTTTATTTTTTTCATACTGTTGATGGTATACTAAACGAAATGATAAAACATACAGACCACCAATTCAAAAATAGGCTATTCTTAAACTCTTCAACATTATCCTCAGTTCTGTGATATTCCCCAATCCACAAAAGTGGAGACAAATTTGACCCCAATAATTGCAGTGGAATCTGCATCAACAGCAATCTCTGAAAAATCCTCTGCAGTATCAACAACAGCAGACTCCAACATTTCCTCAGTGAAAACAATGTCCTGAGCAAATGTCAAATTGGCTTCTTACCAAAATACTGTCCGACAGACCACATATACACCCTGCACACCCTTATTGACAAACAAATAAAACAAAGCAAAGTCTCCTCATGCTTTGTTGATTTCAAAATAGCTTTTGACTCAATTTGGTATGAGGGTTTGCTATACAAATTGATGGAAAGCGGTGTTGGAGGAAAAACATATGACATTATAAAATCAATGTACATAAACAACAAGTATGCAGTTAATATTGGCAGTAAACACACAGATTTCTTTATTCAGGCCGTGGGGTGAGACAGGGATGCAGCTTGAGCCCACCCTCTTCAACATTTATATCAATTAATTGGCTAGGGCAGTAGAACAGTCTGCAGCACCTGGCCTCACCCTACTTGACTCGGATATTAAATGTCTACTGTTTGCTGAGATCTGGTGCTTCTGTCCCCAACCAAGGAGGGCCTACAGCAGTACATAGATCTTCTGCACAGATTCTGCCAGATCTGGGCCCTGACAGTGAATCTCAGTAAGACAAAAAATAATGGTGTTCCAAAAAAGGTCCAGTTGCCAGGCCAACGAATACAAATTCTATCTAGACACTGTTGCCCTAGCACACACAAATAATTAAACCTACTTCAGCCTAAACATCAACACGACAGGTAACTTCCACAAGGCTGTGAACGATCTAAGAGACAAGGCAAGAAGGGCCTTTTATGCCATCAAAAGGGAACATAAAACTTTACATCCCAATTAGGATCTGGCAAAAAATACTTCAATCAGTTATAGAACCCATTGCCCTCTATGGTTGTGAGGTCTGGGGTCCACTCACCAACCAAGAATTCACAAAATGGGACAAACACCTAATTGAGACTCTGCATGCAGAACTCTGCAAAAATATACTTTGTGTACAACGCAAAACCCAACAATGCATGCAGAGCAGAATTAGGCCGATACCCGCTAGTTATCAAAATCCAAAAAAGAGCTGTTAAATTCTACAACCACCTAAAAGGAAGCGATGCCCACACATTCCACCACAAAGTCCTCACCTACAGAGAGATTAACCTAGAGAATAGTCCCCTCAGCCTGCTGGTTCTGGGGCTCTGTTCACAAACACAAACAAATCCCACAGTGCACCAGGCCATCAACACAATTAGACCGAACCAAATTATGAGAAAACTAAAAGATAACTATTTGACACACTGGAAAGAATAAAAACAAGAAATTGAGCAAATTGGAATGCTATCTGGCCCTAAACAGAGAGTACACAGAGGTAGAATACCTGACCACTGTGACTGACCCAAAATTAAGAAAATACTTGACTATGTACAGACTCAGTGAGCATAGCCTTGCTATTGAGAGAGGTCACCATAGTCAGACCTGGCTCTGAAGAGAAGACAGGATATGTGCCCACTGTCCAAAAAATGAGGTAGAAACTGAGCTACACTTCCTAACCTCCTGTAAAATGTGTGACCACATTAGAGACAAATATTTCCCACAGATCACACAGACCCACAAAGAATTTGAAAACAAATCCAACATTGATAAACTCCTATATCTGTTAGGAAAAATACCACAATGTGCCATCACAGCAGCAAGATTTGTGGCCCGTTGCCATGAGAAAAGGGCAACCAGTGGAGCACAAACAACATTGTAAATACCACCCATTCTTATCTGTTTATTTATCTTCCCCCACTATTCGTACTACAACTATTTGCATATTGCTAAAATACTGTACATAGCTGATAATATAACACTTGAAATGTCTTTATCTTTTTGAAACCTTTTTGAGTGCAATGTTTACTGTTAATTTCTAATAGTTGTTTGTTGATGTTGTTAAACTTGTTTCTTCTCACTGTCTGTGTGGGTGGACCATTTCAGATTGTCAGTGATGTGTACGCAGAGGAACTTGAAGTTTTTAACATTCTCCACTGCGGTCCCGTCGATATGGATGGGGGCGTGCTCCCTCTGCTGTCTCCTGACGTCCACGATCAGCTCCTTCGTTATGTTGATGTTGAGGGACAGGTTATTTTCCTGGCACCACTCCACCAGGGCCCTCACCTCCGCCCTGTAGGCTGTCTCGTCATTGTTGGTAATCAGGCCTACTACTGTTGTGTCGTCTACAAACTTGATGATTAAGTTGGAGGCGTGCGTAGCCACGCAGTCATGGGTGAACAGGGAGTACAGGAGGGGGCTGAGCACGCACCCTTGTGGGGCCCCTGTGTTGAGGATCAGCATAGTGGAGGTGTTGTTTCCTACCTTCACCACCTGGGGGCGGCCCGTCAGGATGTCCAGGACACAGTTGCACAGGGCGGGATTCAGACCCAGGGCCAGAGCTTAATGATGAGCTTGAAGGGTACTATGGTGTTGAAGGCTGAGCTGTAATCAATGAACAGCATTCTTACATAGGTATTCCCCTTGTCCAGATGGGATAGGGAAGTGTGCAGTGCGATGGCGATTGCATCGTCTGTGGATCTATTGGGGCGGTATGCAAATTGAATGTGGGTCTAGGGTGTCAGGTAAGGTGGAGGGGATATGATCCTTAACTAGCCTCTCAAAGCATTTCATGATGACAGAAGTGAGTGCTACGGGTCGATAGTCATTTAGTTCAGTTACCTTTGCTTTCTTGGGTACAGGAACAATGGTGGACATCTTAATAATAATAAAATGCCATTTAGCAGACGCTTTTATCCAAAGCGACTTACAGTCATGTGTGCATACATTTTTACATATGGGTGGTCCTGGGGATCGAACCCACTACCCTGGCGTTACAAGCGCCATGCTCTACCAATTGAGCTACAGGGGACCACAGGACTACCACCATCTTAAAGCAAGTGGGGACAGCAGACTGGGATAAGGAGAGATTGAATATGTCCGTAAACACTCCAGCCAGCTGGTCTGCGCATGCTCTGAGGACGCGGCTAGGGATGCCATCTTGGCCGGCAGCCTTGTGAGGGTTAACACGCCTAAATGTCTTACTCACGTCGGCCACGGAGAACGAGAGCCCACAGTCCTCGGAACCAGCCCGCATCGGTGGCACTGTGCTATCCTCAAAGCGGGCGAAGAAGGTATTTAGCTTGTCCGGGAGCAAGACGTCGGTGTCCGTGACGTGGCTGGTTTTCCCTTTGTAATCTGTGATTGTGTGGAGTCCCTGCCACATACATCTCGTGTCTGAGCCGATGAATTGCAACTCCACTTTGTCTCTGTACTGACGTTTTGCCTGTTTGATTGCCTTATGGAGGGCATAACTGCACTGTTTGTATTCAACCATATTCCCAGTCACCTTGCCATGGTAAAATGCAGTGGTTCACGCTTTCAGTTTTGCACAAATGCTGCCGTCTATCCACGGTTTTTGGTCTGGGTAGGTTTTAATAGTCATAGTGGGAACAACATCCCCTATACACTTCCTGATGAACTCAGTCACCGTGTCAGTGTTTACGTCAATGTTATTTTCAGAGGCAACCCGGAACATATGTGACTCGTTTCAGGAAACTAGGTGTATGTTGCACGTCATTACTTCACAGGAGCAGCCTTTGAATGTAAACATTTTGTTTTTTATCAAAATGCGTTTTGGAGCAGAAATGCCTTCTGGAACATGTGAACTTTCATGTGCCTTAATAACAAACTTGTATTCCATCCATAAATATGAATAAAATGGTTAAATTACGAGCCTAGTTGCATTAGCCACGGAAAAAGACAGGAACATTCCTGCTAGCCATGATTGGCTGAGATAATGGATGGGCTGGACATGCCGGGAGATGAGTTTGGATTGGTCTGCCATGTAGCATGCTTATGTCTATAACGTGAGCTGTTCAGTATGTGTTGACAGTTCTTTCTACAACGCCATTTTTGAAAGACATAACGTTAGCCATCAAGAACTACAAAAGTTTTGCTACTTTTCTCAACAACATTGATGCCCTGAATTTAACAGACTCCATCGACAGATCAGTTGGAAAAAGTGATGGGCTACTTTCTGCACATGCCACAGTCAGTGTGAACCGGAGTGACTTGACACAACACTGGCCAAACAAGATGTAGCTTCAAACAAAACTGAGTAAAATGGTTCCAGTCTGCCGTGAATCGTTCATCCATGTGTACGTGTAAGAGTCTCGCTACATTTTCAGATATAAGTTTGTAATTTTGTCAGAAAGTCGTTTTCATTGCAAGTTAAAGCGTCCTGTTAGTTAGCTAGCAAATGTTAGCTTGCTGGCTCGCTAGCTAACGTTACGTGTATGATCTGTGTAGTAATATTATTCGAATCAGAAATCTATTTGCATTTCTAGTTATAACCTAATGTTAGCTAGCTAACATTGAACCTAGTTTGTTAGCTTTAGCTACCTGCAGATTCATACTACAGCTATGACAATGTTTGTATCGGATTATGCCGGTTCATTGTTTAGATAGCTAGCTACCTAGTGTGTCTGGGGGTGATTACGGCCATCCATTGTATTTCATGGTCATGTGTACATGTCTAGACAATAGTGACCCATCCACTTAGCTAGATGTGGCTGGGGGGTGGTTATAGCATTTCCTTCACATGACCCATCAATTTAGACAAGTGTGTTGCATAAGCGTCATCTAATAATGATAAAATATTTATAAAATATTTTTATTTGGACACTTTCTGTTTTTGATATTGCTACTATGCAAGTAACCACTTCACTGTACCTTTTTACACCTTCTGTATCCTGTGCATGTAACAAATAAACTTAGATTTTATTTGATATAGCGTGTGTTTACCACATGGGCTCACATGTGAATCCTTAAAGAGATGGGTGGGGCTAAGGCTTAAGAGGGTGTGAACGATGCTGAATGGTGTAGACCTGTAGCTCAGTTGGTAGAGCATGGCGCTTGCAACGCCAGGATTGTGGGTTCGAGTCCCACGGGGGGCCAGTATGAAAAATGTATGCACTCACTAACTGTAAGTCGCCCTGGATAAGAGTGCCTGCTAAATGACACAAAAAAAAACGATACAAAAAAAAATGTAGACCAAGAAGAGCTCTCCAGTGTACCAAAACATTCAAGGGCCATTTTCTCAAAAGTGGGGTTACAAGTTTATCAACTTTCAAAGCAGAATTACTTTCCCATAGATCCTCAACTGCAGTGTATGATATACAGTTTTCTAGCTCCGAGTCTCTACTTTTATCCAATGTAAAAAACACAATTTCAAATGTTGCTACATAAGACCGAATCGAGGCAGTCGGTAACATATCCCAGTCCGCGTAATCAAATACAATCTTGAACCATGGATTCCGATTGGTCAGACCAGCATTAAATAGACCTTAGCACTGGTTCTTCCTATTTTTTATTTGTATTTTGTGATATCCAATTGGTTGTTACAGTCTTGTCCCATCGCTGCAACTCCCCTACGGACTCGGGAGAGGCGAAGGTCGAGAGTCATGCGTCCTCCGAAACACGACCCTGCCAAGCCGTACTGCTTCTTGCCACACTGCTCGCTTAACCCGGAAGCCAGCCGCACCAATGTGTCGGAGGAAACACCATCCAGCTGGCGACCGAAGTCAGCTTGCAGGCGCCCGGCACGCCACAAGGAGTCGCTAGAGCACGATGGGACGAGGAAATCCCGGCCGGCCAAACCCTCCCCTAACCCGGACGATGCTGGGCCAATTCTACGGCGCCTCATGGGTCTCCCAGTCATGGCCGGCTGTGACACAGCCTGGGATCAAACCCAGGTCTGTAGTGACACCTCAAGCACTGCGATGCAGTGCCTTAGACTGCTGCGCCACTCGGGAGGCCAGCACTGGTACTTCCTGCTTGAGTTTCTGCCTATAGGAAGGGAGGAGCAGAATAGAGTTGTGATCTGATTTGCCGAAGGGAGGGCGGGGGAGGGCCTTATAGCCATCCCGGAAGGGAGAGTAAAAATGGTTGAGAGTTTTTGAAGCGGGAGTACTACAGGCAATGTGTTGATAAAACTTCTGTAGCGTTTTCCTCAGATTTGCTTTGTTAAAGTCCCCAGCTACAAAAAATGCGACCTCAGGATATGCGGTAAAAAAAAGTCCATTATAGATTACTCTGAGGAGTGACAGGAATGTTGTGATGTCATTTTGATGAGTGCTGGTAGTTATGGTAATGATGATCCAATGGGGAGTAATATAATGTTACACTTACAGTTTTCTGCTATTTAGGAATGTGACCCCTCTTGCCTTGTCTGTCCACACATCCCTGCTACCTCTAGCAGCCATGCTCTCTGACCCTCTCGTGACCATGGCATGGTGCCAGCTCTATTTCAGGGTCTCTCTCTCTCTCGCTCACTCTCTCTATCAGAGTAGAGTTGAGGCCGTGGTATGCTACTGTGGGGCTGATTGCCTGCTCAGCTCCAGTCCCTTTCCTCAGGCTAGTGGGGGTAAAAAACGATCACGCTGCTTGTGTTATAACATACTAACATGATTAAAGGGGACGCTCTGATTAATAACAGGTACAGCTGAGCTGACTCAGACCTTGCACATACAGTAAAAACATGCATAGACGTGAACACACACACACACTCACACACATACACACACAAGCACACACACCCACACACACAACACACACACAAATACACCTGGTAGAGCTAGATGTCTGCCACCACCTTAAAGTATTATAACATATGTTATAAGTGTTATAAGTTTATGCAAGCAGATTGTGGAGTGGTGGAATCAAACTTAGTAACCCCTCTAGATGGATTACAGCATCATCATTGGGTCATGAGGGTTTCTGGCACTGTTTATCTACTTCCCTGATTTGATCCTGAGGAGAAGAGAGACAGGAAACACTAGCTGGCCGACTGGAAGATGAGCCATCAGCCACAGAGTTCATGTTTCACACTCAGGTTCTCACTCAGGCATGTCTATCTCATTACAGGCAACATTAGACACAGGAGTAGGCTTGGGGATCAAAATAGAACATCTTGATACAGACAAAGCATACAGACACAGCGTACATGAACCTTATACAGCGACCAGATGAGAATGTTCCTCATTCATTTACGTTAATTGACTTGTAGATCTAAACCTGTGGAGAGAATCCTCTATTGCCTTCTGATTCAAGCATAGGGTACATGATCAGTATAAATCCTATATATACAGTGCCTTCAGAAAGTATTCACACCCCTCAACTTTTTCCAAATGTTGTTGTGTTACAGCCTGAATTTAAAATGGATTAAATTTAGATTTTGTGTCACTGGCCTACACACAATACCCCATAATGTCAAAGTGGAGTTATGTTTTTAGAAATGTTCACAAATTAATAAAAAATGAAAAGCTGAAATGCCTTGAGTCAATAAGTATTCAACCCCTTTGTTATGGCAAGCCAGGCTGGTTTGCCAATGCCTCGCAAAGAAGGGCACCTATTGATAGATGCGTAAAAATTAAAATCAAAAACAGATATTGAATATCCATTTGAGCATGGTAAAGTTACTAATTACACTTTGATGATCTATCAAAACACCCAGTCACTACAAAGATACAGGTGTCCTTCCTAACTCAGTTGCCGGAAAGGAAGGAAACAGCTCTTTGATTTCACCATGAGGCCAATGATGATTTTAAAACAGTTACAGAGTTTAATGTCTGTGATAGGAGAAAACCGAGGATGGATCAACAACATTGTAGTTACTCCACAATACTAACCTAAATGGCAGAGTGAAAAGAAGGAAGCCTGCACAGAATACAAAATATTCCAAAACATGCATCCTGTTTGCAATAAGGCACTAAAGTAAAACTGTGAAAAATGTGGCAAAGAAATTAACTTTATGTCCTGAATACAAAGCGTTATGTTTGGGGCAAATCCAACACATCACTGAGTACCACTTTTCATATTTCCAAGCATGCTGGTGGCTGCATCATGTTATGGGTATGCTTGTCATCGACAAGGACTAGGGAGTTTTTTAGGATAAAAATAAACGGAATAGAGCTAAGCACAGGCAAAATCCTTGAGGAAAACCTGCTTCAGTCTGCTTTCCAACAGACACTGGGAGATAAATTCACCTTTCAGCAGGACAATAACCTAAAACACAAGGCCAAATATACACTGGAGTTGCTTACCAAGATGACATTGAATGTTCCTGAGTGGCCTACTTACAGTTTTGACTTAAATCGGCTTGAAAATCTATGGCAAGACATGAAAATGGCTGTCTAGCAATGATCAACAGCCAAGTTGACAGAGCTTGAAGAATAAAAAAATTATAACGTGCAAATACTGTACATTTTGAATTCAGGCTGTAACAACAAATGTGGAATAATTCAAGGTGTATGAATACTTTCTGAAGGCACTGTATATGAAGTATTAGTGAGTATGATGAGGATGTGCTCCTTGAATATTATGTATCCTTCACGATGTGATGAGTATAAAATAATCTATTTGTGAGGAACTGACTCAGATCCCTGACTGTATATTTAGCATCAGAAAGGGATGGTATTTGTAGCCATCCTGTTGGAGGGCTTCCTGGTCCAGTCGCTTGAGAGGCACACAGGGAGAGGAAAGTGGGGAGGCAGGGAGGACAGGCCTGGGCTGAGACTGAGGCTGAGGCTGCAGTGTGGTAAGCGAGGCCATGGCCCGTAACGTATTCCCTTTTATGCTCAAAGGGATTTTGATGTCGGCAGGGAGCCTTGTTGATAGCGCTACTTCAGCCTCCAATATCAATATTTCACACTGAGCAGTGTGTCAGACTTTTTCTATTTGCCTGTTTCACCACAACAAAAAGCTTTTCTGCTTCACATTTTGATGACAGGTTTTGACTACAGGTTCAGGTCTCAGGTGACTGGCAACTGTGTCCCCTGGGAGCACTGATCTGAATGAGTCTTTATGAATAATACACGTGATTATCAAATAATGGGTGGCGTGGTCTGCTATTTACCTGGGAGCTAATTAAATGTCCAGATGGTAATTACATAATACTGTAGTTAACTCATAATTACCCTTTGTTTATATAGAGCTCATTAGATGAAGTAGCATTGTTTCTATAGAGCTCATAAGATTAAGTAGCATTGTTTCTATAGCATTAGTTAGATCAAGTGCCATGTCCCATTTGTCAGATTATCACACAATGTTGTATAACGTTTGTCTGAGGCCCTTCGAACTGTATAATCTGTTCTCTGAGTCAGGCTGAGCTAATAGAAGAAGGCAATTACAGGGCCTCCGGCTAGCAGGGCTCCTGCAGTAGCCCACCTGACTCCATCCTCTTAATCTGTCTATTCACACATCTGCTTTGAGGGCAATTAACCTGATAGAACCTGGAGATGGATCAAACGTATGTCAGTCAGAGTGTGGATCTTTTCAGAGATGACTGCACTCGTACACAGCGCCTCATGGCTCATCAGACCCCTGCTGTCCCAGCATGCTCGCTGTTCCGATCTCATCTCCCCGATGCTGGGGATTAGGGCCTAATCCCTGGGCTGATTTTTTCTATCAAAACTAGGATCGCTGTTCTGCCAGCGTCACCGGCTACAGTCCCTCTAATGAGGACACCCAGAGTGCACAGCTGAGAGAGCAGGGGGCCAGAGTGGAACATAATCATTTAGGCCTGTGTGTGTGTGTGTGTGTGTGTGTGTGTGTGTGTGTGTGTGTGTGTGTGTGTGTGTGTGTGTGTGTGTGTGTGTGTGTGTGTGTGTGTGTGTGTGTGTGTGTGTGTGTGTGTGTGTGTGTGTGTGTGTGTGTGTGTGTGTGAGTGCGCCTGTGTGTGCTTGGTTTTATTATCCTTGTGAGGACCAGAAGTCCTCACTAGGATAGTAAAACAAGGAACATTTTGCAGAGGAAGGAACATTTTTAAGGCTTAGCGGTTAGGTTTAGAGTAACGGTTACAATTAGGGTTAGGGTTAGAATTAGGGTTGGGGTTAGGGATTTAGGTTAGAGTTAAGGTTAGGTGTAGGGGTTAGGGGTTAGGGGTTAGGGAAAATAGGATTTTGAATGGGAATCAATTGTTTGGTCCCCACAAGGATAGTAAAACAAACGAGTGTGTGTGTGTGTGTGTGTGTGTGTGTGTGTGTGTGTGTGTGTGTGTGTGTGTGTGTGTGTGTGTGTGTGTGTGTGTGTGTGTGTGTGTGTGTGTTTGTGTGTGTTTGTGTGTGTTTGTCTTTGTCTGCCCACATCTCTTTCTCTGCAGGTGTATGGAGCTGCCATCCAGTTCTATGAGCCATACCCAGAGGAGTGTCTGAGCACGTATGAATTTGTTTGTTTGTGTTTGGTGGATGGGCAGAGTGGTGGAGATAGCATAATGGTCAGACAGAATGAAAAGGAGAGGTATTGTGAGGCGTATAATCTATTCAGTTGTGTTGTTTGTATAGCTTTTTTCCTTCATCACAAAATGCGACATGAAACCTACAGTATATGTGTGATTAATCTCATGTTTCCTATATGAACCACCCTAGGCAAACAGTGACGGAGGGGACAATAAGCTGTGCCTGGGTCGCTGTCTGTCTTGCCTACTCTCACTTCTCATCTCTCCCACTAATGTCTCCACTCCTCAGCTCAGCCTGTCAGCCATAAGGATGAATACATATGTGCTTGCTTGTTTTAGCATTTCCCCAGACATTCACACCCTAATGAGCTTTCTCAAGGATAAAGTGTGGGTGGGTATAATTTCCTTGTGCCATGCTTTGTTTGTAAAACTGCACTTAGTGCATGCTTAGACTACTACATGAGTCTGGTGAGTGAGGTTAATGTGAGTGTTTGCATGATGCCGATGTACTGTTGATTAGGTTATCTGATCTGAAGATGTGTACTGTACATCACAATGAGTGTCTGGATTGTATTTACTCTCAGGTGTATGGTAGCAACATGATCAGGTGTGTTTGGTTGGTGAGATGACTGTAGTAGATATGTAAGTAGGCTAAGCAATCCATAATATACACTGAGTGTACAAAACATTAGGAACACCTTCCTAATATTGAGTTTGACCCCTTTTTTCCCTCAGAACAGGTGTTGAAAGTGTTCCACAGGGATGCTGGCCCATGTTGACTCCAATGCTTCCAACAGTTATGTCAAGTTGGGTGGATGTCCTTTGGGTGGTGGACCATTCGTGATACATACGGGAAACAGTTGAGCGTGAAAAACCCAGCAGCGTTGCAGTTCTTGACACACTCAAACCAGTGTGCCTGGCACCTACTACCATACCCCGTTCAAAGGCACTTAAATATTTTGTCTTGCCCATTCACCCTCTGAATGGCACACATACACAATCCATGTCTCAATTGTCTCAAGGCTTAAAAATAATTATTTAGCCTGTCACCTCCCCTTCATCTACACTGATTGAAGTGGATTTTAACAGGTGACATCAATAAGCGATTATAGCTTTCACCTGGATTCATCTGGTCAGTCTATATCATGAAAATAGCAGGTGTTCCTAATGTTTTGTACACTCAATGTATTTTTCTGTGAATAAATAATTGATAGGCTATTGACTTCTTGCTGTTTGGTGATGATCATGCAGTGTTTCCTGTACAATAGTTTTCAGGTTGGCCCTGTAAGGGAGCAGTGCTGATACACTGACTACACTAACTGTACTACTCATGTTGACTGCAATAAAGACAGTGGTAAGACATGATGAAACCCTTTACCAGAATTCACCACATTGACCATGTTCCATACCACCAATGTTTTAGGAAGTCTTAAAACATTGGTGGTAAGACATGATGAAACCCTTTACCATAATTCATCACATTGACCTTTGCCTTTAGAATAGTTTGAAAATCTCATAATACCGCTTCTCTTATCTTTTACAAGAGCATACCGATAGGTCTATACTAGACTAGTATTATCAGACTGTGGGATGCCCCACTGCGAGCGTATTCCACCGCTGCATAAAAACATAATTGGGATCGAAATGATCCGCGCTCCCCGCTCGGAGATTTGAATAGTATAAAATCAGCAGAGCAGCTTGCTGGTTACGGGATGTAAAAGGTTAACTTGGCTCCAGAGTTTGTCAGCTAAACAAAACTACTGTAGCATGTGCAGTGCTGCTCTGATAACGCAACAATACGTTGGGATAACTTACATTGTATTTTTTGCTGGGGCTGTGTGGCAAGAGAGGGCATCGAATCTTTCCCGTGGTATTGCCGTAGCAATTAGCAGTAAAGGGAAAGGCAATATTTGGTACTCAGAGTTAGGCTTTGTTAGGTGACTTGGTAAGGGAAAGGCACTTACGCTACTCACGACACTCACCTAGCCTACTCTTCGCAAACTTGAGGTACCCTACCCGTACCTCATCTGTGAAGCGCGCGCGCATCGCACAGCCTCTGCAGTACGGATCTGTAACGGGACACTAAGCGCGAATCATTTTCTCTCTTCGTATTTTGAAGAGTTTTTAATCGAGTTTACAGGTTGGGACACTGTAGATCCCGGGATACAACATGTGGCAGCTGATATTTTTCGGTGAGACTTGTGTGACTGATATTGAATGATCAGACGGACTGAGAACTAAAGAGGTGATCAGCTGCTCTCCTCACTAATATGGTACGTGACAAGTTTCTGTAGTCTTCATTCTTATTATTCAATATTCACTATCGAATACTGTAGGCCTATATTCGTCATGGTCATTGCGCTTCTATTGAAGTTTAATGTCAACTACCAATCTGATCATAATATCTTGAAAATATTTATATTATTATGATAGAATAGCAAGTAGCCTAGATTTGATATAAAGCCTAGATTTGATCAATTGGAATAACCAAAAACAGCTATTAGAGCTGTTCAGCAACGGTATATCTGAATGAATAGTTAGAGCAGTCTCCACTGTTTAAAATTGTGTATGGTATTGTACAGTGATGACCGATGCTTTAGTTGGACGTTGAAAACAACAAGACAAGGCATGATTGAACACATAGCCTAACGGTATGCTTTATAATAAAACATTAAAGGTTATTATGTGTTCCATAAAATAACTAATTATGGTAGTCTATAATAGCCTAGTATTGCCTTCCTGTGATTAGTTTTGACATATAAACTCCTTCCCTTTTTAAAGAAGACTTTTATACAAAATGACCCATAGTGTGTGTGTGCGTGTGTGAGTGAGTGAGTGAGTGAGTGAGTGAGTGAGTGAATGAGTGTCACGAAGGCTACATGGTTCTTAGGCTGTTTCATTAAATGGCAGGCAAAGGGTTTGTAATGGACCAACAGTGGATGGCAACTTTATTGCGCTTACAGATGTAGGATCCTAATTTGGTCACCCTGTTGCAGGAGAACTTTCCTGCAATGCAGAAAATGTTAAAATTGTAGTGTAGTTGAGGTTTAAAAAGGCTTCTGAAGTTTGTAATTTCCATTTTGAAATGTCAGACTTAATTTTCCCTTACAAAAAATGTATCAACCCCTACAAAAATGTCCATGAGTTATAATCCACATAGTAATTCACATTTCCTGTTGCTGCAGGATTATTTTCCTGCTGTAGCAAACAGGCTCAAATTATGATCCTATATCTGTATCTCCTGACTGTCACTAGTGAGAGCGGTGGAGGGAATGCTCCTGCTGATGTCACTGCGCCGCTAAAACACTTCCTTCAATTAACTTTCCACTAGGCAAAGCAACCAACCCTCCGACGGGAATACTGTATTACCAGTGATTCTATTAATAAATAGTTGATAATTCTCTCCTCCCCACCACGATCGAAATGAAACACATTGACAGCAGTGATTTATTGAGGGCTCGATTCAATCCGTAACGCAGAAGTTCAGCACTATAGCGCGATTGACATTTGTCCCAGCGATAGTGGAGACTGTATTCATGGTAAATGCTGCATATATCGGCTCAGTCGGAATTTACCTTCAAATTTGCGATATGGATTGAATCGAGCATTGAATCACCTATGCAAAACTAGAGGATGTACATTATGTAGCCCACCCCTGATTTGGACTATTATCCACAGACTATTATCCATGTCCTACTAAGGTATAGGCTAATAGCCTTACCCCACATGTTAAATTGATTGTGTAATTTTATACAACAATTAATATTTGCATTGGTTGAGGCCTGAAAAGCACCCAACTGTGCAGCAAATATAAAAAGTAGTCAGATCAGTTGTAGTCAGTGTCATAAACATCTTGAGAAAAGAGGATCCCTGTTAGATATCTGTCCAGGGTTGGAACTGGTTCAGGGAACATAACCTAAAACCAGAAGGTAAAGAAATTATTTGAGGAAATTATTTGATTATTAAATTATTTTAAAAGCATGAGAACCGGTTAATAACGTTATTTTACATTCCGGGCATTTTTTCCAGTCCCACAAAAATCGCAACAAAGCGCCTATGCAAAGCCCTCACTCTGTCACTAAGAAACTTATTCCAGCATCTGCCTGCCAGCTGGAAATGTTGCCAGTGGGTGTGTGTGTGTAGGATACTTGCCTCTCCCGTCTGAAAGATAGGTTACTGTAGCCTACTGACAACGTTACAAGCGTAATTCAGCAATTATGGAGAGATGTTTAATTAGAGAAGAATGGATTGACTTTTTCAATGCCAGTTAAGGATACTATAGTTATGACGTTTCACATTGGATTTATTAACTACAAAAAGGTAAGACATGTTTTTAATTCTAGCGCTGCTCTACAAGCTTGTTAGCTAGTTAGCTAACGTTTGCTCTGGTCCAACGTTAAACCAACTCGGAAGTTCAAAGACATTCAAAGCTCCTTCATAGAAGCCGCTCCTCCATAGGTATAATTCTGTGGGCCTAATTCAGATAATGCATCTCATAACAAGATGCCCATCGCTTCAAGGCAAGCTTCCTCCATCCTCTCTCCTCACCCTCAAAATGTCAGTTACGTCTCTTGCGCCCTACACTGTGACTGGCAGCACAGTGTGTGTGTTTGTCTGTCATTATGATTAAACCAACTGCTACGGCAAAATACAATTTGCTCTTAATGACTTTCCTATACAGATTCAATCGCAATATATATTTCAGAGGTTTAGAAAGGAACAGAAAGGAACGATATAAACTAGTACTTTTTTGGGGTTCGAACTGGTTCAGAACTTTATTTTGCTGGTCAGAACAGTGGAACGGAACGAAACAAATAATGGTTCTGTTCAGAAAGGAAAACGATTGGAAAATGATTTTGGTTCTAACCCCTGGTTGAAACAGACATGACCAGAGAGAGCCACACATATCTCAAGCTTAATCCTCAGCTTCACTGATCCTCACTGATGTGTCTGTCAGTCTCTGGACTAGAGATGTAAGGCAGAGAAGGAGGAGCCTATGCCACTGCAGTCTAACTGAGGTTTGATGTCCTTCTTCCCATCTCCTATCAGTGTCTGCATGACGCCACCAGCCTGGGACCCCCTTGATCCTACTGCAGAGCCTGAAGGGACACACCTGTCCCCCAGCCCCCCGATGCCCAACACCCAGACCAGTCACTGAGCCCCCAGTGTGACCAGCCTAGCCGGCCACCCACCCGGATGCCGCCATGCCCATCATCAGCAACGCAAACCACGACTTCAGCAACCTCTCGGCCAGCGATGACAGCAGCCTCGACGCCATCTTCACCCAGATCCCAGAGACGGAGACGGTCAAGGGGGTCTACTATCAGAGGGCCCAGTTCATCAGACAACCAGAGGACCTGCTGTCAGTTGACCACGGCCTACTAGCGGTCATCAATGTGGGGGGCAACCGCTACACCTTCCCCTGGAGCACGCTGGAGCAATTCCCCCTTACCCGGCTGGGACGGCTCTGTGGTCTCAGCAGCCCCGAGGAGATTGCTGGCGTGTGTGACGACTATGACGAGACGCGGCGGGAGTTCTTCTTCGACCGCAGCCCCTCGGCCTTCCGCGTCATCCTCAATTTCCTGGCTGCAGGGAAGCTGCGCATGCTGAGGGAGATGTGCGTGCTATCGCTCCACGACGAGCTGCTCTACTGGGGTGTGGAGATGACCTACATGGAGCACTGCTGTAAGAGGAAGATGTATACGCGCATCGAAGAAATGAATGAGCAAGAGAGGCAGGAAGAGGAGCAGAGGCAGAGGCACGCCCTGCTGCGCCCCCCAGTTGAGGAGACTCGCTACCGCAAGTTCATGAACCAGCTGAGGGATATGGTGGAGAACCCCCAGTCTGGCCTGCCAGGGAAGATCTTTGCCTGCCTGTCAGTGGTGATGGTGGCTGTGACCGTCATCAGCCTGTGTATCAGCACCATGCCGGACCTCAGGGAGGAGGAAGACAGGGTGAGTGAGGACAACCCCCGCTACTCCCAACCAATTATATATATACACTAGATGGCTGACAGGGGGTGCTGTTTTGAAGCCACCGTGCCTCCATCTTGGCACTCCCCCATCATTGTATAAAATATTTTGGAAGCTATAGAAATGCATTTTTTATGTCTACATTTGTTTTTGTGACTTTTATTCTATTACAGACACCTAAATGCATACTTTTAAATTATATTATGAAAAAATATATATAAAAACATTTTCCTTAAAGTATACTTTTTAAAAAGTTCTAATGTTACTGTCCCCACTACAACAGCAAAAATACTTATTTACATTTAATTTTGTCCTTGAAACATTTAATTGAAATACTGTAGAACAATGACCACTGCTGCAGTGCCATCAAATGCTGCAGCTTTATAAATATCCACCAAGGTAACTCACATCTGTCACCCTTGCTGGTGTGTGTATGTGTGTGTGTGCGTGCCTGCGTGTGTGTCATTTTCCTAATGACTAGGTGATTAAGGATGCTAAAAGCCACAGTGATTTATCCTCACATCAGATTTATTCTGAACGACGGAGTGAGTGATCATAAACCACGATGATCAATATGCTGTCCATAGCACAAACAGGGCATAAACAAGCTCAGAAATTACTTCTCACTTTATTACCCTGCACCCAATGTCAGCGTGCGTGCACCCGTGTGTGCATGTGTGTGCATGTGTAGGTGTACTTGTGCGCATGAATGTGTGCAGTATTTGTATACTTGTTGTCATGTTTGTGTGTGTTCTAACTGATTAACTTTCTGCACTTCTCAGTTTGTGCATACAGTATAATACAGCTAAATTGGTATTTCAGTCACTGACCACCCAAAGTTGCATGCATGACACGCTCTCCCTCACACACACACATTGGCACACGCTCTGTTGCCTCAGGTAGATTGTCTGTGCCTGTGGAGGTGTTCCCTAACTTAGTGTGCTTTCCCATCTGTGTCTGCTCATAGCAGCAGGGATAATGAACTGGGCCCAGCCAGACCTCCCCAATCTCAGTAAACACTAGGGGATAATGAACTGGGCCCAGCCAGACCTCTCCAATGTCAGTAAACACTAGGGGATAATGAACTGGGTCCAGCCAGACCTCTCCAATGTCAGTAAACACTAGGAGATAATGAATTGGGCCCAGCCAGACCTCTCCAATGTCAGTAAACACTAGGGGATAATGAACTGGGCCCAGCCAGACCTCTCCAATGTCAGTAAACACTAGGGGATAATGAACTGGGCCCAGCCAGACCTCTCCAATGTCAGTAAACACTAGGGGATAATGAATTGGGCACGGCCAGACCTCTCCAATGTCAGTAAACACTAGGAGATAATGAATTGGGCCCAGCCAGACCTCTCCAATGTCAGTAAACACTGGGGGATAATGAACAGGGCACAGCCAGATCTCACCAATGTCAGTAAACACTGGGGGATAAAGAACTGGGCCCAGCCAGACCTCTCCAATGTCAGTAAACACTAGGGGATAAAGAACTGGGCCCAGCCAGACCTCCCCAAAGTCAGTAAACACTGGGGGATAATGAACTGGGCCCAGCCAGACCTCCCCAATGTCAATAAACACACACTTCTTATAATGAACTCATAGCACCGCAACCACAGCGTTGCAGGGGTGCACAAGGGCCCATTTCCATAGACACTGGAGCTCTATGGGAAAAACGATCACATCCTCACGGCAGGAGTCACGCTCACAATCATATCATAGTATTCTCTGGCAGGGGCCCCAGTATTGGAAAGAGAGAGGGAGAGTGCGCCAAGTTTGTGTGTGTGTGTGTGTACATGTTTGTGTGTGTGCGTGTGTGTGTGCTAGCTTGTGTGTGTGTGCGTGAGTGCCTGACGTACAGTATGTGTGAGTATGGTTGTTTTGTTTGTTTGTCTATCTGGTAAAAGATCCACAGTCTCAGTTACATTTAATATGGAGG